>NC_133653.1:12709942-13309942 GCF_009905375.1 Apium graveolens
GAGACTATAACGTGTTGTGGTGTGTGTTAGTGTGGGGTCACAGCATGAGGTTATTTGTAACACCCCCAAATCCGGGGTCGGGGATTCGGGTTGTCACAATTCCATTTCCTTTATCAATACTTAATCTTAACAGTCAACCAACTACTCTTGCGTACTGTTTTACCCACATATACACACACCACAAGTTAGTAGTCTCAGAGATGAATACCAAAAATAACACAAGTCATTTTATTCCATAATTATAAACCGATACACCTTAAAAGGGTTTATGAATAATTACATTTCTTTTCCATTTTTACAATTCATATAGATACAGAAGTCTGGTACATCAGAAGTCGAAAGCCTAGCCTATTGGTAATTTCTACCTCAGCTACAGCGCATCAACGCTTCCGAAAAACTGCGGAACGTTTCCTAACCGCTTGCGAATTGGAAGCTTGGTCATGTTCATCTTTTCTATCTGTTGTTGTGATGAAAGAAGAAAGCAAGGGTGAGCAACAAGCCCACCGAAATAATATGTATAATAATTAACAATATTGAGCATTCTCATAGTACTCATGAAAGTCTTGGTCAAGAAGAAATGAACCAAGTTTAATATCTGAACGCGACCAAGTCGCAAATATTCAGTATATATATATATTTATACTTTTCACAATCTTTGAAATCCTCTGACATGTATAATATACACAGAGTTCCGTTTTAAAACTGTATAAAATATCGTTGCAAGGTGATCTCATATATCTAACCTTGTCTCAACGTTTTTCTGAAAATCTTTGACATGCACAGATAATCATTACTAGATATAATTTAAAAGATGAAGTTACAGATACTCCAATATACGTTATCCGAATAGTACTTGAACTACCACCGTTCAAGTTATAATCAGTTTCAAAAGTTCATCACCCAGATGAGACTTCAGATAAGACTTGAATAGATTCATCCTTGAAATGTCATTATAAATAATGAAGTTACGAGATACTTCATTACGTCCCGATATATATATACACCCTAATATAATATATAATTTCATACACTCCTTGAAAACCTCTGTTATGAAAATTATAACAGAGTTGCAATATCCAATAAATTTGGAAAGGAGAAAACCTTGGCATAAACCTGATCTCTTGCTGATCAGGCAAAGATACCAATAAGTTAACCTTTCTACTAGTAGATGGACGAATTCCCCACTGGTCATCACCCTGGCCGCAATAGGACCTTATGCTGGACTGCCACTCAGCCTTATGCATTGGATGGACTCCCAATGAGCCACTTACACTTTCATGGACGCCCACTGAGCCCATGTTGCTTATGCCGACTCAATAGATGGACTTACTTCCCGAACTTGGGTAAGTAATCAATTCATTTATCAAAACAGCACCTCGTTGCGAATATAAAATACACCACAGATCCGGATCCCTCAGGTTTTTAGCGAGTATTAAATCCCCTTTGAAGGAAGATCTTAAATATAAAAATAATTTTTGGGATCCCTCTAACTTTTAAAATCATTTTGAAGACTCGAAAACATTTTTAAGAATGTTTGGAGTAATGCTGATTTAATGAAATAAATCAGTCCCGATATATTAGAAAATACTGAATATTATTATTTAAATATATTCCCCATACGGATTCTCTATATAAATAATTTGAAGTAGAAGTTTTAAAACTCATACTTGAAATGAATATTAAATAACCACAGAATACTTAATAATCGAACTCATACTATCTTTATTTGAATAACTCGAAAATAAGTTGATTATCGAAACGTTATTCTTTATAAATAAGAATATTATTTAGTAAATAATCGGAGTCATAGTCCTCGAATGAATATTTAAAATAATATTCATTAAATAGAATAAATAAAGTCATAAATCATCGAATGAATATTCAAGTAATATTCATTAAATAAATAAACGGAGTCATAAGTCCTCGATGAATATTCCAAGTAATATTCATTAATAAAATAAAGTTATCGAATAAACCTATTCGATTAATAGTTTTGAAAATATATCTATATATATATATAAATATACTCGGGAACATCGACTCCCGGTTTAGAAATATGTTCACCTTTGGGTCCCCTATACTAAGGGTATAACGCAACTACTGTTTATCTCTAGCATAGTTTATGCAACTTATAAGCATTTAAATCAACAATTAGATATCAAAGATTACGAACAGACATCATATATACCATATCAGCATGCTCAATATATCGCAAGATTTGCTAATAACATTCATGCACTTATCACAAGATAATGCATATACGTATATACATCACACAACAGTATAACGGGTAGAAAACTTGCCTGAGCGACTGGGGGAGTAAAAGTCCTGGGATGAGTCTGGTAACCTATAAACCCATATAAGTTTGGAATTAAACCAAAGTCGCTTATGAATCTATACTTTAACCAATTAGACTCTAATCTCGCTTTTGCGCTCAACGATTCTCTTAAGTCGCTCGAGTACCCTCGGCTCCACCATTTTTAATAAATTAACCATTAAGAGTTTTAAGGTGATTCTTTCGCGAGCACTTACCAACTGCCTAATCCACTTACATAATTGTTTCATACCCCAATTAGTCTTTTAAGGTCCTTAACCAAGGTTTCAAAGTAAGGGAGGGGTAATAGTTCGGTCGCGAAGCGCGTTACTTAAAACGTCGTTTCTCCTGAACCGTACATCGGATTCAAGCGAACCACATATGAAACGAAGCTCGTAATGAACTATCTAATCATGGCAATGGTCAAAACCTACCAGTGAGTTCACGGGTCCTGATGTTAAGAATAAAACAGTATAAAGTAAATCGGGCATTACGACGGCTATGTTTACGCGATTACCAAATTTTATACTACTCCAATTCAATCCACAATCAACCCACAATCATTGTTACAACCAAATTCATCCATATACTACTAAAAGCCCCAACCTCAAGGTTTCCACTTTATACTACTTCTCAATCATGAACTAAAAGCTATACTTAAGTTTCATTAACTTAAACAAGATTCCATCATCCAAATCGCTACAAACCCAACCAAACTTTAAACACACAAGCATCATGCTTCTCATGAACTATATTAATCAAAACCACTCCTAAATATTCAAAGTAAAACTAGGGTTTGAAGTTTTATACCTTCCTTGAAGCTTTTAATCCATGAAAGATCCTTGAAATGCCCATGGAAGCCTTTATCTATGCTTAAGCTACCTTGACCTTACAAATAAAATCAAGAATCAAAAATTTGTTCTTGAAAGTTACTATTCACCCTAAACTAAAATGATTTGTTTGAGATAGAAAACCTTTGATTCAAGCACTCAAACTACTTGCTCTTCTTAGTTATAAAATATAGGATCCAAAGAAACAAATCTCTTGAATTATGATTGAGTGGAGCTTGGGTTTGGAAATTTTTCTTCTTGTTTTTCTTCAAAAAACCGTGAGCAAGGAGATGGGGGAAGAGAATGAATGTGTTTGCTTGGTTGCTTTGTTTCTGTTTTAATTAACCTTTTACCATGGTAAAATTTGTGTGGCTTATAATCAACCAACAATTCCTTTTCATTGTGTCATGCTTATGTCATCCTCTTATGTCATCTTCCCACACTTGTCTTCTTCTTGTTGGTGTGATGACATCATCATCACTAACCTCTTTGATTAACTCCTAATTACTTGGCTAATGATCGCTGATCTGTTATACGGTTCGCTTAACTTTCGTTTTCATTTATTGTTTGAGAGATCATACCCGGGATCTTATTACTTGGGTTCCCTTAACCATTCTCAATACATTATATTCCTTTTATGATCCTCTCTTATAATCCTTGAATTTAAATCCTTTTTATCCTGTTACCTTATACTCAATTCTTTCGGTATCTGGTGGATTTTCGGAGAAAAATCAAAGTGTTCGAATTTGGATTCTGACGATCTTTACATACACCTATATACCATATAGAGTATAATAAGATCTCAGAATAACAAATAAAGAACCCCTACAAAGTGTGGTATGAAAAGTTTTCTTATTCAGCATAATCAGCAAAATCACATATTCATAAGGGTTACAAAAAAGTCCAAAATTTGGGGTTATTACATTATTTTATTATTAATTAAGTTAAGTGATATTATGGAAAGAATGACTGTGACGACCCGGATCCCCGACCCCGGATCTGGGGTGTTACAGCATGTACTACTAAAAGTATCACCATGGAAGGGATTGACAAGGTTTGGCAATAAAGGCAAGCTGAAGCCTTGGTACGTCGGTCCATTTGAAATTCTGAAGAGAGTCGAAAAAAGTTGCGTACGAAATTAGCTTTACCGCCACATATGCGCATATTCATAATATATTTCATGTGTCCATGCTTAAGAAGTATAATGCTGATACAAGGCATGTAATAGAATACGAGCGATAGAGCTTCAGGCAGATTTGACGTATATAGAACAACTGGTAAGAATTTTGGATCGGCAAGAGAGAGTATTAAGGAATACGTCTGTACCATTAGTGAGAGTTTTGTGGAGAAACCAGTGGTTGAAGAATCAACTGGGAGCTTAAGAGTGATATGATAGAAAAACATCCTCAGTTATTTGTATAGCGTGATTCTGAGGAGGGAATCCTATTAAGGGGGAGAATGTACGACGAGAAACGCACCTTCGCTTGTATTATTATATATAAAGATATTTATATGTATTATTATGTAATTAAATGTGTCAAAGTCATAAACCCTAATTGCTATGTGCTACCGTGTTGTCTGTTTATCGTAAGTTATATATTTATATCAAAACCTGTACAGCTCAACAGTATTTTAAAATCCCTATTTCAAATAAAATTATTGGCCCTATTTTCCAAGAACGGCCTATACCATATCGCTATTCTGAACCCCTAGAACGTTTTTACAAATTTACCTCGTTCGCGAAAAATGACTTTTCCGGACCCCTTCGGGTGTCAAAAACCCACAAAAATCATATTTTTTATTTTTATATGATCATGAAATTATCAACCATCATTTTTCTTTGCATTTCTGTAATATTCACAATTTTTGGGGAATTTTTGACATTTATTTTGTATTTATTGGATATTTAAAAATTCATAATTACTCCCAAAAAATTATAAAAAAAGTGGGGCCAAATATGTTTATTAGCTGGATTATTATTAATTTTTAGTTAATTAATTATTCACAAATTAGAAAAATTAGAAATGTTGTGTGGGTGAAGAACAACTGCAGAATTAATCTCTGATTTGAAGGTGATTCTGTTAGCCAAATCTTTCATGTGAGTAATCAAAACAATCCTCTTGATCTCTACTTTCTATGCATATCATCAATTTGATGTGTTGTTGAGTATGATTTTCAATTTAATTTTAGGTTCATGAACTGAAATTAGGCGTTTGATTTTTTGGGGTTATTGTTTGAAATTGATGCTTGTAATAGTTTCTTGTTGGTTTACAGTTGATTTGTGCTATTTATTTGATTATCACGATTGCTCTAAGTGTAGTTCTTATTCTAGGGTTTATACATATTTTAATAGTTCATTTTTGATTTTATATGAATCTGAGGTTTACGTTGCTGATAGGGGTTAGATTATACAAGTTATGAGCTTTATTTTGACAATTATTCACAATTTTCATGTACGAATGTGTTAGCTTGGATTTTGGCCGGATATTTGTTTGATTTGATCGGCAAATGAATTCTAGGGATTATTAGATTTAGATATTGGTATAGTTGCCTTCCTGATGAAATTCTGAATGAAATTGGTACTGGAATCGATCCAAACGGCTCGTAGATCGTCTATAAAGCCTCGCCGGAGTTGCGATTGAGCTCGCCGGCGTTCGTGGCGGTTCTAGCCGGGAAGGTGATCTAGGCAACGGGGATGAAGGAGGACGGTGGAGTTGCGTTCCTGGAAGGTAGGAGAATAAAAAACCCCCAGTTAATCTTGTCATTGCATCGCCGTGTTGGCCGTATTTTCTTCGCCGGAAAAGCCACAGGCGTCGTTACCGGTATGGTTGTTCTTCCCGACCCGACCGGGTGTGGACGACCCGTTAACCTGGTTTTCAACCCGAAGAGTTACCCAATTTTGATCTTTCAAAACCCAAATCAAATTCCTGAATTATGTTTCTGGAATTTTATTATTATTTTATTTTATAAAATTCAAAAATCAGTTTTATAAATTTAAAAAATCAATTAAAAATTAGTTTTAAATTCTAAAAATATTTTTAATAATTTCTAAATTATTTTATTAATTAGAAATTCAAAAATATTATTTATTTAATTATTTATTTAATAATTTATTTATTTACCAATTATGTATAATTAAGAAATTAATTAATAAATAATGTTAAAAATAATCGAATAATATGATTAATAAGTCGATAATTAGTCGAATAATACGAGTAACTCGTATCTATACGAGTAGTGATCGATAAGTTGAATTATTATTCAAGTGATGGTTATTTATTCGAAGAGTGTCGTGATAATTATTCTTATTGATTATTTTTTTGTAAATAGTCGATCTAATCGTATAATTGATAATAATTGTGAATAATTGTAATTAATCCTAATGATTAAGGATTAATTATTTTAGAATGCAATAAATATTAATAATTATTTAAAAATATAATTAAGTTTATTTAATTATAATTAATTATTTATAATTGATTTATATTAATTAAATCTTATTTATTGCGTAGTAATTAATCCGTTTAGTCCGATTTAAGTGAAACGAAGACCCCTAGACTCAGAAAAATGAAACGATTATATTAAAAAATAATTATAATTCATAATTTCTTTTGAAAGTGAGTCGTCTTGTAGTAGTTAATTGTTTGTAGGCCCTATTAGGGGTATAATCGATCCTAATAAATCCCAAAAAATTATAAATCGAACCAGATAGTGTTTGTTAGTGCAAGTATAAGTCTAGTATCGAGTCTAAAAATAATTACGAGTCTAAAATCAAATATGTGCCTTATGTGCTATGTGCCTTACGTGATTATGTGAACCTTATGTGCTATATAAATATAAATATATATATATTTATATATGCGAGTCTGATAAGATCGTATGGGTAAACGATCTAGGACTACATGTATCAATTCGAGATATGCGTATGAAGTAAGTTATCTAAACGAATGTCTTTCCATGATAGATTCAGTATCAGCAAGGCGCATCAAGCAGGAGACCGAAGGCAGTGAGGCATACAAGGTTAAGTCCACACCAGGAAAGTTTTTCCTATATTCTAAATTCAGAATAATGAAATATACCTCACTTTTCCATATCAATTATACCTTGATATTCTTGTTCTATACACTGATACAACAATTATTAATTCTTATTTCTATTTCATTTAAATTCTTAATTTCTTCCATTTATTGAATCCTCTATTCATATTCCAATACTTTTATCCCTTGTTACATATACTCTGATATATCCTGATATGGGGATACATCATAAAGCATACCGATTATTCCCGATGCTAAGCTATGGACTGGATAGTTATGATACGGGTCGGGTATTAACTGAACCCTTGATTATTAGGCCATAGTTTCCTTGTACCCATATGTTGGTTGGGTCTATACAGTTGGGTATAGATCAGCACTGTATCTCGACTGATCAGCAGGGTATAGTGCATATGTTGGTTCTTGTTTCCAGTCTTGTTCATTTGGGCAGTCGCCAGTAATGGCAGATTATTATTCTATACAGATACCAGCTGGTTGTCCAAACCAGCAGATTACCGGTTTATTTATTCTTCCCTCTTTACCCTATATATATATTATTACAGGCTTGTTGAGCAATTTGGCTCACCCCCTTTTATTGTATTATATATTATTTTTCAGTTAAGGTAGAGAATGAAACCCATCATAACCCGAGTAGTCAAGAAGCGAGTCAAGCAGCGGGACCTCTTATACTAAGGGTGTTTGTCCTTATCCAGAAGAGAGCTTTGAGTTACAGATCAGGGTGTAGCAGGATATGTAGTAGTGATATTTTGAATAAAAGTTGTTTAGTGTGAAATGTAAATAGCATAAAATTTTGTAACAAAGAGAGTTCTTGAGTTAGATTGTTTAAAACTAGATTGTAAAAAGTTGGTTTGTAGTTTCTTGTTTTTCAATCTTTAACCTTGAAAAGATCCTGAGTAGCAGTAGTTCGGGGTAATTATTTTTTTTATATTAGTTTGTACAGGTTTAGTGAGTAGTTAGTGTTAATAATTCCCCAAATCTATACCCGGATTTGGAGGGTTATAATAGTGACATGTTTCTGCTTTGTCCCATTTTCTTCTTTATTCTTCCCATTTGCTTCCTTTCCTGTTAGCTCGCAGATATGCTTCTCTCGCTTTCCTATTCTCCTTTCTTTGAATGGCTCTCTGAATTCTTGCTCTTGATCTTTACCATTTCCTCTTGAATCTCTGTATAAGAGCGATTAATTTTCTCTGGCAATCCATAGAATAAACAGTCATCTGAGAAAGGCATCTTTATCTTCAAACTCTTCATGATCTTTCTCTCTTCCGTAGCCACTTCTTCAAATCTTGGCTCACACCCCACTAGAACATCACTTTCATCTATTTCTTCTTCTTCCAGTTCCTCTTCAGAGAATAGGGTCTTGGAGCATATATCTGAGACAACAGATTTTTCTGAGTTGTAATTATTTGGCTCAGATGTCCTGATTGCTCCCCCTGAGATGTTGCACTTTTCTTAGAGGAATCTTTCCTTGAGGAGCACCCTTTATCAATCCTCTCTTCTTGCTCTTCCCTTAACTCATCTCCAAATTCATCACAGGCAACTCTAGTAGTATGAAAGGCATCTTTAAGTAGATCAACAATAATGGCTACTTTTTCTTGTTCTTCTACCATTTTCTCCCCCTCGGTTGGGTTATCCTTCAGAGCTGTTGTTGATTGAGCATGTAACGGTCGAGACAGGGGATCTCAAGAAAAACAGGCAGTGCTGCTGACTGAGGTCATTGGCCCAGTACTGGCAAGAGTTGCTTCAGATGAGATCCGGGATCGGCGCTTGCTTGCTAACTGAGAGCTTTGGCTTAGTGTTGGCAATTACTTTTCATTTTCCTGTATGAGAGAGAGAATCGCTCACGAATTCCCGTAAACTAGCGAATGCTGCTTACTGATGTTCAAGTTGATCGGAAAGACTGGCGATCCGTATGATCCCTAAGAGATAGTTTGTCTGAAAAGTTGATCTTTAAGAGTCGCTTTTCTTTGAGATAGCTGTCTTTGAAAGCTAGATGCTCTTTAAAATAGGATTTGGTGACATGGTTTGAGAGATCTATAGGTGTAGTTTGGATGGTAGGTGTCTCACAGGCTTCTCGTAGTGTATCACTCAGCACTCTAGCACTCGGTTTGAGGTTATGTGTGTCATTCGTGCTCACATGTTCACTCCGCTCAAAGCTCCGAGTTCCAAGTGTACCTGCAGAAGACACCGGAGCCATCCTTAAGGAGGTCAGCAGTGGTGCAATGGGAGTTTACAATTCCCGATCCTTGTCTGAGACAAGTTACATGTCATCATGAGAGGACTCATCCAGAGCTAGAATCTCTGGGAGGAGCACTGGGGCCGTCATATTTGGCATCTGATCCCCAGCTTCCCCTTGTATCTGTGAAGATACATTCCCCTTTGGCTCACAAGTTAAATGTAGTTCATCGTCAATGGGGTTGCCGATCTGCGCCTATGTCGGATCCACTATCCGCAGATGCATCCAGGGTTATCAGTCATGGGGAGGTAAGTGTTGTGCTAGATTTGGCAGCAATTACATCACTCTCTCCTAACACCTGTGAAGGCAGTTGATTCATTGAAGGACCTTGAACAGGATATTTATACCATAAAATGGTTGAATACCCTATTTCCGTCAATACTTCCTCACCAAATAGATCTCTTCTAATCGACTTAATTATGCTTCAAGAGCTTGGATATCGGATAATGTGTTTGACTCATAACAGGATGCCTTGGCTGACAGGCGAATTTCAATAAATCTACCTTGTTGAGAAGATAGATCTAGTAATTGTTTAGTTGCCTTTTTAGCTAGAGAATCCTTTTGAGAAGATACCTGGAGGTTTACAGTTGTCTCAGGAAATTTACTTCTTTGCTTCAAAGGAGACAGAGCCGTGGGTTCTCTCAAAGTACCTTCCTTATTGTTTGCATCTAGTGCAGTTTCTCCCTCTATATGCATAGGGTCCTTATACTCCAGGGTTTGGGCTAAAAGAGTTGAAGGTGTTTGATTGGGCTCTAGAGGGTGGTTATAAATTTGTGGTATGCCAAATTCACTCCCTTTCCTATCTACTTGTTCAATAAGTAGCTGTGTGTGATGTGGGTCAAGATGTAATTGATCTATACTAATGAAATCAGAGCATGCTTCAAAAGTATTACTCATAGAAGATGTACTCATACCTGAGAATGCTGGTCTATAGATAGATGTATTAGAGTGAGTAGACTCAGCAGCTTGAGGAGGTTGTCTAGCAGCTTCAGGTTGAGGTTATGGAGAATTTCAGGTTCAGCTTCTTCTTCTGGTTCAACTTCATCCTCTGCTTGATCACCATGTAACACCCCCAGATCCGGGGTCGGGGATCCGAGTTGTCACGGTCTTTCTTTCCACAATATCACTTCACTTAATTAATAATAAATAACCTCATGCTGTGACCCCACCCTAACACACACCACAACCCTTATAGTCTCAGAGATGAAATTGAAATAAGTACAAGTCTTTGAATCCACAATTTAAAATTATTACAACCCAAAATGATTACTTGATAATTTACAGTTAATTGCCATTATCTGCCACAAGTTATAATTATACATAATTTGATTCTCAAAAGTAGATGGTCTGAACTACAATGGATCTACCTCTGCAGCTATAGCAGCTACAACATCATCGGGAAGACGCGGGACGCTTCCCACGCGCTTGCGCTGGGTCTGCTGGAGTCTGGCCATCTCTCCTAACTGTTGTTGTGTGATGAAGAAATAAAGCAAGAGTGAGCCTTACAGCTCGCAAGATAATACATAGTGATAACAATAATATAAGTATCTAAATGGATACTTACTAGAATCTTTATCGTGCGTAAGATAATTACTTACTAGATATAAGTAAAAACAAGGAATGAAGTTACCAATACTTCACCACGCTTATATCATTTATAAAGCTACTTGAACTACCACCGTTCAAAGTATTATAAGTTTTAAGAAAAACATCCCATAGATGAGACCACAAGTTAAGACTTGAATAGATTCAATCTTTGAAATATTATTGAATGAAAAAGTTATGAGATACTTTATTTAGTCCCGATATATATATATCCACATATATATATCTCTTTAAACATTTCCTGGAACCTCTGTTATATGAAGTATGAACAGAGTTTGAAACATCCAATGAATTTTGGAAAGGAAAAGAATTTTGGCATAAACCAGATATCTTGCTGATCAGGCAAAGATACCAATAAGTAACCTTTTCTACTGTAGATGGATGAATTCCTCACCGGTCATCACCCTGGCCGCATTAGGACCTCGCGCTAGACCGTTACCCGGCCCCTCACGCGTTGATGGACTGCCACCCAGCCACTTACACATTCATAGACCGTACCCCGGCCTGTCGCTTATGCCGACTCAATTAGATGGGCTTACTTCCCGAACGTTGGGCAAGTAATCAATTCATTTACCAAAACTGCAACCTCGTTGCGAATATAAAATACACCACAGAGCCGGATTCCCCAGGTTTTGAGCGAGTATTTAAATCCCCTTAAAAAGGAAGATCTTAAATATAAAAATGAGTTTTGGGATCCGCTCTGACTTTAAAAATCATTTTGAAGACTCGAAAACACTTTAAAGAGTGTTTGGAGTAAAGCTGATTTAATGAAGTAAATCAGTCCCCAGAATATTTGAAAATGACTGAATATTATTATTTAAATAATATTCCCATAAAGAATAATCTTTATAAAAATAATTGAAGTAGAAGTATTAAAATTTATACTTGAAACGAGTATTAAATAACCAAAGATATACTTATATGAAAGTATTATCTTTATTTGAATAATCGAAAATAAGTTTGATTATTAACACCTTATTCTTTAATAAAATAAAGAATATATTTCAGCAAATAATCGGAGTCATAGATCCTCAAATGAATATTCAATAATATTCACTAATAATATAAAAGAGTCATAAGCCCTCGAATGAATATTCAAATAATATTCAATAAATAATATAAAAGAGTCATAAGCCCTCGAATGAATATTCAAATAATATTCAGATAAATAAATAAAAGGAGTCATACGCCTTCGAATAATATTCGAAATAATATTCAATAATAAAATAAAGTTTAAAGTTATCGAATAAACCTTATTCGATTAATAGTTTGGAAAACTATAACCATATATATATAAATATATATATATATATATATATATATATATCCATATCCATATATATACAAAATCTACTCGGGATCCTCGACTCCCGGTTTTAGAAAATATTTTCACCTTTGGGTCCCTATACTAAGGGTATATGCAAGATACCGCTATCCTCTAGCATAGGTATTATCAACTGAACCAACAGATATATATTTCAAGAATATGAAACAGGCATGCATATATACCATATCACATGCTACAATATATCGCAAGAATTTGCTAAATAACCAACATGCATCTATCGCAAGATAATGCATATACAAGTGTATACATCACAACAACAGTATAACGGATAGAATACTTGCCTGAGCGACTTGGGGGTGAGAAAGGCTCGGGACGAGTCTGATAACCTATAAACAACAAGTAAGTTGGAATTAAACCAAAGTCACTTGTAAATCTATACCTTAACTAACTTAGATTCTAACGCTTGTTTTGCGCTCACCGATTCGCTTAAGTCACTCGGGTACCCTCGGCTCCACCATTTTTAATAATTTAACCTTTACGAGTTTTAAAGCGATTCCTTCGCGAATGTCTTACCAACTGCCTAACACACTTACCATAAATGTTTCATACATTAATTAACCCTTTTTGGTCTTTAACCTACATTTCAAAGTAAGGCGAGGGAAAAAGTTTCGTTCGCGAAACGCCGTTACTTGAAACGGTCGTTTCTCCTAAACCGTGCATCGGAATCGAACGAACTACATATCAAAACGAAGCTCGTAACATGAGCTATCTAAACATGGCAGTGGTCATAATCTAGCAGGGGGTTCTCGGGTCCTAATGCTATGCACAAAAACAGTCCAAAGAAAATCGGACGTTACGACGGCTATGTTTACGCGATTTCCAAATTTTAAACCATACAAAACCAACCACAAACCAACCTCAAATCCAACATACAACCAACCTCCATTCTTATCACATCATAACAACCCCAACCAATTCAATTTAATCATTCATACTTATGCTTAAACTTAACTTTAATCATAATTAAGTTCTTTTAATCAAAACCATAACATTTACCATTCCATTTCACTACCATTCCAAATCCCAACTCTAAATCATAACAACAAGCTACAATATCAACCCACTAATCAAAATCATCTTATAATATATAGGAATCTAGGGTTTGGAGATGGTATACCTTCCTTGAAGTGGTGGGTGGAGCTAGGAAGCCTTAAGAAGCTTTGAGAAGTCTTAAGAATGCTTGGATCTTCAAGAAAAACAAGAAAAAGTTCAAGTTAAAAACTTGAAAACACTATTCATTGTCTTCTTCTTTGATTAAATGAAGAATATTGAGAAAGAATTAATGGCTTAAACTCATAATATAGTCCTAACTAAGCATGAAGATGATTAGGGAATTATCTTACCAATTTAGGAAGCTTGGATCTTGGATTTTGAAAAATCTTGCCTTTAAAAAGTAAGAAAGCCGAGAGCAATGAAGAACTAATGCCTTGGTTGCTTTTTGATTTTTGATGAGAATGATTTTTACTTGGCTTGGTTGACTTGTTTTGTATTTGATTTAGTCAATTACCTTCTTGCCCTTGAAATTGTGTGGTTACAAAGCTACCACACCTCCTTCCTTCCCATGTCATGCTTATGCCATCCTCATGATGTCATCCTCCCTTCCTTGTCCTCTTTCTATTGGTTGGATGACATCATTCCCACTAATCCCTTTGATTAACTTCCTAATCGTTTGCCTAATGACCGCTGATCTGTTATACGGTTCGCTTAACTTTCGTTCTCGTTTATCGTTTGAAGGATCATACCCGGGATCTTATTACTTAGGTTCCCTTAACCTTTCTCAATATATTATATTCCTTTTTATGATCCTCTATTATAATCCTTTAATTTAAATCCTTTTTATCCTGTTACCTTATACTCAATTCTCTCCGTATCTTGTGGATTTCCGGGAAAAACCAAAGTGTTCGGAATTGGATTCTGACGATCTTTACATACACTTATATACTTCATAGAGTACTAATAATATCCCAGAATATCCATAACAGAACCCCTACATAGTGTGGCGTGAAAAGTTTCTTCATTCAGCTAAAACACTATTCACGAGGGTTACAAAAAGTTGAAAATTTTTGGGGTTATTACAGTCTCCCCTCCTTAAAAGGATTCCGTCCCGGAATCAAACAGAAAACAAATGGGGGTACTTTTCTAGCATTGTGCTCTCTAGTTCCCAAGTTGATTCTTCCACATTATGATTCTGCCATAGTACTCTGACTAGCTTGATCACTTTGTTCCGAAGCACCTGCTCCTTCTTATCCATAATCCTTACTGGCTTCTCCACGTAAGTTAGATATGGATGCATATCCACCTGCTCGTACTCCACTATGTGCCTGGCATCCCGATGATACCTCCTTAGCATTGACACATGGAACACATTATGAACTTGTTGCAAATTAGGGGGTAGGGCTAGCTCGTAAGCTAACTTTCCAATCCGTCTTAATATCTCAAAAGGTCCAATGTATCTTGGGCTTAGTTTTCCTTTCTTTCCGAACTTCATTAATCCCTTCCAAGGGGATACTTTCAGCAGTACTAAGTCCCCTACTTCATATTCCTTGTCCTTTCGGGCTAGGTCTGCATATTTCTTTTGTCTGTCTTGGGCTGCTACAAGTCGCCCTCTGATAAGATCCATTATATCTTTGGTCCTTTGGACCACTTCGGGTCCGAGCATCTTCCGCTTTCCTACTTCATCCCAGTATAAGGGAGATCGACACCTTCTTCCGTACAGGGCCTCATAAGGCGGCATTCCGTTGCTAGCATGAAAGCTATTGTTATAAGAAAACTCGATCAACGGCAGGTGATCATCCCAACTTCCTTTAAGGTCTATTGCACAGACTCTCAACATATCCTCTAGTGTCTGGATGGTCCTTTCACTCTGTCCATCCGTTTGGGGATGGTACGCGGTACTCATATTTAACTTGGTCCCCGCACACTCCTGAAAACTCCTCCAAAATCTGGAGTTGAACCTAGGGTCTCGGTCTGAGACAATGGACGCTGGGACTCCATGTCGCGTCACTATTTCCTTAAGGTAAATGTCCACCAGTCTATCGACTGTGTATCTCTCATTGATAGGAATGAAATGAGCTGACTTTGTCAGTCGGTCTATAATTACCCAAATGGCGTCGTGATTGGCTTTCGTCCTTGGCAAGCCTACAACAAAATCCATCGCTATCTGTTCCCATTTCCATTCGGGAATCTCCAGGGGTCGCAAAAGTCCACTGGGTCTCTGGTGCTCTGCCTTTACTCTTTGGCAAGTCAAACACTTGTTTACCCATTCTGCTACGTCCCTCTTCATGTTGGGCCACCAGTAATATTCCTTCAAATCCCTATACATCTTGGTACTTCCTGGGTGAATGGAATACCTTGAACTATGGCTTTCATCCAAAATCTCATCTTTAAGTTCTTGAACATTCGGAACCCAAATTCGGTAGGAGTACCTCATTATCCCTTTATCATCTTTCTCAGTATGGATCTCCTCTCCAGTCATTGACTCTCTGCCTTCATTCATTATTTTCTCCTGGCACAATCTGATCTTTTCCAATAACTCTGGCTGCATTGAGATCTCAAAAAGCTTTTCAGTTCCGGTTCCGGTTACCTTTACTTCTATTTCCATTCTCTCAAAATCTCTCATTAATTCTTCCGAAGTCGTTATCATTCTGAGTCTTTCCTTTCTACTAAGGGCATCAGCCACCACATTGGCTTTCCCTGGATGATAGAGAATCTCACAATCATAGTCCTTGATTAGTTCTAACCATCTCCTCTGGCGCAAGTTGAGCTCTTTCTGCGTAAATATGTACTTGAGGCTCTTATGGTCTGTGAAAATCTCGCACTTCTCTCCATACAAGTAGTGCCTCCAAATTTTTAAAGCAAATACTATTGCCGCGAGCTCAAGGTCATGAGTAGGATATCTAACCTCGTATTCCTTCAGTTGTCTCGACGCATACGCAATAACTCTACCGTGCTGCATAAGCACACATCCTAATCCTTTGTGCGACGCGTCACTATATATCACAAAATCTCCTTTTCCGTCCGGCAATGCCAATACCGGAGCCGTTATCAACCTTTTCTTTAATTCCTAAAAACTGTTCTCGCATTTCTCCGTCCATTCAAACTTCTCTGTCTTACGAGTAAGTCGTGTCAAAGGGGCTGCGATCTTCGCAAAGTCCTGTACAAATCTTCGATAGTAGCCGGCCAATCCTATGAAACTCCTTACCTCTGTGGGTGTGGTTGGCCTTTCCCAATTTGAGACCGCCTCTATCTTGGAGGGGTCGACCAATACTCCTTCTTTATTGATCACATGTCCTAAAAACTGTACTTCATTCCGCCAGAATTCACACTTCGAGAATTTGGCATATAACTGTTCCTCTCTGAGTATTCCTAGAGCTATCCTCAAATGCTCTGCATGTTCTGCCTCAGTCCTTGAGTAGATCAAAATATCATCGATAAAAA
The DNA here is from genome assembly GCF_009905375.1 of Apium graveolens. NCBI lineage: Eukaryota > Viridiplantae > Streptophyta > Magnoliopsida > Apiales > Apiaceae > Apium > Apium graveolens. The sequence continues at coordinate 12,726,765 of NC_133653.1, forward strand.
CTATCACACACTTGTCCAAGTACTTCTTAAATACTCTATTCATTAAATCCATGAAAGCCGCTGGGGCGTTGGTTAATCCAAAGGACATTACCAAGAACTCATAATGCCCATACCTGGTACGGAACGCTGTCTTGGAAATATCTTCGGGTTTAATCTTTAGTTGGTGATATCCAGTTCTCAGGTCGATCTTGGAAAAATAAACAGCATCCTTTAGCTGGTCGAACAGATCGTCTATTCTAGGTAATGGGTACCTGTTCTTTATGGTTAGCTTGTTCAACTCTCGATAGTCTATGCACAACCTCATGCTCCCATCTTTCTTCTTAACAAATAAAACTGGTGCTCCCCACGGAGACACACTGGGTCTTATCATACCCTTATCCAAGAGTTCCTGCAATTGGATAGCTAATTCCTTCATTTCTAACGGGGCTAACCGGTAAGGTGCTTTTGAAACTGGCGCCGTCCCTGGGGCCAACTCAATAGCAAATTCAATCACTCTATCGGGTGGTAATCTCGGAAGGTCTTGTGGGAATACATCTTCAAATTTGTTGACTACTGGAATATCTTGTAAGTTGGGCACCTCCTTCTGCGTGTCCACCACATAGGCTAGGTAGGCCTCACTTCCTTTTCGTAGCATCCTTTTGGCCTGAGCCATAGTCAAAAATTTCTGCGTCTGCCTCTTTCCTCTAAATATAACTTCTTTCTTCCCGGGGATATTTAACTTAACTTTCTTCCCTTTACAGTCTATCTGAGCATCGTTGCTAGATAGCCAGTCCATTCCCAAAATCACATCAAACTCCCCTAATTTAAAAGGAATCAGATCAACACTGAAAGATTGCTCCCCTATGCCTATCTCACAGGCGGGGTGAATCTGGTTAACAGGAATAATTTCATGATTGGCTATTTCTACTTGTAAGGGTTCTATCAAGAGTTTATCCTTAAGTCTTAACTTACGCGCAAAGTCCCTTGATATAAAAGATTTAGTTGCTCCCGAATCAAATAAAACATTTGCACTGACTGAATTTAGAGAAAGGGTACCTGCTATCACATCTGAATCTTTCATAGCATCCTGGACTGTCATGTTGAAAGTCCTTGCAGTAGGTGGCTTATTAGAAGCAGCCCTGCTTGCTCCCGAAGCTGCTGGTTTGTTCATTGGGCATTCCCTCTTCCAATGACCCGGGCGTCCACACCGATGATAATTGGTGGTTGGAACGACGGCAGGGGCTGACGAAGGGCATTTATTTGAGTAGTGGCCTTCCCGACCGCACTTAAAACAGGTTACTGGCCTTTCTTTACACTCCCCAGTGTGATTCCTTCCATATATGTTACAGGCTGACAATGGGGGTCGAGACTGGTTGGAATAGGACATTCTTGACTTCTGGCCGCCCTGGCTCACACTCACACTCATTGGCCGCTTAAACCCAGTGTTCCTTCCTGGTAGGGACACTGCTCCTCGATTAAATCTAGTTGGGAAGCTCCTTCCTGCGGAACCTCCACCCATGCTCATACTTTTCCTCTTTATTCCTTTCTTCTCTCTTTCCTTCTGCATCTGTTCACTTCTAACTTCTACAATCGTTGCCTTTTGCACCAGAGTGGCATAGTCCGTAAGCTCAAGGATTGCCACCCTATTCTGAATCCACGGTTTCAGTCCCTGCTGAAACCTCCTAGCTTTCTTTTCCTCGGTGCTCACAAACTCCGGCACAAACCTTGATAACTCAGTAAATTTCGCCTCGTACTCTGCTACAGACAAGTTATTCTGCTTTAGCTCCAAGAACTTGAGCTCCATCTGGTTTTCCATAAACCTCGGGAAATACTTTCCCAGAAACAACTGACTAAATCTCTCCCAGGTTATAATAGCATCTGTCTCCATGTTTTTCTTGGCCTCCCACCAGTAGTTAGCTTCTCCTTTCAGAAGGTAGGTAGCAAATATAGTCTTCTGTGCCTCCTCGGTACTCAAAATCTCAAAAGATTTCTCCATTTCCTTTAACCATGCTCTTGCCTCAACTGGGTCGGCTGATCCGTGGAACTCAGGGGGCTTAAGGGACTTAAAAGCCCTGAAAGAGTTTGCCACTGCATTGTTACTTCCTTGAGGGGGTGGGTTGGGTTGACGTTCCAAATTCTGCCTTAGGAGTTGCATGAACTGGCCCATGGGATCCATGCCTGGGTTTGGTACTGGTTGCTCAACCTCAGTTTCTCCTTCTTTAGCCTCTATCTCAAATCCCTCAACATCATATGTTTCCTCTTCCTCTTCATACAGGGAGTCATCCTGTTCCACATAATCCTCATCTTCCTCTTCACTGTGTTCTTGGTTTCTATTGTCCTGATTATGGCTTCCCTGGTCCTCAGATCCAGGGTTCGCCCTAGTTCCAATCTTTCTTGGCGGCATGATTCTGATAATAATAAAAACAATTATTGGGAAAATTCAACGTTAGGTCACAATCATATACAACATTGTGCCTTGCACAGCTCTTATAATGGGGAGAACGTATATCGCAATTCTATTATTTTAAGAAAGTTCTAATACGAAGGGCAGTAATAATAATGATAAAACAGTGATCCCGTCACTATGGAACTGAACTGAAAGGAAACAAATATATACATAATGCGAGAATACATAGTTTGATCTGGTCAAAAGTACAACAGTGCTACAGTCATCTGTCCCAAAAGTGATACACAAGAGTCTATCTGTCTAGTCAGAAAAAGGGATGTTATATACAAGTCAACTATCCCGGAAAATTGGCTCTTACTAAGGCCTCGGCTAACTAGACAACTAGACTATTCCATCATCAATCCTGAATCACACACCGGAGCGGGTCAGCTCCCAAACCCTTTCCATCGCACGACGGAAGATATAGTCGGCCTGCCGCCTGGAGATCCTACCATGCCTGTCCCCCTGGAGCGATCTGAGCCTCGCTCGGGATGTGAGCTCTATCCCCGTAAGCTCCCTCCTCAAGGATCGGGGTATAGAAGCCCTGGTCTCATAAGCTCGGGTACGCCTACCCACCCTCTCTGCATCCAACTCCCTCCTGGCCTCATCTAGTCGGCCCTCGGCAACAGCCACTCGGGTCCTCAATACATCCTGAACATATCCATGAGCTAACGAAGACTGCCTGTGGGCAGGGTCAAGAGGTGGTGAATCCGGAGCCGCTGAGGGTGCCTCCTCGGTCTGCCTAGGCTCGGAAGTATGGGTCTCTGAGCTGTCATCATCAGGAATCCAAGATAGTGGTGGAGGGGTAGGGGCTCTGACCACCGGAAGTGTGGGTAAAGGGATACCAGCATACACTACCATAGGTCCAACACGCTCCTCAGCTACTGGGACCTCATCCAGGTCCTCCTCATCTGGAATAGCAATAACCTCTGTCTCTGACTCCTCTGAGGGGTCCTCCTCATCTGAAACAGCAATGACCTCCGTCTCAGGCTCCTCTGAGGGGTCCTCCTCATCCTCCTCCATCTCAGGCTCCTCCTGATCCTCAACATCTAGCAATGCCTCATCATGCTCACGCTCGAACATCTCAGGGTCCTCTATCTCAGGCGCCTATACATTAAACGAGCTAAGTTACTATCATGATACTTATAAGGGTTCCCGTAAGGGTTTTAACTGTCAGCACTACTTTAAGTAGTCCGACCATGAACTTGGCAAGAGTTCTTATTATCTTTGTGAGTTTGTTATTATATCGTCGCATCATCTCTGAGGTTTATAACGCTTAGCTCTGATACCATTTCTGTAACACCCCCAGATCCGGGGTCGGGGATCCGGGTTGTCACGGTCTTTCTTTCCACAATATCACTTCACTTAATTAATAATAAATAACCTCATGCTGTGACCCCACCCTAACACACACCACAACCCGTTATAGTCTCAGAGATGAAATTGAAATAAGTACAAGTCTTTGAATCCACAATTTAAAATTATTACAACCCAAAATGATTACTTGATAATTTACAGTTAATTGCCATTATCTGCCACAAGTTATAATTATACATAATTTGATTCTCAAAAGTAGATGGTCTGAACTACAATGGATCTACCTCTGCAGCTATAGCAGCTACAACATCATCGGGAAGACGCGGGACGCTTCCCACGCGCTTGCGCTGGGTCTGCTGGAGTCTGGCCATCTCTCCTAACTGTTGTTGTGTGATGAAGAAATAAAGCAAGAGTGAGCCTTACAGCTCGCAAGATAATACATAGTGATAACAATAATATAAGTATCTAAATGGATACTTACTAGAATCTTTATCGTGCGTAAGATAATTACTTACTAGATATAAGTAAAAACAAGGAATGAAGTTACCAATACTTCACCACGCTTATATCATTTATAAAGCTACTTGAACTACCATCGTTCAAAGTATTATAAGTTTTAAGAAAAACATCCCATAGATGAGACCACAAGTTAAGACTTGAATAGATTCAATCTTTGAAATATTATTGAATGAAAAAGTTATGAGATACTTTATTTAGTCCCGATATATATATATCCACATATATATATCTCTTTAAACATTTCCTGGAACCTCTGTTATATGAAGTATGAACAGAGTTTGAAACATCCAATGAATTTTGGAAAGGAAAAGAATTTTGGCATAAACCAGATATCTTGCTGATCAGGCAAAGATACCAATAAGTAACCTTTTCTACTGTAGATGGATGAATTCCTCACCGGTCATCACCCTGGCCGCATTAGGACCTCGCGCTAGACCGTTACCCGGCCCCTCACGCGTTGATGGACTGCCACCCAGCCACTTACACATTCATAGACCGTACCCCGGCCTGTCGCTTATGCCGACTCAATTAGATGGGCTTACTTCCCGAACGTTGGGCAAGTAATCAATTCATTTACCAAAACTGCAACCTCGTTGCGAATATAAAATACACCACAGAGCCGGATTCCCCAGGTTTTGAGCGAGTATTTAAATCCCCTTAAAAAGGAAGATCTTAAATATAAAAATGAGTTTTGGGATCCGCTCTGACTTTAAAAATCATTTTGAAGACTCGAAAACACTTTAAAGAGTGTTTGGAGTAAAGCTGATTTAATGAAGTAAATCAGTCCCCAGAATATTTGAAAATGACTGAATATTATTATTTAAATAATATTCCCATAAAGAATAATCTTTATAAAAATAATTGAAGTAGAAGTATTAAAATTTATACTTGAAACGAGTATTAAATAACCAAAGATATACTTATATGAAAGTATTATCTTTATTTGAATAATCGAAAATAAGTTTGATTATTAACACCTTATTCTTTAATAAAATAAAGAATATATTTCAGCAAATAATCGGAGTCATAGATCCTCAAATGAATATTCAATAATATTCACTAATAATATAAAAGAGTCATAAGCCCTCGAATGAATATTCAAATAATATTCAATAAATAATATAAAAGAGTCATAAGCCCTCGAATGAATATTCAAATAATATTCAGATAAATAAATAAAAGGAGTCATACGCCTTCGAATAATATTCGAAATAATATTCAATAATAAAATAAAGTTTAAAGTTATCGAATAAACCTTATTCGATTAATAGTTTGGAAAACTATAACCATATATATATAAATATATATATATATATATATATATATATATATATATATATATATATATATCCATATCCATATATATACAAAATCTACTCGGGATCCTCGACTCCCGGTTTTAGAAAATATTTTCACCTTTGGGTCCCTATACTAAGGGTATATGCAAGATACCGCTATCCTCTAGCATAGGTATTATCAACTGAACCAACAGATATATATTTCAAGAATATGAAACAGGCATGCATATATACCATATCACATGCTACAATATATCGCAAGAATTTGCTAAATAACCAACATGCATCTATCGCAAGATAATGCATATACAAGTGTATACATCACAACAACAGTATAACGGATAGAATACTTGCCTGAGCGACTTGGGGGTGAGAAAGGCTCGGGACGAGTCTGATAACCTATAAACAACAAGTAAGTTGGAATTAAACCAAAGTCACTTGTAAATCTATACCTTAACTAACTTAGATTCTAACGCTTGTTTTGCGCTCACCGATTCGCTTAAGTCACTCGGGTACCCTCGGCTCCACCATTTTTAATAATTTAACCTTTACGAGTTTTAAAGCGATTCCTTCGCGAATGTCTTACCAACTGCCTAACACACTTACCATAAATGTTTCATACATTAATTAACCCTTTTTGGTCTTTAACCTACATTTCAAAGTAAGGCGAGGGAAAAAGTTTCGTTCGCGAAACGCCGTTACTTGAAACGGTCGTTTCTCCTAAACCGTGCATCGGAATCGAACGAACTACATATCAAAACGAAGCTCGTAACATGAGCTATCTAAACATGGCAGTGGTCATAATCTAGCAGGGGGTTCTCGGGTCCTAATGCTATGCACAAAAACAGTCCAAAGAAAATCGGACGTTACGACGGCTATGTTTACGCGATTTCCAAATTTTAAACCATACAAAACCAACCACAAACCAACCTCAAATCCAACATACAACCAACCTCCATCCTTATCACATCATAACAACCCCAACCAATTCAATTTAATCATTCATACTTATGCTTTAACTTAACTTTAATCATAATTAAGTTCTTTTAATCAAAACCATAACATTTACCATTCCATTTCACTACCATTCCAAATCCCAACTCTAAATCATAACAACAAGCTACAATATCAACCCACTAATCAAAATCATCTTATAATATATAGGAATCTAGGGTTTGGAGATGGTATACCTTCCTTGAAGTGGTGGGTGGAGCTAGGAAGCCTTAAGAAGCTTTGAGAAGTCTTAAGAATGCTTGGATCTTCAAGAAAAACAAGAAAAAGTTCAAGTTAAAAACTTGAAAACACTATTCATTGTCTTCTTCTTTGATTAAATGAAGAAGATTGAGAAAGAATTAATGGCTTAAACTCATGATATAGTCCTAACTAAGCATGAAGATGATTAGGGAATTATCTTACCAATTTAGGAAGCTTGGATCTTGGATTTTGAAAAATCTTGCCTTTAAAAAGTAAGAAAGCCGAGAGCAATGAAGAACTAATGCCTTGGTTGCTTTTTGATTTTTGATGAGAATGATTTTTTACTTGGCTTGGTTGACTTGTTTTGTATTTGATTTAGTCAATTACCTTCTTGCCCTTGAAATTGTGTGGTTACAAAGCTACCACACCTCCTTCCTTCCCATGTCATGCCTATGTCATCCTCATGATGTCATCCTCCCTTCCTTGTCCTCTTTCTATTGGTTGGATGACATCATTCCTACTAATCCCTTTGATTAACTTCCTAATCGTTTGCCTAATGACCGCTGATCTGTTATACGGTTCGCTTAACTTTCGTTCTCGTTTATCGTTTGAAGGATCATACCCGGGATCTTATTACTTAGGTTCCCTTAACCTTTCTCAATACATTATATTCCTTTTTATGATCCTCTATTATAATCCTTTAATTTAAATCCTTTTTATCCTGTTACCTTATACTCAATTCTCTCCGTATCTTGTGGATTTCCGGGAAAAACCAAAGTGTTCGGAATTGGATTCTGACGATCTTTACATACACTTATATACTTCATAGAGTACTAATAATATCCCAGAATATCCATAACAGAACCCCTACATAGTGTGGCGTGAAAAGTTTCTTCATTCAGCTAAAACACTATTCACGAGGGTTACAAAAAGTTGAAAAATTTTGGGGTTATTACATATGCAGTGGGTCTGGCACGGGGAGACTACTTCCATGGGTCCTAAATCTTTGAGTGCTAGTTGTCCACCTGAGGAGCAAGCTCCAGACCCAGCTCCTGAGCAATCTTCTGATGAAGCGTCAGAGCAAGATCAGGAGCATGTCGCTGCTTCAGAAACTGTTGATATTTGTGAAACAACATATAACTCGGGTCAATATGATAATGATTTGTATCAGTTTAGGAGGTTCGTAGCCGATGCTGAGCAACCTTTATATGAGGGTAGTGACCGTACTAAGTTAGATTCGATGTTTGAAGTTGCATAATTGGAAATCTAGGTTTGGTATTACCGATAGTGCCTTCATTGACCTCCTTTCTTCTGTTGGGTCTCTACTTCCCAAAGATAATGTATTACCTAGTAATGCATATGAAGCAAAAAAACCCTCTCCAATTTAGTTCTTGAGTACATAAAGTTCCATTCATGTCCGAATGACTGTGTACTGTACATGGGTGTACATACTGATGCAACCAAGTGTCGCAGGTGTCGACTTTTTCGGTGGAAGTTGACAAAGAAAGGTGAAGAGAGGGTTAATATTCCAGCCAAAGTCATGTGGTATTTCCCAATATTCCTAGATTTAAACGTATGTTTGAATCTCCTTCCACCGTTGAACTAATGTGTTGGCATGCACAACAGGGGACATAAGATGATAAAATACGATATCCAGCCGACTCTCCATCTTGGAAAAATATAGATTATAGGTGGCCCTTCTTTGGTAGTGAACCGAGAAACCTTCGCTTGGCTTTGTCGGTGGATGGTGTAAACCTGCACAATAATGGCCTATCAAATAGATATAGTTGCTGGGCAGTCATATTGGTGACTTATAATCTTCATCCCTGGTTATGTATGAAAAGGAAATTTATAATGTTGTCAATATTGGACCATGGCCCGCATGATCCTAGTAATAACATCGATATCTACTTACAAACGATGATTGATAATTTGAAAAAGCTTTGGGAGGAAGGTAAACCAAATGTGTATGACGCGTATAACAAATCATTTTTCACTTTAAAAGTAGTTTTAATATGGACGATAAATGACTTCCCTACTTACGAAAATTTATCTGGCTGCATCAATAAGGGTTATAAGTGATGTCCAGTTTGTGGAGATGACACCGTAGCTAAATATTTGACTCATAGTAGGAAAATGTGATACCAAGGTCATCATCGATATTTGCCTCTACATCATCCTTATAGAAGGCAAAAGGCCGCTTTTAATGGACAACAAGAGTTTGGGCAGCCGCGTCGAACCCTATCCGGAGAAGAAGTGTTAGCTAAGCAAGAACAACTCAAATTTGAATTTGGGAAGAAAATGAAGAAGGCAAAGAAGGTTGAAAGTCCATGGAAGAAAAGTTAGTATTTTTCGAGTTAGAATACTGGAAATTTCACCATGTTAGGCACTATATTGATATCATGGATGTCGAGAAAAATGTATGTGATAGTCCGATTCGCACATTACTAAATATGCGCTATAAGAAAAAAAATAGTGTAACCCGTCGTGATATGATGGAAATGGGCGTTAGATCTGATTTGGCTCCCCAAGTAGGAGTAAAGAAAACCTATTTGCCTCCTTCTCCCTTTACTTTGTTAAAGGCAGAAAAAAAGACTTTCTTGTCATCATTAATGTCGATGAAACTTCCATACAGACATGCATTGAACATCAAAAATTGTGTTTCCATGCCTGATTTGAATATTTACGGGCTGAAGTCACATGATTGCCACATCCTTCTCCAGCAATTACTCCCGGTTGCAATACGCTCTGTTCTTCTGAAGCATGTTATGGTCACAATTATTAGATTGTGTTTCTTTTTTAATGCTTTGTGCAACAAATTAGTAGACGTGTCAAAACTGGATAAGCTGCAGTCAGATGTCATACTGACCTTGTGCGATCTAGAAAAAGTTTTCCATGTGTCATTTTTTGATGTGATGGTACATATAATAGTCCACTTGGTTCAGGAACTACGCTTATGTGGACCTGTATTTTATAGGCGGATGTATGCGTTTGAACGGTTTAATAAAGTACTAAAGAGTTATGTTCGAAACCGTTATTATCCCAAAGGTTGTATGGCAAAGAGTTACCTTGGAGAAGAGTCCGTAGAATTATGCACCGAGTTTCTTAGTCAGAATTACTCCACTGCCGGTCTTCCAAAGGACCAAGATAATAAGATATCTGGTCCATTATCCGTTGTGATAATAAAATCAGTAGAAGAGAAGGAGCGAAATGAAGCACATCTGCATGTCCTTCTAAACAACCCTGAAGTGTTTCCATACATTCTATGAGTTTATTTACTTTGTTGTTGTCAATTTCTCATTGTTCAGTAATTAGTCTTGTAATGTGTCTTTAATATATCATTCCATATGCATTTTTCAGAATGCATAAGGAATATCTTGAAGAAATTCACCGAGGGAAAAGAAAAAGCTTACATTGGCTCATGAGAGAGCGCACTGATTGGTTTCAAAATAAAGTCAGTGTTTTATTAGGTTCTTTGATTATAGTGTAATGACGACTATTAGCTATTTAGGATTTAAAATTTCTTATCATATTTGTAGGTGAATGATGAACTAAGGGAGAACAATAAAGGTATTTCAGAAACGATAAGATGGCTCGCTGCCAAGCCATCATTTTAAGTACTAACTTGTCAAGGTTATTTAGTGAACGGATTGTGATATTTTACAAAGGAACGAGTGTTAGTGTTTGTACCCTAGAGACAACACTATTATGTTTTTTTTATGACATTTGGATTCTTAATATTTTTGCTCTATCGATTATTCTTTTAAATAATTTATTAAGTATTAATTTACTGCGATATAAATATTAGATTAATAAATGTCCTTGGAATATGATATGAATTCTATATCTCTAAGTACGTCACTTAAAAATGAGATTATGTGAATAGTATCAATATTCCCAAATATCCCTAGTCGAGTATTATTATTAAGGGATAATAATAATGCATTAAGACTAGTGTGTTTGTTAACTGATGATCACATCTCATTGATCATAGGTATAGTGATACTAAAGTCAAAAACACAGGCAGATGTAAATATACACAGTGTTGGATAGACCCAATGTGAGATTCTACATGTCTGTTGTGTCATAAGTAATTTTCAGAGTGATAATGATGTAATGGTCCTTCGACTCGAAATCATTATATTTCTATACGATGATTAATATACTTTGATTACATCAAAAAGTTACCTTTGACCAGGTAATGATAAAAGTTGACTTTGGGTATATTAAGAATCGTGTGAGAAATATGAATGATCTAGAAAGTATTTAACCCTTCTAATTATTGAAGAGATATTGGCCTCTTGTGTGAGCTAGATTATGAAATGCGTGACGCCGCGCTCAAATGTTGATTTGAAATGATAGTCTACTCATTGATCAAAGAAACCTGAATTAAACCATGAAGAGGATAACACATTACATGCCTCGAGTTTAATCTATAATATTTAGTTAAATGGATTAATTACTTTATACATTATTCACGAAAGGTTTAATCGATCACCCATTTAATTATTATTACTTGGAAAGCAATGATGTATTACTAGATGCCACTTATTGTTTATAATTTTGAATATGAGATGTTTAAATTATTGTCAACGTAATAATAAACCTATAGGGTTACACAAAGAAAGCATAGAGGAATATTTAATTCAAATTTGGATTTGAATTAAAAGGAAAGTTTGAATTATTTATTATTAATTAAGTTGGAATTAATTAATAGGATAAATGAATTTCGAATTTGTATATTATTAAATCCGAAATTTAGTTGTTATTTAATAATTGAGTTAAACTTAATTATTAAATAAATAGAATTTTAGATTTTAATAAACTCTAGATTGGATTAGGGTTAGGACTATTTTTGGCTTATCTATATAAACATCCTTAAGGCTAAAATTAGGGTTATGTTTTTATTAGATAAAAACATAAAACCCTAGCAGCTAAAATTGAGAGAGAGAGGGGAAAACAGGTCCGTTCTTGGTGCTAGTACACGCCTCCTCCATATCAGCTTTCGTATGGATACCTCTACGGTGTAGATCATTAAGGCGGGATACGTGGTGTTCGGTTAAATCTAGGATCTCCTTTTGACAACCATAATCTTAAAGCTCTTTAAGATAAACATCTCATCCACGAATTAAATATTGTTTTTGCATGGATCCTACGGTGGGTTTCGATTTATTCTATTTTTACGGTTTTATATATTATTTTCGCTGCGTTTTATGCGTCAAACCCCAATAATGGTATCAGAGCTACTTGCGAAAGGTTTTAATTTGTTTGTGTGTTTACTGATTTTGATGATAATGTCATGTATACAATCTGCCAAGACTATATGTATGCGATTTGTATATTATGCATGTGTTGATGATCTTCCATGATAAATATGATGGTATTATGTATGTCGATGATCTGCCATAATAGATATTTGATATTATACATGTATTGATGATCTGAGATGATTGTTGTTATGATTAATTGTGTCTGGACACAATAGGGGACTGGAACATACTGTATGTATATGATACGATGATACAGAGATGAAAAAGAAGAAGGTTGCTGGCGCTTCTAATTCAGGTATTTATGTTATAGATGTTAATTTATCTACTTCTACTTCATGGGTATTAGATACTGGATGTGGTTCTCACATTTGTATAAATGTGCACGAACTGCGGGGAAGAGGACATTGGCAAAGGGAGAAGTTGACCTACGTGTTGGAAATGGAGCAAAGGTTGCTGTTTTAGCTGTAGGGACTTATCATTTATCATTTCTCACTAGGCTTATTTTAGAACTAGATAATTGTTTTTACGTTCCTGCGATTTGCAGAAACATTATTTCGGTTTCTTGGTTGGACAAAAAAGGTTTTTCATTTTTGATTCAGAACAATAGTTGTTCCTTTTCGATGAATAATGTTACCTACGGGGTTGCACGTTTGTTTAATGGTTTATATGTTCTTGATCTTGATACTCCTGTCTATAATGTAAATAGTAATGATAATAAACTTATTAAGACGATAGACTCAAATCAAACATACCTCTGGCATTGTCGTTTAGGTCACATAAATGAGAAACGCATTTCCAAGTTACATCAAAATGGCTACATGGATAAGTTTGATTTTGAATCATACGAAGAACGTGAATCTTGTCTAATTGGCAAAATGGCTAAAGATCCTTTTACCGGACAAGGTGAAAGGGCCACCGAATGATTAGGACTTATACATAGTGATGTATGTGATCCAATACGTACGATGGCGAGAGGTAGCTTTTACTACTTCATTACATTTACTGATAATTTTAGTAGATATGGATATGTGTACCTTTTGAAGAACAAATCTGATTCTTTTGAAAAGTTCAAAGAATACAAGGCCGAAGTGGAAAAGCAAAGCGGGAAAGTATTAAAGTTCTACGATCAGATCTTGGAGGAGAATACTTAAGCCTCGAGTTTAAAGGTTTCTTGAAGGACTGTGGTATCGTATCACAGCTTACTCCTCTTGGAACGCCTCAATGGAATGGAGTTTTTGAGAGGAGAAATCGTACCTTGTTGGATATGGTGCGATCGATGATGAGTCTAGCAGATCTTTCAATAATTTTTTGGGGTTACGCTCTAGAAACAGCTGCATATACACTAAACCGAGTTCCAACTAAATCGGTTCAAAAGACTCCATATGAGATATGGACTGAAATACGTTATAGCATGTCATTTATGAAAGTATGGGGATGCGAAGCATTTGTGAAACGCTCGGTCTCTAACAAGATAGGACCAAAATCAGATAAATGTTTTTTTGTGGGATATCCTGAAGAAACAAAAGGGTATAGCTTCTATAATCCTACATAGAACAAAGTCTTTATTGCTCGGACCGCTATATTTCTTGAAAGAGAGTTACTTTCTAAGAAAAATAGTGGGAGGACTATAGATCTTAATGAAGATCGAGATGTACGAAATAATATTGAACCAGAGTTGGAAAGTGAGCATGATATAAATCAAGATGTTCCTGCTCCGGAAACACAGGTTGTTCGTAGATCTTGTAGGGCTCGTCATGAGCCAGAGAGATATTATGGATTTCTCTTGACTCAAGATGATGATGTGATGCTCATAGAAAATGATGAGCCTCTTACCTACCAAGAAGCTATGAACAGTCCAAACTCCGAGAGATGGCTAGAGGCCATGAAATCCGAGATGGAATCCATGTATCAAAATAAAATATGGACTTTAGTTGATCCACCTGAAGGGGTAAAACCTATAGGGTGCAAGTGGGTTTTCAAGAAGAAAACTGACATGGATGGTAAAGTACAGACCTATAAGGTGCAACTAGTGGCAAAAGGTTTCAAACAAATACATGGTATAGACTATGATAAGACTTTTTCACCAGTTGCTATGGTCAAATCCATCGGGATTTTGCTAGCAATAGCTGCTTACTACGATTATGAGATTTGAAAAATGGATGTTAAAACCGCTTTCTGAAATGGGACCTTGAAGAGGATGTTTACATGATACAACCTGAGGGTTTTGTCGATCCAAAGTTTGTTAAGATAGTTTGTAAGTTGCTTCGATCTATTTATGGATTGAAGCAAGCCTCAAGGAGATGGAATCGTCATTTTTATGAAACAGTCAAAGAGTTTGGCTTTTTCAAAACGAAGATGAACCATGTGTTTACAAGAAGGTTAGTGGGAGCCATGTGGCATTCCTAGTACTATATGTAGATGACATATTACTAATAGGGAATGTCATACCTTCTCTACAGGCTGTTAAGACTTGGTTGAAAAATAGTTTCTCGATGAAGGACTTAGGCGATGCTACCTATATATTAGGGATCAAGATCTATAGAGATAGATCAAGGAGATTAATCGGCCTAAGTCAGAGTACATACATTGACAAGGTATTGCATCATGTTTGGATGCAAGAGGCAAAAAGAGGATATGTACCAATGTCTCATGGGATAGTGATCTCAAAAGATAACTGCCCAAAACCATTAGATGATAAGGGCCATATGAGCAAAGTTCCATATGCTTCGGCAATTGGATCTATAATGTATGCGATGATATATACTCGTCCTGATGTTTCGTATGCCTTAAGCATGAAAACCAGATACCAGTCTAATCCATGTGAGAGTCACTGGACAGCTGTCAAAAATATTCTTAAGTACTTAAAGAGGATTAAAGATTCATTTTTGGTGTATGGAGGAGATGAGAAGCTAGTTGTAAAGGGTTATACTGATGCTAGCTTCCAGACAGACATGGATGATTCAGTATCTCGGGAAGGTTTTGTGTTTTTCCTTAATGGAGGTGTTGTAAGCTGGAAGAGTTCAAAGCAAGAGACAGTAGCTGATTCTACAATGGAAGCTGAGTATATTGCTGCTAGTGAAGCAGCCAAAGAGGTTGTTTTGATGCGGAAATTCATAACGGGACTTGGTGTGGTTCCATCGATCGCAGATCCAGTTGATCTCTATTGCGATAATAATGGAGCCATTGCGCAGGCTAAAGAATCAAGGGCCCATTCCAAAGGAAAGCATATACTTAGAAGATATCACCTTCTTTGAGAGATTAATGAGAGAGGAGATATACTGTGACGCCCCGGACCCCGGGATGACCTCAGAAACCCGAACCCGGGAACGCCAAACCAAACCAATCAACTCAATATATGCTTACACAACCTTAAACTTAAATAATAATATATAATTCTTACAGTATTCCAAGTATTACAACCAAAGTTCACGATACAACCAAAAGTCTATTACAAAAGCATTTTTTATTAAGATACTACATGCATTCATCGTCTACTAAGCCTTAGTTCATCACATACTTATCCTTTCTTGAACATCCTTTTCCAAATTCTTTCATGTGGAAGTTAGTGACATAAAAGAGTGCGCTCAGAAAGCTCAGTAAGCATATATAGTAGAATTCAACTGAGATTTATCCGAGAAATCAAAGTTCATCAAACAAATATTAGAATAAAGAGACATAAAAGATACTACAATCAACAAAAAATCATTATATAGTTCTCACAAGATTAAAACTGAGTATTCAAGCAAGACAGGTTCATCAATTCATCAAGTTGGGATCCCGGCCAACTAAATAATCGATTTAGCTTTACTTCCGATTAGGAAGTATCATCATCAGTTCATCAATATCAATGCAAGAATACTCATTTTTCATCAGTGAAGCCTTAGTCAAACTCAAATCATCATTTAAAACATCAACAGTGAATCAGTACATTATATACTTACAGTGCACCGCTTAATTTATTCTCTATGAATCCCGAACTTCGAATTGATTTTATTGTCGATCTTTCTTCCGAATTCCTTGGTTGAAACAACCGAAGCGGATAGTTCTATTTAAGGAAACTATACAAACTTAAATAAGGAAAGTAAGGATTCATTTTTCCTACATCCTCGATGTGGTACAATAGTAGGGAAGTTGGAAAAATATAGTTTAAGAAATTCAACCTAACACTCGTGTTTTGCTAAAAAAATATCACATGACTTCCTCTATTTATTCCTTTTTCACAATTACATATAATGGCACCTTTCTATTTATTCTAATATACTTCACTTCTCGTTTTCAGTGTGGTACAAAGATAGGTAGGGAAAAAAATAAAAGTTAAGCAATGAGCATAATATCTAGAACATATAAGCACCCTTTTAAAACTCACACCATTAGCTTCATCAATCTTACTTCTACTTATTAAAATTTTAAGGTCAAATTCTTCTATATATTCTCAGTCTTCTTCTCTTCTCTTGCCGATGTGGGTTGTGAGATCTCCTTTTTATTACCTAAGATGCATATATACCACATTGATTAGAGAATGAGACCAACCTTCCTCCAATGCCTATATAAACCCAACTTAGCTTTAGTTTCTACTTAGAAAACTTAAAACTTTCTCTTGGCTTCAATATAGCCAATTAAATTTGGTTTTAAAGTTTTAATATAAAGAGAAATAGATAAATTTCTCATAATCAAGTAAAAATTAGAGTTTTAAGGTTTAGCTAAGCTTTACCAAGTCCCACATTGATGAGATATAAAAGATGTAACATCTCTTCCTTTATAAAACCCAAGGCTATGAAGCCAACACTTCAAAATAAACCAACTATGACTTGTAGCTTTGCTTTTGAATAATTCTCTTTGTCCCACATCGGGAAGGTTTTACAAGAGATCTTCTCTCAACTCTATATAATGGGACTTGCAACAAACTTAAAAATCATACTAGACTTGAAAGCTATTATAGCTTTTAGTCTATATCCACTTAGTCCCACATCGAGAAGGTGCGGAACTAACCAAGATACTTGCTCTATAAAAAGAGCTCTACTACTAATTTTATTTCCAAGACAACATTTTCACTTTCAAGTGCAATGTTCCTTCCTACTAGGCTTTGTCTAGTAAAAGATGCGGGCTAATTTATTTTAGCTTGCGTGCTTTAGTTAAAATTTTTATCTTTCTATTCCTATTCAACGCTTATCTCTTATCATCCTTTCCTTTTTCTGTCATTCCTCTTCCTCGTCCTATCACTTTGGTCTGTATCCCTTTTATTTTTTTTTTATGGGAGCTCGACATATTCGAGCAAACCAACAATACACAAGAAAAAATTTAAAATTTAATCAAATATTTTAATAATATGCATTGTAATATCCCATATTTTCAGATATTATTTTTATAATTATTTGGATTTGTTTATGTGATTTTTATGTGAATTTTGGTGAATTATCTGATATTGGAATTGGTGTTTGGGTGTTTATATGTGATATTATTTGAGTATTTTAATTTTTATGTGCTCAGAATAAAATATAGATAATTATGATATTTTTCTGGTAATATTTGAACTGTTAGATGATTTTATAATGATTTATGGATTTATTAATTATTTTCTGAATAATTACAAAACTATTTTATAAAGCCGGGATTCGTCCAACCTCAACTTTTTTTGCATTTTTACAACCCGAAACTCTTTGGAACCTAATCTGGTAATTCCGAACATTTTCCGTGTTTTGACTTTTTCGATCCAGATTACGGTTTGACCTGTGCGCGTCCCGGCGCAAAATTTTCGATACACTAATCATTTCGGTAGATCAATAAAACCCTTATTCTCGAGAGACGAGATATTTTTACAATATTTTATCATATGGTGTTTTATAAGAAGTTCGGTTTTGATAATTATCCAAATCTGGTATTAAATTGTATCGTTATATAGTTACTTAGCGGCTAAGTAATCTATTTTTGGATCCGATATATAAGTGTAAATTCAGTAGTAAATTCCAGAATATTTCAAAAATCATGAAACTTATATTTTATTAGTATTTGAATATTTCGAGAAGTTTAAAATTATTTCGAAAAATTTTCGGGTTATATTTACCCGCACGTTTGTTCGTTAAATCGTAAAATGCGGATATGACACGCGATTTATAAATATTTTAAAAATTATGAAAATTTTATTTTATTAGTTTTTAAATATTCCGAGAATTTTAGAATTATTTCAGTTTCAAAAAAATTATCGGACCGGACCCCTATCGGGACGTCAAACCCCACAAAAATCAGATTTTTATTTTTATAAAATCGTGGGACTTTCAAATATTTTATATTTTCGCATTTTTGAACTATTCATAATCTTTTGAAAATTTTGATATAAATTTTATATTTATTTGATTTAATATTATTACCCGCTAATTATTAATTTTGGGCTAATTTTTATTAGGTTGTATTGATTTTAGTTAAAAAAAAAGAAAAAAAAAGAAGAAGAAACGTGTAAAGCCCCCAGCCCCCACCCCTGCCACGTGACGCCCCTCCCCCCTCCTTATCTCGCATTAACAAAACAAAACCCCCCAAATTTCCTTTTACCAAAACATTTCTCCCCCTTCTGTCTCTCTGTCTCTCTCCCGGTTTATATACTTTTAATTTTCAAAAATTCATATCTTCTCAACCGCCCGTCCAAATTTCAGTTGGTATATATATAAACGAACAGCGCTTCGATACCTACGCATAGGTATATATATTGCAAGGTTTTGAGAAGAAAATTTGTGGGGCATATTTCCGTTATATTTCCGTTTTAATTTATTTTTGGGACATTAAAAAGGAGTATGACGGTGTTGATTACTCCACATGGCATCTCAACGTGTATATGTCTATGGCTATTAATTTTGGATTTTTCTGGAGATATTTTCTGAACATCAGATATTCTCCTCGGGTTGACCATAATTTATTTTGGGTAAGAATTCCGAGTTTCTGCTTTTATATTTTGGGTATATTATAGCATGTCAGTGTTTATATATCTATTTCGTAATTTTTAGAAGTGGTTGTAGAAGTCATTTTTGACCGTGTTATTCATTTCTGGAGTGTTTATACGCTTAAATATAAATTATTGTGTTGATTGTTGTTGGTTGTGTCGATATGATATCGACTGGCAGTCCGAGAAATAGAGAAGGTGTTGTCCAATTTCCAAGAAAATATTATTTTTTTAGTTCTGAAGATTATTATTTTTATTATTATTCGAAAATAAATCTAAATTATTTAGTTAATGAATTTTAATTTATTATTTAATTCGAGTTAATTATTTCTTATGATTTAAAAATTCCGAAAAATTGTTCAAGCTTTAAAATATTATTTTAAATTATTTTCTAGGCTCGATAATTCTTATAAAATTATGTTCGGGTGTTCGAGCCCTATTATTTAGTTATAAAATGATTCGGAGACCCGTTTTAATTCCGAAAAATGTTCAAAATTTCATAATAAATAAACCGTTCGTCCGTTTAATACGAAATGAACGTGTACAGACTCTGAAAATATTCCGCTTTCAATAAAAATACTTTCGAGACCCGAATTCTTTTGTTTTGAAAGGTCGCTTATTTTACAAATCATTTTGAGTCGATTTTTGATCGATAAATCATATTTTTGACCCGATTTCCGTTTTAAACGTACCGAGTCAACCCTTCTGATGAACTGAGTCTTATGTGATATGAATTATGTGATATATGAGTTATGTGCTTATGTGCTATGTGAATTATGTGCATATGTGGATCAAGAGTCCTGTATTTGTCTGTTATATTTATGTGTGGGCTATCGTATGGGTAGACGATAGGCTTTTGACGTGTAGTTCGTCGAGTGGTTATCGATTAGACAATTAAAGTTCTATATTTTAATTATAGATGCGGATCATTCGAGTTGATCAAGACAAGATGTTGGATAAAGAGTGAGATGGAATGGAATTGGATAACTGGCTTATAGCAATCGCAGGAGCAGCATATCAGTCAAGTGTTGAAAAGAAGGACGGTGATGTTTTAAGACAGAATGTCAGAATAGATGTGTCTTTACGAGTGTGACTAACTGCTAAAACCCAAAGGCAAGTATTTCTATCATCACTTATTGTTCAAGTGATATTTATTTTGAATCGTATCATGCAAGTATTGCTTTCCCTATTCTCAGTTTAGAATCGATAAATATTTTACATATCGCTGAATTAAATAATTCTGTTTATGCAAGTATTCTTCCACTATTCTATGTTCAGAGTAGCTAAGTGATTTTACTTATCCAATTATCAGATTTATAAATGTTGTGTATTTTGAGAAAGATGACGTTGTTTTTGTTTTCTGCCCAAGTGAATGGGCGAATAAAATTTATAAGGGTGTCGAGTATTATGACCCCTTTCAATAAAAATGTTTTAAGATTGGATGGTTGCGTAAGAGGCCGTGACGGCGGTCCAACGTGATCTATGTGTTATACAGGATATAACACCTTTCTAGGCCGATATGTGCCTTGGGTACCCCTTTGTTTAGTTGGATATGCTTCGGCATACCGGTGTTGCTCCGCGGCTGATCACCGGCAGCAACACACCGTCGTTCGAGGATTCTAATCTAAATTATTATATTGCTTTTGACATCTTACAAGGAATGATTTATTAAGTATTTTGTTTTCGGATAAAAGATGAAATGTGGTTTTGATTCAGTTTCTTATTTTGAGAATACTTAGTTTGTTGTTAAATATCAAAGGTGGTATTAGTACAGATGATTGGTGTTGACTTTAGTATGGGATGTTGTGAGCATCAAAGTTCGTAGTGATATCTAATTTGATATGATAACAAAATAAGTATTAATTTCAAGAGTTCGGTTTTGAGTAAAGTTTACGATTCAATCCAGAATCATTGTTTCATGTTAGAATTGTTTACGATATTTCCGTAAATACTGTTTTATGAGTTTTATTCTCGTCAAGATTCAAAGTATTGCTGAAGTATTTTGCTAAAAAATATCAAAATGGTTTTGAATATAATTAAGGAATTAAATCTAGGATTCCTCAACTAAAATTTTATGATTCAACAACTATGATTTTAAAAATGTTTTGCTCTGATGCAGATGTCAATTTTATATCAAAACGATCATATATATGTGCTATAATGATCTTTCTGAGCATTTTTTCCGCTCATACTTGCCTGTTTTTAAATTTAACCTCCAGTGAGGATTAGCTTGCGCTAGTTAGCTGCGTAATTCGAGGAAGCAAAGAAGAAGCTTTTGGAAGGTGGTTGGTCCAGGGTTGCGGACTAGTGTAATTTTTATTGTGTAAAGTTATTTATATTATATTATATTATAGTTGTATATTTTATTTGGGCCTAGTATACTTCATTTCGAAGTTATACTAGTGGGTTTAGTTTTGAGTTGGAATTTATTGAAAAGAGTTTCAAAAGAAAGTGAAAAATTTATTTTTGAAATTTGGATATCTTGTTTCTAGAACTGTAACCTTAAAAGATCTTGGATTAGTTTGGGGTCATTTATGCTAAATATCTTCCGTTGGCATTTGTTTATTGATTAAACAGGTTAATTTGGATTGAGGTTTCATAGTGACGGCCAAATCCCTTGACCCTGGATTTGGGGGCGTTACATTTTCTATGTGGCTTTGCAATTCTAAGTTTTAAGGGAGTTTAAACATTTTCTCTTTTTTAAAAGATAAAGAAAGGGAACTTAAAGCAGAAAGAGAAACCTGATCGTGCAGTTTTTTGGTGGAAGGCTAGTTAGCCAAAGAATCCTGATGAGCTTACTAAAGAGCAAGCGGAAATAAATGCTAGAATTGTAAGTCAAGGCTTAAATGAATCTAGATATTTTTAATATTGCTTTCCCTTCAAAGATAATTGCGTCACAAATAATGCACTAATTGTATGCATTAATTTGACAGGCTAAGTTACTTGAAATGAAGGAGAAGGGTGAATTTGTTCCACATGAAACAGAAGATATGTTGACTACGGCACTTCAGACTCCTGAGCACTCAGGAAGGGTTCGAGGGGTTGGCGACTTTGTCACTCCAACATCATTCTTTAATTTACCAAAAGTGAAAAAGACTAAAATTACTAAGCCAGGGTTGTTGGATCAGTTGGAAAGAAATCAGCGGGAGATGGCTGAACTTAAGGCCTTGGTTAATGCTTCGAATGGTCACTTTCCTATGTTCTCTGAAAAATCAAGTTGTCAAATACCTGTTAATAAAGAAGGAGTTGTTGATAAGCGGAATGTTGGAATTGATGTTAAACCGCTCAGTGCCAAATAATTGTTGGTAAATGATGAAGAGTTTGTTGCTTTTGACCCCTCTCCTTCGAGCAGAAAGAAGGTAAAATATTATTAAGATCTACTAGATATATGCCTACAGACTTAGGATTTATACAATAAAATTAAATTGATCCCCCATTATAATGTAGGGTCCACAGTCATGTGAGCTTGTACTGGATTGTAAAGGGAACAGGGTTGCTTTTGGAACAGTTTTTTATGATCACGAAGAGATGAATGTTTCAGTATATGGAGTGCCTCTAAAGCCCAGACATGTTCGTGTGTCGGTTGACGGACACATCCAGCCAGAGGCGTCGATTCCAGTGTCGATACTTGGTGAAATTGAGGTTGTCCGCCAAGCAGTTGCCTCCCACGTAACATAGCCTCGTGAATTGATCATCTACCCAACTGTGGCGGTATGTTACTTCTATAAAAATTATGTCAATATACTCTTAATTGATTGTTGCATTCAATAGTAATTATGCTTATATGGAATAAGTTACTATTTTATCATTATATATAATGGGTTTCGAGCACATAAACGTAACGGAAACAATAATTAAAAACGTAAAAAATCAGAATTTTCGAAACCCACCGCAGGATCCATGCGAAAAAATATATATTTAATTTATAGATCAGATTGTTTACCTTAAGAAACTTTACAAATTGGTTAACTAATGGAGATCCAAAACTTGTTCAATCACCACGCATCCCACTCTCGCGATCTACGCTCTTTCGGTATCCACACGAATGCTTGAACGCAAGGATTGGATGTGTACTAGCACACAAACTCGTCTTTTCTTTCTCTTTCCATCTTCTCTCTTGGTGGCTAGGGTTTTAGTAAAAGTCTTTTTTTCACTCGAAAAATCAGCCACACAAGAGATATTATATAGAGAGTAGAAAAACGAATTATAACTCTTAACTAATTAAGAGTTATTATTAATTCAAAATTCCTATTTGTATTATAATTAAGTCTCACTTAATTATATAACAAATAAATTTCATAATTAATATTAGTAAATTTGAATATCATTATTTATCTAATTAATTAAGTCAAACTTAATTAATATTATAAATAATTCAAATTACTTAAATTTAATTTAAATTAAATAATCCTTCAAGCATTCTTTGTGTGTGACCCTATAGGTTATTATTACATTGGCAACAAATTTTAAATCTAACTTAAAATCGTAAATAATGAGTGGCATCTAGTAATACATCATTTCTACCCAAGTAATAATAATTGAATCGGTGATCGATTAAACCTTTCGTGAATAATGTACAATGTAATATAATCCCTTTAACCACATATTATAGATTAAACTAGAGGCATGTAATGTGTCATCCTCATCAATGTTTAATCCAGGTTTCTTTGATCAATGAGTAGACTATCATATCAAATCAACATTTGAGCGTGGCCACGTATTTCGTAGTCTAGCTCACACAAGAGGCCAATAATATCACTCCTAAAATAGGAGGGTTAAATCCAATCTAGATCATTCATATTTCTCATACGATTCAGAATATACCCAATGTACACTTTTATCATTACCTGGTCAAGGATAACTTTTAATGGAATCAATGTATATTAATTCTCGTATAGAAATATAATGACTTCAGGTCTAAGGACCATTACATCATTATCACTATGAGAATTACTTATGACACAACAGACATATAGAATCTCACATTGGGTCTATCCAGCACCATGTACATGTACATCTGCCTATGTCTTTGACTTTAATATCACTATACCTATGATCAATGAGATGTGATCATCAGTCAACAAACACGCTAGTCTTAATGCATTATTATTGTCCCTTAATAATAATACTCGACTAGGGACCTTTCGGAATATTGATATTATTCTCATAATCTCATTTCTAAGTCACGTACTTAGAGATATAGAATTGCATATCATATTCCAAGGATATTTATTAATCTAACATTTATATCGCAGTAAATTAAGAATTAATAAATTATAAAGGGAATAATCGATAGAACATAAACATTAATAATCCTAATATCTTAAACTAAAACATCATAGCGTTGTCTCTAGGGCATAAATACTAAAAATCTCTCACTTGCACTAGAGCCAATCACTCATGTATCTAATACTCATGGAACTAGTATGACCATCGTGCTTCTGCTACGACAAAGCCTTCGTCAGTGTGTCTGCAACACTATCATTACTATGCACATTACATTTATATCTCCTTGATCATTAATCTCATTAATAAGGTGATATCGCCTAAAGACATGCCTAAACAGTCTCCTTGGCAGTTTCAAAAGTATCAATATATTCGGCTTCCATTATAGAATCATCAATGTTCTTGCTGTGAACCATTCCAGCTAACATAACTTCTATTTAGACAAAACACAAACCATATATAGACACATAATCATCCTTGTTTATCCAGAAATTAGGTTAAGAAACTAGTATCAGTGTAACCCTTTACAACCAGTTCCTTATCTTCTCCATGCACCAAAAATAAATCTTTAGTCCTCTTTAAGTACTTGAGAATATTCTTGAAAATTATCCAGTGACCCTCACCTGGATTAGACTGGTATCTGCTCGTCATGCTCAAAGCATATGAAACATTAGGATAAATACATATCATTGTACACATTATAGATCCAACTGCTAAATCATATGGAGCTTTTTCAAACGGCCCTTATCATCTAATGATTTAGGGGACAATTATCTTTTGAGATCATTATCCCATGAGACATCGAAACATATCCTTTTTTATATCCTGCATCTTAAAATGATGCATTATTTTAATAATGTATGTACTCTGACTAGGTCGATTAATCTTTTCAATCTATCTCTATAGATCTTGATCCCTAATATATAGGTAGCATCGCCTAAGTCTTTCAACGAGAAACTATTTCTCAACCAAGTCTTAACAGCCTGTAGAGAAGGTATGCCATTCCTTATTTGTTATATGTCATCTACATATAATACTAGGAATGTCACATGGCTCCCACTAACCTTCTTGTAAACACATGGTTCATCTTTATTTTGAATGAAGCCAATATCTTTGACCGTTCATCAAAATGAATATTCATTCTCCTTGAGACGTGCTTTAATCTATAAATAGATAGAAGCAACTTATAAACTATCTTAGTAAAATTTTGAATCGACAAAACCCTCAGATTGTATCATATATACATCCTATTCAAGGCTCCCATATAAGAAAATAGTTTTGACATCCATTTGTCAAATCTCATAGTCAAAGTAAGCAACTATTGCTAACAAAATCCTGATGGACTTGACTATAGTAACAGGTGAAAAAGTCTCATCATAGTCTATACCATGAATTTGTTTGAAACTTTTTGCCACTAGTCGCGTCGTATAGGTCTGTACTTTACCATCCATGTCAGTTTTCTTCTTGAAAACCCACTTGCACCCTATAGGTTTTACCCCTTTGAGTGGATCAACTAAAGTCAGTACTTTATTTTGATACATGGATTCCATCTCGGATTTCATGGCCTCTAGCCATCTCTCGAAGTCTGAACTGTTCATAGCATCTTGGTAGGTGAGAGGCTTATCATTATCCGTAAGCATCACATCATCATCTTGAGTCAAAAGAAATTCATAATTTCTCCCGGGCTCATGGTGAATCCTACAAGATCTACGAATAACCTGTGTTTCTTGGACATGATTACTTTCAATATTTTGATGTACATCCTGATCTTATTCCAACTCTGGTTCAATGTTATCATGTGGTTCTCGATCTTCATCGAGATATATTATCCTCCCACTGATTTTCTTAAAAAGTAGTCTCAATACAACAGCCCGAGCAACAAACATTTTGTTCTTGGAAGGATTATAAAAACTATACCCTAGTCTCACTTAGGTATCCCATAAAATAGTATCTATCTAATTTTGGGTCCAAGCTTGTCAGAGGCTAAACGTTTTACAAACGTTTCACGTCCCCAAATTTTCATAAATGACATTCTATGACATTTATCACTCTATATCTCATACGGAGTATTTTGAACCGCTTTAGTCGGAACTTGGTTAAGTGTATATGCAGCCGTTTCTAGAGCATAACCCTAGAAACTGAATGGAAGATCCGCTTGACTCATCATCAATCGCACTATGTCCAACAAGGTACGATTTTTCCTCTCAGAATCTCTATTCTATTGAGGTATTTCAGAAGGAGTAAGTTATGATACACTATCACACTCCTTCAAAAAACTCTTGAAATTGAGGTTTAAGTATTCTCTTCCACGATCTGATCGTAAAACTTTTATACTTTTCCTTTGTTTGCCTTTCTACTTCGGCCTTATATTCTTTGAACATTTCAAAAGAATCAGATTTATTCTTCATAAGAACCACATATCCATATCTACTGAAATCATCAGTAAATGTTATGAAGTAGTATAAACCCTCTTGTCATCATACGCATTCGACCACATATATCATTATGTATAAGTCATAATCATTCGGTGGCCCTTTCACCTGATCAGGTAAAAAAAGCTTTAGTCATTTTGCCAATGAGACAAAGTTCGCATCTTCCGTATGATTCAAAATCAAATGTATCCAAGTATTCATCTATATGTAACTCAGAAATGCGTTTCTCATTAATATGGCTTAACAACAATGCTAGAGTTAATGTTTGATTTGAGTTAACTTAGAACATATAAAATTGTTAACTAATTATGCAACATTCTAAGTCTTATTATTGAAATAGAATAAACAACTATTGTTTATTTAAT
This sequence comes from Apium graveolens, assembly GCF_009905375.1. Taxonomy (NCBI): domain Eukaryota; kingdom Viridiplantae; phylum Streptophyta; class Magnoliopsida; order Apiales; family Apiaceae; genus Apium; species Apium graveolens. The sequence goes on from NC_133653.1 coordinate 12,753,739, forward strand.
TAAAATGAAAACCTTTCTTGTCCTGACAAGAAATTGACTTAATGTATCCGCTAAAGGCAAGCACGTAATAACAATTTATCAAGTTCTCAATCTCGCCTTATGGGCAACATTAGGTATCGAGTTCCTTCAACTAGAGCAACAACTTTTGCTCCAATTCTAATCCTATACCTGAAGCTTGACCATTGCTAGTCTTCTTCTTTAGATCTTCCAAATAAGCTCAACAATTTAACTTCCATTTATCTAGTTATTTCCACAAAAATGACAATCATCTCCTTTAGCAACACCACTATTAGGCTTCAAAATCCCTTTGGGATTGGACTTTGGTTTGGCACCGAATAAAATCAAATCTTCACATTTCCTGTCCACTTTCCTTCCCCATTTGTATTCCATGTGTACATTATCAATATGGACATATTTCATGCTTTTACCGTGTTATTTTCAGCAGTTCTAAACATGCTTAACAACTCAGTGAGTATTTTGTCTATCTCATTCATTTTGTTCTTAACAAACTGAGAATAGAAGTTGTTCAAAGATCATTTGATCAAATCAAGCTGAGTTTCTAGACCATTCTTGAAACCCAAAATATCAAGGTACCTATGCCTATCACCTTTAGAACATGTGGTCCAACCGGATTTGATTCTCCCATTAATGCAAAAGTATGGTGCCTTATTATTGTCAAATCTTTCTGACGAGCCTATCATTCAAACATCCTTTGAAGGTGCTCAATCATATCATAAGCATCATTATGCTCTTGTTGCTTCTAAAGCTCAGCACTCATAATTACAAGCATAAGACATGAAACATTAGTTGCATAATTAATTTGCTTCTGGTAAGTATTTTGTTCAGTACATGTTTCATTCTCAGCTAGAAGAAATAAGGGAGGGGTTTGAGTGACATCCTTGAACCTGGGGACAATTCTCAAGTTCCCATGTCAATTGAGGAAATTATTTCATGTCAGTTTGTCCTTCTCAAGGACTATTACATAGAGAAGTTATTTGTGTTATTTGTCATTTGATATCTACAATATTAAAGTGACTTAGTCTACAAATGATCATTAAATTATGTTCAAGTGATTATTTATATATATACACAATATATATCTCCCACTATTTTTATCAAATCAATAGCCCTAACTATTAATTCAGAAAGAATATCTTATCCTTTCTAGTGAGCCAAGATCCATATTTCACCATGTGTTAGGTCAGCTTTGGCTTTTCTCCTAAAACATGATTATTTAGGTAGACAACATTTGTCAATTATATCAACTATATAACTCTTGGATAGCTTGGTAGAACAACATTTGTTCATATTTATCTAATAAATCTCGCCAAACTCTATGCCTCTAAGTTCACAATCCTATTGTGGTAACTTAGTTAAGTCAAACCCAATAGTCAAAAGTATCAATATACTTCAACACATCTCTCACGATAGATGGGAGTATTTCGCTTTGGCGAACCCACTCCTTATCGATCTAGGGTTAACGCATTAGACTTATTGGAAGGCATCCGATCAACTTAATATTAACTTTAGGATTTTGTTAATTTTAAAACGATCATGATCTCATCATAAAGAGATTCCCAATTTTTCCTTGAATAAAATACTTCAAATCAATATTCGTCAATGGTTTGATTTTCAGGTAGTGAGGGAGTCACAACGGTCTCGCTTAAAACCCACAACCTTACAAGTTCAAAAAACTCGCTTTTGAAAAAATTGCCCCATGTCAGAAATAAAGAAAATTCGTATTTTATTCCGTGTTTCATAAACACGAGAATCTCATAATTGTTTGTTCATTTTAAAATCTTGAGTCATCACAGATTTTATCTTGTTTAGCAAGCATGGCATGAATGTCGTATCTAATACATACATCCTTAATCTAATTAAGCATGCATCTTTATATACTACTCTACACATACATTCATCATATGCGCATATATATGTAAAGTGCAATAAAAAAACGTGGTTGGTTATGGCTTCATCCTATGTGATCTTTATCAAGCTAATGACAAAGATCTAGGTCAATCTAAGGTGGAAAATAAATACAGGCTAACGATTACATGTCTTCTTTCTTGTATTGCTTCCTTGGATGGTCTCCGTGTGAAATTACCCTAGATCTTCAAATCTTCATGTCTTCATGTACATTACAAGAATGAAATATGAAAACTAATCTAATGAACTTGCAAGAAGAACTCAAGTTACATTCGAGATTTAATAATTACAAGATTAAACGACATGCAAGCCGTATTTGAAAAACCAAAATCATTAACCTAAGGTCATAAGCCATAACCATCCACCATGCTCAATTAACACAAAATAACATGTTAAAATACATAATCTGTTCTTAACATATCATACCCATCATGATCTAATCATAAAAACCAAATATTAAAAAAAATCAGAAAATTTGAAATTAAATCTGATAACATTAAATCGCAGATTACAGGTCCTAAACGACGTCAAATGCCTTACAGATCAGTCGGTGATAGCTTTATCTATCAGTTTCGTTCAGACGCTCGATTCCATATAAAATAGCATATTCGTTCGCCAAAATCGGACACCAGGCCTAGATTTCAGCAAATCCGCTGCATCCGATTCAGAATCGTATCAAATACGATTTATATAATAAGAACAAACACAAAACATCTATATATCAGTATATATACAGATTATATAATCATCATATGATTATACAACTCTCATGAATATCGTATATTTAAAACATATATATATACATACGCATATATACACATAACAACATGTAAAACATACAAAATCGCATACATAACAGTCATGGAATATTGTATACATATTATCATCATAAAACCAGTAAACACATAAACTAATTAAACACTTTTCGCAAGTATCTCTGATGCCATTAATGGGTTTTGAGCACATAAACGCAACGGAAACAATAATTAAAAACGTGAAAAATCAGAATTTTTGAAACCCATCGCAGAATCCATGCGAAAAAACATATATTTAATTCGTAGATCAGATTGTTTACCTTAATAAGCTTTATAAATTGGTTGACTAATGGAGATCCAAAGCTTGTTCAATCACCACGCATCCCACTCTCGCGATCTACGCTCTATCGGTATCCAAACGAATGCTTGAACGCAAGGATTGGATGTGTACTAACACAAACCCGTTTCTTCTTTCTCTCTCCATCTTCTCTCTTGGTGGCTAGGGTTTTAGTAAAAGTTTTTTTTTCACTCGAAAAATCAGCCACACAAGAGATATTATATAGAGAGTAGGAAAACGAATTATAACTCTTAACTAATTAGGAGTTATTATTAATTCGAAATTCCTATTTGTATTATAATTAAGTCTCACTTAATTATTTAACAAATGAATTTCATAATTAATATTAGTAAATTTGAATATCAATATTTATCTAATTAATTAAGTCAAACTTAATTAATATTATAAATAATTTAAATTACTTAAATTTAATTTAAACTTAATTTAAATTAAATAATTCTTCAAGCATTTTTTTGTGTGTGACCCCATAGGTTATTATTACATTGGCAACGAATTATAAATATAATTTAAAATCATAAACAATGAGCGGCATCTAGTAATACATCATTGCTACCCAAGTAATAATAATTGAATCGGTGATCGATTAAACCTTTCGTGAATAATGTACAATATAATATAATCCCTTTAACCTTATATTATAGATTAAACTAGAGGCATGAAATGTGTCATCCTCATCAATATTTAATCCAGGTTTCCTTGATCAATGAGTAGACTATCATATCAAATCAACATTTGAGCGTGGCCACGCATTTCGTAGTCTAGCTCACACAAGAGGCCAATAATATCACTTCTAAAATAGGACGGTTAAATCCCATCTAGATCATTCATATTTCTCATATGATTCATAATATACCCAATGTCCACTTTTATCATTACCCGGTCACAGATAATTTTTAATGGAATCAATGTATATTAATTCTCATATAGAAATATAATGACTTCAGGTCTAAGGACCATTACATCATTATCACTATGAGAATTACTTATGACACAACAGACATGTAAAATCTCACATCGGGTCTGTCCAACACCATGTACATGTACATTTGCCTGTGTCTTTGACTTTGGTATCACTATACCTATGATCAATGAGATGTGATCATCAGTCAACAAACACACTAGTCTTAATTCATTATTATTGTCCCTTGATAATAATACTCGACTAGGGACCTTTAGGAATATTGATACTATTCTCATAATCTCATTTCTAAGTCACGTACTTAGAGATATAAAATTGCATATCATCTTCCAAGGAAATTTATTAATCTAGCATTTATATCACAGTAAATTAAGAATTAATAAATTATAAATGGAATAATCGATAGATAATAAACATTAATAATCCTAATGTTTTAAACTAAAACATCATAGTGTTGTCTCTAGGGCACAAACACTAACAATATATACAATATTCATATTTTATACGGATATTAAAAGTAATGTAATTCACTCCCTAGTAAGCTCTTGCAAAGACTAATTAAGGTTGAGAGGAAAAATGATGATGTGGTCTTATATGTATTTTTCGATCCAGGAGCTACATTTACGTTGAACAATTCTTTTCATTCTTATTTTGTTAATCGGTTGAAAGAGAGTAGTCCCTATCGCATGTACTCAATGCCACATAATCATAAGTAAGTATTTTTAATTTAGACATGCTTTTACAAATTAATATATTTAGGTAGTTTTTTAAAAATTTCTGACTTGTGTTTTCTTTTTTCTTTTTTATAAACATAGTTGCCACTGGATTTTGGTTGTAATTTGGGATGACGATATTTATATTCTGAACCCTCTGCCACATCCAACACATTTTGACGAGTTGGAAAAGTCATTAACAGAGTAATATATTTTTATTTACTATATATATATATATATATATACACACCTATATATATAGTAAATATTCTCCCTTTCATATATATATATAGTAAATATTTTCCTTTCGAAAATAATCATGTATATTATTGTTGTTCTGTAATGTAGAGCGATGAAATCTTACAATGCTCAAACTGTAAGGGGAAATAAAGCTCCTCAGATAGAGAATCTTCTTGTAAGTTTTTTGTATTTTATTTTTTTATCGGTTTGTAATTTTAATTAATTTATGGAGCTAATGTATATTTATATTGTAACAGGGATCTCCCAAACAACCAGGAGGGGTTGAATGTGGTTATGTTATAATGCGATACATGAAAGATATCATTGTTGATATGAAACTATCTTTTACTACCAAGATATATATGCAAATCATTTCCGATATATGGCATGTATAAATAAAATTAATGCATGTTAGTATAAGAAATGAAACTGCGATGTTAGTTTTTACTTGTGTTATTTAGCGGGCAGCCAAAACTCGAAAGTCCTACACAAGGCAGGAGTTGGATGGGTTGCGGTTGGAGGTTCTTGAATTTATCCAAGACACGATGTAAAACTGTTGTCTGATTAAGGGTTTTGAATTGCTAAGTATCTATATATAGCTTTCCTCTGAACTAAGTGATCTTGATGTTGTGTTTTGCTGGTGGTTGGTGGTTATCGGAGGTTTGGTGATAATTACATCCATCATTGTCATTTATGTTTAAAATTGTCGAAATTTGACATTGGTACATATTAACTAGCCAAATATGTTTAGAATGTCGGATGTAATAACTAGCGAATTTGGGTTTTATTGTTTTTGGTTGGGATGTTTATTTTACACTTGGAATGTATGTCCGAATTGAGCTTGTTGGATTGAATGTTAAGAAATTTGGTATCAATGTAGCTTTATGTTTCTATTGGATGTTTTTTTGTTGGGATTTTACATTGTTTGGTATTTTTCTGGTTGTAAATGCAATTGGTTCCCTATGGTTGTAAATAGTACTAGGATGACATGCAATTTACAGAACATTAACATCACAATGGTAAATGTAAATCGATGTAAAAATGTACAAAAGACATCAGGTAAAATAATATTAAATGAAAAAGAACTAAAAAAATCGATGTGAAATAGTCATTTGACATCGGTTCTGAAAAGAAACTCTATGTATTTTAAGCCAAATAACATCGAACTTTTCAAAAGTTGGTGTCTTAAATTTTACAATATTAAAGAGTAAACATCGGTTAGAGAAACCGATTGATGTTAAACAAAAAGATTTAACATTGCTTTCGTAAAGGAAACACATGACTTATCCAGCATTTCACATCGGTCGGCTAATTTAACTGATGCCTGATCTAACATTTCACATCAGTCAACTAAACTAACCGATGTCTGACTCTTCATTTTGACATCAGTTTGTTAGGAAGAATTTTAATAAATGGCTTCTAGAGCTTGTAGGTTCCATGTTTTAATGGATAAATACCTCATAATATATTCATATTCACCTAAAAATACTGTAGTTTAAGCTGAAATTTGTTGCAAATACATCACATTTAATCTTAAAATCGTTGTATAGCAGTTCAATAGACATCGGCTGTTAACCGATGTCAAAGGTTAATGACATTTAACATCACACGGGAAGACATCGGTTCAAATTTTTTTTAACATCGATTTTGAACAGATGTCTGATGTCATATTTCTAGTAGTGTACCTAGATATTTTATTACCAAAAAGATACTAGTAATTAAAGATATCATGTTCAAATTCTATAGCAACATATTACGTATTATCTTATTTTGTTTAATCTTAATTATATACTCCCTCCGCGGATTCTTTACATATTCTTTTATCATGCTTGACACCCATTTTAAGGCTATTATAAAATATAGTTTTATAATTTATTTTTAGAATTTTCTTTTCTGTATAATAATTTAAACATTATACTTTTATTTAAAAGAAAAAAATATTTGGAATTATTTAGTGAACCATATTTTACGGAAGCCTTAAAATGCGTGTCAATCCCACGTCCACCATTGTAACGAATCCAGTGGGACGGAGGGAGTATTTAATAGACATAAATAAAATCATAATGATATGATAATCAATTTTTCATATAATATTCTTTACTAAAATTTGAACTTATTATTTACATTGAAAATTGACTAAAATTATAATTTATTATACATTAAATATAAATTTATTAAAATATAAATTTGTAAGTATTTAGATAAAAGCAGGCTACATTTGTTGATTATTTTGCCATCATCTATAATATTACAAGTCATGTCATGCCTATATTAACTCTAATCTAGCCTAGCCTCAATCTTGTTCTAAATTTTATTATTTATATTTTTTATAACATGCTTAAGGTTTAAATATATAATATTATTATATAAAAATGCTGCTTGTATTTTTATTTATAAAACAATAATGTTATGTAATATTAAGTGTAATAAAGTTATTTTATTGTTAACTAAATTTATAAAAATTCTAATGTATTAAGATATGTTTTAGTCATATATTTTATTTTATATGTAATTAATGTTCATAATAATTACTTATTTTTATTTTATAATGTTTACTTTAAAATATTGATATAAATATAAAAATGTTCTAATATTATAATTAAATATCTTTTTATTAGATATATTATTTTATTTCCACTAATATAAAACATAATTAAGTAAACTCCCTTTCAAACAAAGAAATAATTAAAATTAATAAAAAAATAATATTATGAATATAGCTAATAATTGTAGCTAATATCATTAGAGCAAAAATGCCTACAGGTTAAATAAAATTTAAACTAAATCCCGAAGTGTAGCGGCTGCGGGTTACCTACGATAAAAAAAAAAAATTAAACTAAATATATTTTAGCTAACAGATTTAGATATTGGCCTTCTAGATGCTATTAGTAATCATAAGTCCGAATATGAAATGGTTACGAGTACTAAAATTTTAGCACTTAAAACACTAAAATTGTATGTACATATTATAAATTACATGGTGCAAAAAAAAAAAAAAATTATAACCACAGTGTACCACTGTATATAACTCATCTAAATATACAGCTGGGCAAAAAAAAAGGATCTGAATCCAGCAGCGTCAAAGCTTAACATTGTTGAATGTGTAATAAGTCCGATTAAGGAAGTCTGGCTTTTCTGGGGCATGTAAGGATGGCTGCTGCAGAATCTCTACTTCACTTCACTCTCTTGTCTCTTTACATATGTGCGTAGACTTTACACAGACTTATAAAATTTACATGTGCATGTAACATGTAAGGTTTAGCTACATGATTTTGAAATAATAATTAATTAAAGTGCTCAAGTATCCAATTGGCTGAATGTAATTTACATATTTTTTGGCATTTTAGTTTGTCAGATGTTTTTCCAATTGTTAATTATACTAATGTTCTATTCCATATAAATTTTGTTCTGATATTAATTTATTCAAAAGCAGTAGTACTTTTCGAGCTTTTTATTTTCTCTAAAGAAACTAAAGCTATGACAGGTGTGTATCATTAGGTTATTAAAGCAACTTAGGCTCCCCACACTATCAAATTAAGAAGGTAACTAGGTACAACTTGCTCTAATGATGCAGATGGCATGGAGCTGCGTGTATATGCACCAGAATTTAAACAGTATTCTGCCAACATGTATAGGAATTGATACATAAACTCTAAAGTCTATTGATTAAGGGCGCGTGGATTGTTGACGGAAATAAGATTCGAGAATGAGAATGATAATCCCCGGAATGAAGTTTACATTCCCAACCATTAAATAGTCAATACGAATACAATAACATGGGATTGAGGTTCCGACATTAACCAGCCTCGTTAACAATGAACTAAACCCCTCCTTAACTTTCACTAGTGCATCGCACAATGTAACGTTGTACATTCCATCTTAACAAGAACAATGTATAGGTTATCTTTCAATTTCATAAATTCCGCTGCTCCAGCAACATGTATGAGAAGTAACAATATGCTGCCAAAAAAGTAAAATAACTTTCACAGGCATGTAATACATCCCCAAAACTGGACTAACTATTTTCTGTTCCATAAATTTCGGTATATGACAGTAGATCTCCAGACAAGTTTAGAGACTGATTATAGTATAGTGAAGTACATAATATTCAAAGCCGTACTGGGAATGCCCTCATCTCCAGTATCTTTTCTGAACCAACTGCTGATAATGCTACGAGAAGAGGTAGTTGCTGATTCATCAGGCCACCTATCAATAAGCTTAAACCCAAATTTAGATGCAGCTGAAAGTATAGAGGGTTCATCAACTCTGCGAAAAATATGGCATAAGATAAGTGCAGGATTTAATTCTTTATTGATGTTTTTGTTTGATGAAACCAATTCTTTTGCAGTTGCAAACAAGGGCAAAATAGCTTCTGCAACATAAGTCACATCTGTGCCTATAATGATATCAAACCCTCCGTGATTCAAATCCTTAATTGCTTCTATATGGTCTTTATTACCCCACTCAAGTCTCTTCACAATTAGTTTGGCTAGTGAAGAGGATTGGAGATTCGATCTAACATTTTCGGACAATAATTCAAGTGCCTTTTCATCCCCATCAGAGGCCACAACAAGGTCAGCAGATTTAGTGGAAATCATTGAACAAATTCCTCCGCAGCCACAACCCAACTCTAACACCCTTTTCCCTGCAACAATAAGCTGATTTGTTGCAAGGACATGAGCCATAAGATGAGCTGATTCCCATAGCATCAAACCAGTTGATTTGCACGTGTGCTGGTTCTCTTTAGGAAGTACTTTTATCTTGAAACTCCAGTCCCTTACATTTACCTCATTAATCTAGCAGGGTGCAGTTGGGAAGACGAAAAATCAATTAAGCTGATAAGACTAACCATTAAAAGCTCATTCCCCATCACCAACCAAAAAAATTAAACTAATAAGAACAATCATGTCACCCTTTGATCCCCAGCCTAACAAGTTTTCCTTTAACCAGGACATGTTACTTATATGAGAGTGGGCAATGATATATATATTTTTTTTAAATCCACTAAGAAATAAGGATGAGAAAACTTGAAATAATTTTTACCTCATTATTAGAATTTGACATACCAAACATTTCACTAATTCCTTCAGACATGTCAATCTCAGACTCAGTTGCTGGCTCTATCACTCTGTTATCTGACTTGGTACTCTCCTTCGAAAGGACTGGTAGCTTTGTTTCAGCCTCAGCGGTGTAGTATAAACTTTTCAAATGGAAGACAGCTTGAACCCATCGCCTAAAATCAGAAGACAGTTACACTCGGACTAAGTAAACTACACATAACATGCACTTAAACTCACTTTCTCTAAAACACCTTTTTGAACCAGAACGTGAAATAGAATAATTATAATACGATATTTTTCAGACATTAAATAAATATCACTATATCAGGCTCGATTTTAGCAAATGCCGTAAAGAGCACAGATGTTACACAAGAATTGGGACTGATTATATTAGTTTCCCTAAGGTCTCTCAAGCTTCTACAACAGGCCAAAAGCAGAGAAAATAGAAATTTAAAGCACCCGGTTTTTCTGAAGGAGCTATGTAACAGTAAGAAAAAAAAAAGAACGAGAAAAATGAATTAAATGCAGAAAGATTCTACAAGAAAATGGAAGAGAAAAAGAAGTAAAAAAGGAAGCACTTATTGAAGTGCGCTACGAAAGACATAAATGGCCACACGGCAGAGACTAAGAGACAAGTTAAAATGATTATATGACCCAACAACTCATAGGACGAGTGCCTCGTAAAAGTAATAGAAAAATACTTTCCATGCCTCCTACATAAGTTAAAGTTAGGAAGTAATAAAACTCATGCACTTTAGTAGACTACATATTTACTATTACTATTTAGAAATGCAGCACATAAGCAGGAAGCCTAGTTTTGTTTTGCTACTTTGCTACTGACTACACCAGTAACCTATATTAATAAAACCAAGGCAATTACAATCTAAAATAGGATCATATGCTGACTAACCGATTCATTACTAGTTCTCGTGAACGATTTTCCACTTGCTTGCAGCATAAACTGTGCTCTTTGGTATCAAATCCATTTTCCTTGACCAAATTTCCTAAGAACTCTTCAGAAAAGTAGAATGCGCGCTGGGATCATACATACAGTTCAATAAAAATGGGGTCAGAAAGCAAAAAAAGGTGGCTTAGAAGAGCTTTTTTACACTAGCGCTAGAACTGTACATGCAAATTACAACTTACAGTGCCATCACCTCTGACATAGAAGTTCTCACTGATCTTTTGATCCTTGGAAGCAAGTCTTTCCTATCAATTAAATACAGCTACTGAAAGGATGCTAGCAAAAGATGTACAAATTAATGCATATATCTATGGGGCTGCACCCACAAAGAACACATTATATAAAGAACAATAAAGAACACCAACAAAATACTTCTTTTTTTAAAAAAAATGATTTGTTAAGATTAGAATCACATATTTAACATCGATTAAGCTTAACATATCAAATATAACGTAGAATCTTATCTTAGAATCCAGTGCAGAATCCAGCATAGAATCTTCTACATATTTTTGTAACAATAAACTTATGTGTAGTAATGTTATATTTGATCCTAATTTTTCTTAGATTCTATTTTTAATCATAAAAACTTTTTTGGTGTGAAAATTACAATCAAAATGTGTTTTTATGTATGACTCTATGGTGTTCTTTACTGTTCTTTAGAATCTATATAAGGGTGTTCTTCATGGAGCAACGGCCTATATCTATGTAAATTTGAGAGAATTGAATTGTGGCCTGATTTTCTAAGTGTTTATTCGTCAACAATTAGATTAAAAACAAGACACAAACACTTTGTATCAGTCACAAAACAACAATTCTCCTCAAATATGATAGCATTTCCCACACTAACTTGCTTATATATTATTTAGGCTGGAGATAAAAAATTTGCATACAAAACACATGAGAAAACGCAGGAGATTTGGGTCTATAGTAGAAAGTAAAGTAGGGAAGCACAACAAATTGCAGTGTAAAAATAGCTGGTTGATCAAAACACAGTAGCAAATTTAGAAGAATTACATTACACAATCAATTACATGAAACTGAAGTGTTTCCAAATATATCTATAAAATAATACCACAACGCTACAAACTTGACTCTTTACAATTTATAAAAAAGATGAGCTGCACAGTTTATTTATGACTTCTAGTCCTCTACATAGTAATCAAGTAAGAGATATATAAGCTACATTGTTTCAAGAGAATAATGCCTCGACCATTGTAATAAATAGTCTAAAACTGAATGAGCATAGATTAAAAAAAGACAAAGAAAACTACCAACTGGCATCAGTTTTAAAAAAAAATTCTACTACTCTTTATCATGTTTTATAAGTATACTTGCATATAATATCAAATAAAGCCGTGTACATGTGCGCGTGTTCGTGTGTTGTGGCCTATATGTATATTGTTTTTCTGGCTGTAAATTACGAAGCAAAACTATTATATATTTCCTTCTCCTGAAAACGCTATTGCTAAACTAAGATAGAATATTGCTCAAGTAAGATAGAATATTGACCATCAGATGCTTCAACATATGCATTAAAAATATCAGCATCCACTAAGAAAAACAAATGCATGTATGCAACTATATAGCGGTATCAAGATCATTTAATAGAAGTAAACCTGAGCGAGGTCCCCAGCAGCATAGTCGCGGAACAAAACAAAACCATTAGGCTGGAAAGAGGGAAAAAAGGTGATCGCATTAAACGAAAGAACAAAAAGCATAAAAGAGAACAAAAAAGAAGGTTAACATTATGAAATCCTACACATTTATATATTGTCTGTTTAGGGTTTCCATAATTGATCGATCTTGTTGACAAATATTATATATCAGATGAAGAATCATTAAGTTTAATAAGAAAACTGGAGAACAGGTTGTGTTGACAATTGTAATTTAAGGTTTCTGCATACAGAAAAAAAAAATAATAATTTTTTTCATCTTCATTTTTTAGTCATCTAAACTTGTTTAAGTACGATCAAAAATCTGTCCAGACAAGTTAATTCTCAATATTTTCAAATTGGGTGTGATAAGTATTTTACCTTGAGAACCTTTTTTATGTTGTGCAACACTTTAGACATCTTCTCGGGGGATACTGCAGATAAGACAAATATCTGCTTTACAAGTCAGCTTCAAGCACTAAAGTATAATACTATATCTGTGATATACTATAAGCGAAAGTCCATCAAGAAAGTATGCACTTCAGGACGCTGTTGTTCAGCTATACTTCGACTTTTTAAAGAAAGGTTTTGATATATACCATGGTTACAATGTCAACTGAAGCTGGAGATACGTGCTTGCTTAGGTCCTCAGCCGTCAGATCACAAACAAATGCATTCACCCGGGTCTCTGTGAAGTCTTTATGCATCTGATGGGAAAGGATTGTAGGACCACAATCAAAAAAAAGTTTAATTATTTCCTGCTCAGCATCAATAATCGGGAGCACTATCTATAGATTTGGCTGCATGTTATCTAAGATGTGCTAAAAAGGTCTACAAAGTGACATGTGGTATTTCTGATTAGCAGAAAAGGTGAGACAACCCAACCTTATATCATTATCTTTTTAACAAGACCGTCATTTTGGTAGTGAACATATATGTAGTTTTAGTGTAAAGAGGAAGAGGGGGTGAGAATTTATAACTATGACCTTGTCCAGAGGAAAGGGGTGGGAAGAGCCTTAGTGACTAGGCTATTGATGTTGGACAGTAACTGAAAGAAATCTAAAGCACAGAGATTATAATGATGTAGAACATTTCAATCATTCTTAATAAAATCATACATTTAAAACCCATTCGTTTTATTTGTTTATTTGAATATTAGTTGGTTCATTCAAAAAAAATTACAAAAAACAATGACTTTCTGTTTTTAAACATTAGGATCATTCCACTTATAATAAGAATAATTAGTTCGTGATTTTAGTATTTAGTTCTCTAGCATAATTTGTGTGGATTTATTCTCACACTTGCATATTAATTCCATTTTAGTTACAGATTTTTTGTCACGTTTATTAATTCCATTTTAGCAATAGAGTTATAATTTTATTAGATCCTGCCATATCTCAGCTTTGCATTTAGATACTGATAAGTGGATTTTATATCTATCTGGAACGCTTCATATCGGCTTAAGTTGGTGTTTTGAACTCAAGTATTTGGTGTTTTTGATGTGTTTTGTGTTGAGTCGTTGCAGGGCACAAGTCAAAGGTGAAAATGAGCTTTTAAATGATTATATGTTGATAAGAGATCAGGGAAGGAGTAGTGTAAGTTTGTACAAAGGATGGAGCGCAAAAAGAAGAAAGCTGCAGAAATTCTACAGAAAGCAAGCGCGCCCACGCCCAAAGGAGTGCGCCCTCGCCCCATTTGTCAGACACAGAGCGCGCCCGCGCCCCATTTGTCAGACACAGAGCGCGCCCGCGCCTGTTCAAGCGCGCCCGCGCCCGCGCCAGCCAAATTCTGCAAAATTCTGATTTGATTATAATTTGGTTATTACGAGAGTCCACGTTAACCAAGGCTATATATATAAAGAAAAGAAAACGATTTTAAGAACAAGGAAGCCAAGAAGAACATAGAGAAGACCTAAAGTACACAAGACGGCTAAGGAGAGAAGATTTAGTTTTCACTTTTGTATTCTTCGATTTAGGCGATACTTTTGGATGCTTGCTTTTGATTTGATCCAGTGTTGTTAAAGGCGCGCCGAGGCGCAGCGAGGCGCACCATTAGCGCATAATTCTTACCGAGGCGAAGCGCCTTTAATGATGCGCGCGCCTAGACCCCTGAGGCGAGAGGCGTAGCGAGGCGAGAGGCGCAGCGAGGCGAGAGGCGCAACGAGGCGCAAAAACAGTCAATATTAAAAAACAGCCCTAAAACCGAACTTTTTTTAAGCCCATAAGTGTTTAGAAATCCATGTTATCAATAATAACAAACATCAAGACATTTCCTTACGTATACATTTATATTCTACTTCGTTTCTTCTTGGTAAAGCTGCGTGTGTACCATGTATATATATATATATTGTGTGTGTGTGTATATAATTAAATATATATATATATATATTCTTACGGTTATAGTGTTATACATACTAATATACCATGTATATGCTTGTTCTTTTGTGTTTCCAGTCACATAATGATATATATGTATGATTTACCGTAAAGGAGCAATGGCAACCGAAAAAAGTGATAGTAAGAAAACTTATCCAACATGAAAGTTCCTTTAAGTTTCATATTCCTATTTTTGGTGTTTTTGGTGTTTTTGCAGAATTCTATAATGAATAATTCATTTTCTAAGTAAATTCATTTCACTTCGATGACCTCGCGCCTCATCGCCTAGGTTGCAAGGGACCCTAGCGCCTCGGTGCATAACATTGATTTGATCTAAACCCCAGTAATTTTATATTATCTCGTAGTATTCTGAACTTATTTATTATCATGTTTTCATTGGAACCCATGGTGACAATGTGTTCGATCATTAACTAATCATTATCATGGGGTTCTAGCGGATTTATTTATGGATTTCAATAGTTGATTGTTCTAAATCGTTAGTGTGTGGTGATTTATGATTTCCTAGTATGGTTGTAATTATTCTTCTTAGATGTGTAGCTAACATCTAAGTCATTTGTTAATCTTTATTGAAGAGAAAGTGGATATAGAGGTTTAGAACTTGTCGTGCTAGCATAGGTTTATGTATGTTGTCATGCATGATTCGTAGTGTAATTTTAACCATCTTACGCTGCACTATGTAATCTCAATAGATAACTTGTTCATTAAACCGTATGTTTTCAAATCTTATAAACATATAAGGTCTAAGCATAATTGGTGTCTCCTCAACTTCTATCTTATTTGTGGATGTTTAGTAGTAGGGTATACGTATGTCGAA
Source organism: Apium graveolens (assembly GCF_009905375.1). Taxonomy (NCBI): domain Eukaryota; kingdom Viridiplantae; phylum Streptophyta; class Magnoliopsida; order Apiales; family Apiaceae; genus Apium; species Apium graveolens. The sequence goes on from NC_133653.1 coordinate 12,769,536, forward strand.
AGATAGCGTATACTAAATTCGTGTTATCTGATTAGTTGTCATCACCATCACATGCTAAGATTAAAGGCATAAACTCTGAATGAAGTATTTAATGAAGTTAAAATCCCATGTTTTATCTCATATAAGTAAATCAGTTTTATTCTCTTAGTTAATGCATGCTAGTATAATCATTTTAATTAGTTAATCAACTCAAAATTGATACTTGTCTTAGCAGTGAATAATAACCATACATTGTTGCATAAGTGCATATTTTGTTTTAAACCAGTCTCTGGGGGAACGAACTTAACTTAATCGTAGTGCATATTTTGTTTTAAACCAGTCTCTGGGGGAACGAACTTAACTTAATCGTATTCTACTTGTGATCGAGTACGCTTGCGAGGTTTTGTGCGAACAAGTTTTTGGCGCCGCTGTCGGGGACTCGGTGTTAAATTTTAGTTTATATGCTTGTCAACAGTGGTCGTTAAAGTTCACTGACTCAGATTATTTTCTTACAAGGTTTACTTTGTTCGTGTATTTCAGGTACTCTAGAGAGCGTGTATACGAACACGTTCTCAATCTCGTAAGGAAACACTAGACGAAGTTGAAGAATAGGAAAAAGAAGTTTTTGAAGAAGTTGAAGAAGTTTTTGTTGCAATGGGAGAACCAATAGCATAAACGAAAGCGTTGAAGGATTATTCTCAACCGAAGATCAATGACATTCAATCTAGCATTGTCAGGCCAGCTATTGCAGCTAATACCTTCGAAATCAAGCCTGACATGATTCAGATGGTACGGAATTCAGTCCAGTTTGGGTGTGCTCCAACGGAAGATCCCAATATGCACACTAGGGATTTCATCGAGATCTGCGACACCTTCAAATTCAACAATGTTTCTGAAGATGTTGTGAAACTGAAGCTTTTCCCATTTTCTCTGAGGGATAAAGCTAAAAGCTGGTTGCACTCTCTACCAGCTGGTTCTATTGCTACTTGGGAGGATCTTGCTCAGAAAATTCTTACTAAATTATTCCCTATGACAAAGATAGTTGCAATCAGGAATGCTTTTTACTCAATTTGCGCAGCAATCAGATGAATCTCTATGTGAAGCCTGGGAGCGCTACAAGGAAATGCTTAGGAATTGTCCTCATCATGGAATGCCTGATTGGATGGTAATAAATTGCTTTTATAATGGTTTGGGAACACAGTCAAGACCTATGCTCGATGCAGCATCAGGTGGAGCCTTATGGGCCAAGAGCTACGAGGAAGCTTATGAGCTAATTGAAATGATGGCTGCTAATGAATATCAGAACCCAAAGTCAGAGACTACCACAAAGCAAGGTAGCAGAAATTCTAAAGGTGGATACATCTATCACAGCTCAGCTCAAAGCGTTGACTATGAAGGTCGATTTTCTGACCAACTATGGTGTTCATCAGATAACTAGTGTTTGTGAGCTTTGAGCAAGTTCGCATGCGACGGAGCAATGTGCTATATCTAGTGAATCATCTCAGTTTGTGAGCAACTTTCAGAGGTCGCAACCAGTTCCTGCCACATATCATCCTAACAACCGCAACCATCCTAACTTCAGCTGGAGCAATAATCAGGGTGTTATGCAACAGCCTTACAAGCCGTTTGGAAACAAGCCTTTCAATCCTCCAGGTTTTCAGCAACAGTTTGCACCAAGGCAACAATTTCAGCCACAGGGAATGCACCAACAATCTCATGGAGGTGCAGGTCCATCTTCGAAATAAAAAAAATCTGAATTGGAGGAGTTGAGACTGATGTGCAAAAACCAAGCGGATATAATCAAAACTCTAGAGAATCAAATAGGGCAAATTGCCAATGCTTTATTGAACCGACCACAAAGAACTTTTCCTAGTGATACAGAAGCTAATCCAGGCAAAAGGGAAGTCAAGGAACAGTTGAAGGCAATCACCTTGAGGTCTGGAAAGGTCGCTAGCCCTAAAAAACATCAAAACGAAGAATCTGAAAAATTTCTCCAGAAGGTGGGCGCGCCCGCACCCATATCAGGCGCGCCTGCACCCTTGCCAGCTTCAGAAAATGCAATTCTTGAGGAAACAGCTGACCAGAAGGGGGTCGAAGCAGAAACGAAGAAGACTTCTACTGAAAACACTAATCCTGAGCAAAATACAGGAGATAAACAAGTCTATCCGCCTCCATATCCTAAAAGACTTCAGAAGCAGAAGTTCGACAAATAATCTGCCAAGTTTCCGGAGGTTTTCAAGAAATTATATATTAATATACCTTTTGCGGAAGCTCTAGAACAAATGCCGAGCTATGCTAAGTTCATGAAGGGTATTCTTTCTCGGAAGCTTAAACTTGAGAAGTTAGAAACCGTTGCACTAACGGAAGAGTGCAGTGTTGTGCTGCAACAGAAACTACCTCCTAAACTTAAAGATCCAGGAAGCTTCACGGTACCATGCACTATTGAAAACTTATCTTTTGACAAGTGCTTGTGTGACTTGGGAGCTAGCATCAATCTGATACCATTGTCCGTCTTCAAGAAACTTGGTCTGCCTGATCCAAAACCTGTAAACATGTCCTTACAACTGGCTGATCGATCCATCACTTATCCGCGAGGTGTAGTGGAGGATGTATTGGTTAAGGTGGACAAACTCATATTCCCTGCTGATTTTGTCATTCTGGACTTTGAGGAAGATGAGAAGATTCCCATTATTTTGGGGAGACCATTCTTAGCTACTGGCCGAACTCTGATCGATATGCAGAAGGGTGAGCTTACTATGAGGGTTCAAGATCCAGACGTTATCTTTAATGTTTTCAATGCAATGAAATTCCCTACTGATGAAGAGGAGTGCTTTAAAGTAGAGTTGGTCGACTCTGTAGTGAATTCGGAGCTTGATCAATTGCTAAGGACTGACGCCTTAGAGAGAGCCTTAATAGGGGAACCTAATAGTGAAGATGAAGAAGGGGAAGAGCAACTGCAGTATTTGAATGCATCTCCGTGGATATAGAGGTTTAGAAATTGCCATGCTTACATAGGTTTATGTATGTTGTCATGCATGATTCGTAGTATAATTTTAACCATCTTACGCTGCCCTATGTAATCACAATAGATAACTTGCTCATTAAACCATTATGTTTTCAAATCTTATAGACATATAAGGTCTAAGCATAATTGGTGTCTGCTCAACTTCTATCTTATTTGTGGATGTTTAGGAGTAGGGTATACATATATCGAAAGATAGCATATACTAATTTCGTGTTATCTGATTAGTGGTCATCACCATCACATACTAAGATTAAAGGCAAAAAACTCTGAATGAAGTATTTAATGAAGTTAGAATCCCATGTTTTATCTCATATAAGTAAATCAGTTTTATTCTCTTAGTTAATGCATGCTAGTATAATCACTTTAATTAATTAATCAACTCAAAATTGATACTTGTCTTAGCAGTGAATAATAACCATACATTGATGCATAAGTGCATATTCTGTTTGAACCAGTATCTGTGGGAACGAACTTAACTTAATCGTATACTACTTGTGATCGCGTACGCTTGCGTGGTTTTGTGCGAACAAGTTTTTGGCGCCACTGCCGGGGATCGATGTTAAATTTAGTTTATGTGCTTGTCATCAGTGGTCGTTAAATTTCACTAACTCGGATTATTCTTTTTACAAAATTTACTTTGTTTGTGTGTTTCAGATATTCGATCGAGCATGTATGCAAACACGTTCTCAATCTCGTAACGACAAACTAGAAGAAGTAGAAAAGGAAGTGATCATAGCAATGGGAGAACCAACAATGAAAACGAAAGCATTGAAGGATGATTCTCAGCCGAAAATCAATGACATTCAGTCTAGCATTGTCAGACCAGCCATCGCGGCTAATACCTTTGAAATCAAGTCTGGCACGATTCAAATGGTATAGAATTCAGTCCAGTTTGGGGGTTCTCCAACGTAAGATCCCAATATGCTCATTAGGGATTTCATCGAGATTTGCAACACCTTCAAGTTCAACGGTGTTTCGGAAGACGCTGTGAAACTGAGACTTTTCTCATTTTCTCTGAGTGATAAAGTTAAGAGCTGGTTGCACTCTCTACCACCAGGTTCTATTTCGACATGGGAGGATCTTGCTCAGAAATTTCTTTCCCTATGGCAAAAACAGCTGCAATCAGGAATGCTCTTACTCAATTTACACAACAGTCGGGAGAATCTTTATGTGAAGCTTAGGAGCGTTACAAGGAGATACTTAAGAAGTGTCCTCATCATGGAATGCCTGATTGGATGGTAATCAATTGCTTCTATAATGGTTGGGGAGCACGGTCAAGACCCATGCTAGATGCAGCATCAGGTGGAGCCTTATGGGCTAAGAGCTGTGAGGAAGCGTATGAGCTAATTGAAATGATGGCTGCTAATGAAAATCAGAACCCAAGTCAGAGACTACCACAAGGCAAGGTAGCAGGAATTCTGGAGGTGGATACAGCTACGACCAGTGTTGTTAAAGGCGGCCGAGGTGCACGAGGCGCAGCGAGGCGCACTATTAGCGTATAGTTCTTATCGAGGCGCAGCGCCTTCAATGATGCGCGCGCCTAGACCCTTGAGGCGCAAGGCGCAGCGAGGCGCAAAAATAGTCAAATACAACCCTAAAACCCATACTTTTTTAAGCCTATAAGTGTTTAGAAATTCATGTTATCAATAATAACAAAAGTGAAGATATATCCTTACATAGACATGAATATTCTACTTCTTTTCTACTCAGTAAAGCAGTGTGTGTATTATTTATATATATAGTTTAAATAAATAAATAAATATATATATGTATATTGGGTGTGTATACAAATATATATATATAGTGTATATTCTTACAGCTATAGTGTTATAAATACTAATATACCATGTATTTACTTGTTCTTTTGTGTTTCCGGCTACATACTAATATATATGTATGAATTTACACCGTAAAGGAGCAATGGCTACCGAAAAAAGTGATAGTAAAAAAATTAATCCAACATGGAAGTTCCTATAAATTTCATATTCCTATTTGTGGTGTTTTTGCATAATTCTATAATAAATAATTTGTTTTCTAAATAAATTCTTTTCACTTCGATAAGGCTCGCGCCTCATCGCCTAGGCTACAAGGGACCCTAGCGCCTCGGTGCGCATCTCGCCTTTAATAACATTGGCTACGGCTATAGCTGCTCAGCTAAAGGCGTTGACTATGAAAGTGGATTCTCTGGCTAACTATTGAGTTCATCAGATATCAAGTGTTTGTGAGTTGTGTGCAAGTGCACATGCAACGAATATATCTAGTGAGTCGGCATAGTTTGTGTTTGTGAGCAATTTTCAGAGATCACAGCAACCGGTTCCTGCCACTTATCATCCTAACAACCGAAACCATCCTAATTTCAGCTGAAGCAATAATCAGAGTGGTATGCAACATCCACAACAGCCTTACCAGCAGTTTGGAAAGAACGCTTTCAATCCTCCTGGTTTCCAGCAACAGTTTGCACCAAGGTAACAATTTCAGCCACAGGGAATGCAACAACAATCTCATGGAGGTGCAGGTTCATCTTTGAATGAAAAATCTGAATTGTAGGAGTTGAGGCTGATGTGCAAAAGTCAATTGGTTTTAATCAAAACTCTGGAGAATCAAATAGGGCAAATTGCCAATGATTTATTGAAGTGACCACAAAGAACTCTTCCTAGTGATACAGAAGCTAATCCAGGCAAGAGGGAAGTCAAGGAACAGTTGAAGGAAATCACTTTGAGGTATGGAAAGGTCGCTAGCCCTAAAAATCATCAAAACGAATAATCTGAAAAATTTCTCCAGAAGGTGGGCGCGCCCGCGCCCATATCAAGCGCGCCCGCGGCCTTGCCAGCTTCAGAAAATGCAATTCTTGAGGAAACAGATGATGGGAAGGGGGTCGAAGCGGAAACGAAGAAGACTTCTACTGAAAACACTACTCCCGAGTAAAATACAGGAGATAAACAAATCTATCCGCCTCCTCCATATCCTAAAAGACTTCAGAAGTAGAAGTTCAACAAGCAATTTGCCAAGTTTCTGGTGGTTTTCAAGAAATTGCATATTAACATACCTTTTGCAGAAGCTCTAGAATAAATGCCGAGTTATGCTAAGTTTATGAAGGGTAGTCTTTCTCGGAAGCTTAAACTTGAGGAGTTGGAAACCGTTTCTCTAACGGAAGAGTGCAGTGTTGTGTTGCAGCAGAAACTACCTCCTAAACTTAAAGATCCAGGAAACTTCACGATACCATGCCCTATTGGATACTTATCTTTTGACTAGTGCTTGTGTGACTGGGGAGCTAGCATCAATCTGATGCCTTTGTCTGTCCTCAAGAAACTTGGTCTGCCTGATCCATAACCTGTAAACATGTCCTTACAACTGGCTGATCGATCCATCACTTATCCGCGAGGTGTAGTGGAGGATGTATTGGTTAAGGTGGACAAACTTATCTTCCCTGCTGATTTTGTCATTCTGGACTTTGAGGAAGATAAGAAGATTCTCATTATCTTAGGGAGACCATTCTTAGCTACTGGTCGAACTTTGATCGATGTGTAGAAGGGTGAGCTTACTATGAGTGTTCAGGATCAGGACGTTACCTTTAATTTTTTTCAATGCATTGAAATTCCCCACGGATGAAGAGGGGTACTTTAAAGTAGAGTTGGTCGACTCTGTAGTGAATTTGGAGCTTGATCAATTGCTAAGGACTGACGCCTTAGAGAGCGCCTTAACAGGGGAATCTGATAGTGAAGACGAAGAAAAGGCAGAACAACTTCAGTTTTTAAATACATCTTCATGGAAGAGGAAGTTGGATTTGCCATTCGAGTCCCTTGGATCAGCAGAGGTGAAAAATTCTCAGGAGTGTCTTAAACCATCTATTGAAGAAGCTCCCACACTTGAGCTCAAACTACTACCTGATCACTTACTTTTTTAGGTGATGCATCTACTTTACCTGTTATTATTGCATCTAACCTTTCAGGTAGTGATGAAGACAAGCTCTTGCGAATTCTGAGAGAGTTTAAATCAGCAATCGGATGGACTATAGAGATATCAAGAGAATCAGTTCTTCTTATTGTATGCATAAAATTCTGCTTGAGGAAGGAAGTAATCCTACCGTTAAACATCAGAGGAGACTCAATCCTATCATGAAGAAGGTAGTGAAGAAAGAAATTCTTAAATGGCTGGATGCAAGGATCATCTAAGCTTGATGAGGTAGTAGAATAGATACGCTAGAATTTAAGATTGTTGAGAACTGGGACGAAGAGGTGTTCGATGATCATCACAATTACCAGGATCGTGAGACGGATGAGGGGCACCGTAACTATAGGTACCATGATCAATATGATCATAGGCAATACGATGGTAAATCATATGCGGCCGGAGCTAAGACAACATATGCTCATTAATCAGATGAACAACTTGGAATATATTTTTCAGCTTGCATTAGAGCACGAGTATCGATTGAAGGATACCTCTCAGCAAAAGAGTTCTTCATATTCGAATCGACCAGTGATACATTTTCGTATCTCAGAAGACTTCTCGAGCTACTAATAGTGAAGTCCCTTGAATAAGGAAAATGTTCGACTCTAGGGTGACCCTCGATTCACTGGCTGATTCAAATATGAAAAAAAATTCTCCTGAGAGGCGTCTTTCAATCGATACTCGTGCTCTAATGCAACCTGAAAACTATCATCTAAATTGTTCATCTGATTAATGAGCATATGCTGTCTAAGCTTTGGAAGCATATGATTGTGAAACTTAACGAGGGTCATGTGAGTCTCCTACTTAAAATCACACCTGTATAGTAACCCCCTAGGAATGAAAGAGAGCAAATATTCTATCATCGATGAGATTTGTACATGAAAGGAGAACATATCATTCTTTTACAAATTAGTGTTTTTGAACCCTAATTTAAATTGGCGAACAGAAGAAATGTAGATTCTGAAATAGTACATTTTCACTACATTTCCTTCCAAATTTAGTCTTTAGAAGCAAACTAGGCATTACGTTTTATTTAGCTTTTACTCGTCGTTTGAGACCATATGCAAACATAGTCCTCCCACGCCATATGACGAAACTGTGGTGTTGCAACATGCGTTCAAAGAATATTCACGCATGTTAAATATACAAGAATGTAGGTGCTACAATTTGAATTAATTTGTTGAAATATTATATATTTTATTTGAGTCACACATAAACATAAAGATTCCATTATTAATTTAGATTACGAAATATCGTTCGGCGACACGAATTCTTATCTACATTTTTGTGATAAATAAGATTTTCAAATGCATCTACAATGGGCAAAGAACGTACATAAATTTCTTGGCAAAAAAAAGAAGATAACAAAGCACATAAAAACTTTATTATTACTCAAAAATCTGCACAAAGGAGATGCTATTAAGCAGTCCCAATTACACTATAAAGTACATGCTGTGCTAATTTCTCTAATTCAATAATAAATAGCGTCATCACGAGAAATCATACCTTAACCAATTCCACAGCACGTGGTGAGAAATCACATGCTTGAACAAAAATATCTGGATATGTAGCAACTAGAGGAAAGATAGTGTTTCCAGCTCCACAGCCAACCTGCTCGAAAACATATATTTTGTGTAAACTAATAAAATAAACAATTAAAGCACTCCAAAAGCACTGACATTAAGTGTCGACAGCAAAAATAACAAAGAAATTCTCAGATCCAAAAAAAATATAGGTCTCAAGATGTTATATATCTTAGTACTTTCAATTACATAGCCTTGTTCTTCCTACTAACTACTTCAAAATTTAAAGTTGCAGATGTCGTCATAGCTAAAGTAGATTAATTAGATTTTTGCATACAAAATAGTCAAGGAAACCTATTGTTCAACCTTGGTTCTAGAAAAACATGCAAATTAAAGATAATTATTAACAGATATTAATCATTTCTCCTAAATTCCCAACTAATGTCATAGATTTCAAGCTCATTTTGTCCAAATCTGATACAGTGATAACAAGGATGAATTCAGCTCTCCACCGGTCAAAATGCATATGGTTAGAACAAATACATTCGATATGAATACAATTTATACAACTATGAAATCAAAAAAGCTCGAGTTCTTGATGAAAATGAAAGGCATAGTTAGAAGGTAAAACTTACCTCCAATACAACTTTGTTTCCTGCTCCCTAGAAACCCAAAAAAAACATATAAACCGTGTTAAGTATAAACATACAAGTATTACTACAGCCAACATCAAAATTTAAAACCATAGATATCATTATACTAACAGAAAAGTATTGTCCCCATTCCTTGTCCAGGTAGTGCCGATCCTTGAAAAACTGATGAAAGAAAAATATAAACCAATATGAGCCACATAGTGTGCAGAGAACAATGAAGATAAAGTATTTTTGCATACAGTTATAATTAACTGTAGAATCCAGGTCGATAAATACCACTAATGAGAGAATACAAAATAGGTACAAGTTTAAGAATGACTATTAAAGACTCATTTTTTTAAACTATAAGGAGAATTCCAACTTATGTTCTCTTAGCTAAACTTTGAAAGGAGACCAGGTTGATATGTTTTTTTCAATTAGATAATAGCGAGATAACATAATGAAGTTTTTCTTTCCATTTTTATTTTAACAAGTTGCTAAAAGCGAGGTCTAACCCTGTCTTGATGGCGTTTGTAGAAATTATCCCAATACTTCTTAGCTTCTCTCTCGTACTTCTCTGCCACATTGAAAGACACATTTATATCACAGATCAGTGCGTACAAGCTTTTCGCTAACATACGAGCCATCAGGAATGCATTGGTGAATAGCGATATAAGAAGATAGGGATACAGACCTCTCCAGAATGGGGTAATTTCATTGCTTGGTGTGGAATATATCTGTATCCTCACTGGTGGTTGCTGCTTCAACTCCACGCTGCCTTGTGTATCAGATGCCATTCCGAATCTATTGCAAGCATAATAGAATGTAGAATAGTTCTAATAATCTAATTAAGAATATATACAGGAACAATTATAAAAAGTATTAGCAAATAGCATCACATATATATTTCTGGTCACATGTGCTACATCCACTTAAATTTGGCATAATCCTTGGTAAGAATTGGTAATAAATTAGAAAATCCATATTCATGCAGAACACATGATAAGTAGATATATGATATGCAGAGATGTAGAAATTTAGACTAATTTGGAAACATTACCCATTTACCCTAGTAATAACAACTTTGTTACTCTCAGTTTTACAATATTCATAGCATGCCAAACAAACGATCTTGGGAAGGTGAAGTTTTCTCCTAGTGCTGTAGTGCAATTATCAACCTTGTTACAATTTCAGTTTTGCAAATTGGACAGCACATTAGCAGAAAACCTTGACCCTTGGGATTGGGCAAGGAAAACTAGTGAGCCACGGACAACAAAAACCATCGGGAGAAAACACCAATCATCTACAATTATATTAAATATTCCATCCTAATTTGTCTTAGACGTAAGTTTTAGGCTTGCTTTTTTCACCTTTATTAAAAAATTCTTTCAGTAGTAATATTTGAAAATATGTATATTATTCGAAAAAGTATATCTTCTTTGTCAATCTATTACTCTGTCACTAGCTGCAAGTACTTGCGCTTAATTCTTTTTCGTGATGAGTAAGAAGATAATGTTCTTAAGCAGCATATTCAGTTGTTCTAGAAGGATGAAATCAGAAGAGAACACTTTTGTCCACAAAAGTGGCAAAGTTTATCAGTATAACTGTCTTGCTGGGAATGATGCTCACTTAAGCTCACTAATCAGGATAGCTATATTAAGGAAGTTGAGTCCGCCTCCATTGCTCGCTGCCTCTTTAACAGATTTATAATACTAGCACTGATGTAGCACATAATTTAAGAACAAGGAAATAAGGAAAAACAAGAAAACAAAAACATTTGACGAATCAACTGCAAAAAATCTACTATCCCAAGAATTTCTCAGAACAATCTCAATACTAATACCATACGCTACGGTATTAGGTCTGCAAGCTCCTCACATATCTGGCAGATTACATGACTTGCATAAGTTTTAAACTCCAATAAAATATAAATTTATCACATTAGGCACACTAAACTTATTCCGCGTAATCTTCATTCGGTTATCCTTCACCAACAATTTGGACTCCAATGCCCATTATTGCAAATTTGCAATTGCACAAGAATCCCAACAAAAATATAAGAAGTGTCGAGGATTGCTCAAAGATAAAATATTGAGAAACACATGAAAGTAGCCTTGCGGTAAATTCAGCATTTTTATATATTCTTTTAAAGTCACGCCTACTTCTATTTATCATGAGGAAAATGCTAGGCGCACAAAAATTAGTTCTCAAAATAGTTACAAATGCCATGTGTCAGATATTTATTGGTTAAATATAAATGAATCCCCTTGCATTCATAATAATAGCACCAATTAAATTATTCCATATTGCCACATTACCCATGCCATGTATAACAATTTTTTGCAACTATATTTGTACCTCTAGCATTACTCTTTTCATAATCAACTCAAAATAGCCAGTTTTATCAAAAAAAACAAAGACCCTCGATTCTTAATCTCGAATAGCGGTACACTTCTAAATCCAATAAACTGTATAAGTTGTGAATGTTCGAATAGTAACACTAATGCCTACATCAAATATAATCAAATTTAACAACTAGTAATTGGTAATCACAATTCAAAACAGAAAACAGGGTAGTTTATTCTAAGATAGGCACAGACTAACAGGAAAAATGATAAATAAAAATATATTAAATAAGCCAAATTTATGAACTAGCACATAAATATAAACACACACACACACCAATAATAGAGTTAATCTTGAAAGAGAAATCAATGGTAAGAATAGAACTAACCTTGTTTAGTAAGATTTGGGTAAGTGAAACTAGTTCAGTTTGATTGAACTGCCGCCTGTAACTGAAGTCGTTAGAAACTGTTTGTCTCAAAACTGAAGAATAGAAAAACCCTTATGAGATTTGATATTTATTTATTTTAATGATTTGTTTTTTTTTTATTTATTTTATGGGAATGAATGCCCAAAATACACCACTTTTCAGTTTTAAGTGTTCAAAATACCCACCGGCGGGGAAACTGTCCAAAATACCCCTGAATACGCATGTTACAGATACGTATTCTATTTTTTTAAAAAAAATATAAAGAATTCTCTAAATGAATACGCACGTCTCACATGCGTATTCTTTGTATTTTTAAAAAAAAATAGAATACGCATGATGGTAATCCGTATTCAGTGGTTATTTTATGCGGTTTTCCCGTCGATGGGTATTCTGGGCAAATCTCCTCAAATGATGGATATTTTGATTTTTCACCCTAAAAAATATGGTCAATTTTAATTTGCAAAATACACATTTCATAATGGTGTAATTCAATATACATATTTTCCAAATGAGTAAATTACAATACACACATTCTAGATTACGGGACAATACCTATTTTGGTATATGAAATAGATACTCCCTTCGTCCCGGTTTATTATTGGTCAAACTGACTCAATTTTGACTGTAATAAAAACTCATTCTTTAATAATTTAAAAAATTAAAAAATACATATAAAAGCAAATTAAACATACTTTCTAATGATATAAATTTTATAAGTATTTTCAATATTATATTATATGAAATTTTAGGTCAAAATTGGGTCAATTTAATCATAAAAAATCAAATAAAACAAGTAAATTGGGACGAAAGAGGTAACTATTCGTAAAATGCGTATTGTTATTAGGTGGAGCCTACTATGTGCGTGTTTGGCACCGCATTTGGTGGTCATATATGGGCTGATTAAAGAATGAGGTCGTAAAATGCGTATTTCTCGTTCGGAGACATAAAATGTGACTATATCACATATTATAATTGGAATTGCATTGTAGAGGAGTTTTAAAAAGTGGACAGTTCCACCCTCCTGGGACCGTTCTACTTTCTTTAATTTGATAAACACGAATGCTGGTGACCTCTGCTTTTTATGTTTTTAACTTTTTAATTTCTAACGTTAATATAACATACATATGTTTGTAACATTAACTTAAAAACGGTAATAATTATTTATTTATTAAATTAAATAAAATAAAATATAGTAAGATATTTATAATTATAAATTATAATTTTATAAGAAGTATTGTTAAGAAAAAATAAGATAAAGTTAAAAAAAACCCATGTGTAAATAAAATTGAACTTGTGCATTGGAGTGGAGTGACCACTTATTTATAAAAGACCACTTGATATTTAGTTGACAAAAATATAATCCCACATATAAGTAGATGCTCTAACGGTCATAATTGGCCTATTTCTCAAAAGTAGATATATTGGTTGATAATTTTAAAAACCGGCTATATATGTTATTTGTTTAGTTTTATTTTAAAATTGCTCCTGCTTCTTTTCTTATATTTTGCTATCCCCGCACACCTAAATATTTAAAAAACAATCTCGGGAGTTTGGCTGAGTTCCTTTATTAACTGAATTGATCATGAACACAAAAATGTGTTAGATAAGTAAATAAACTCAACCTATTCTACTTGAATGCACTCATTTAGCTCTGGATGGGCTTGTTTAAAAATTGAAATTGTTTGGTACAAAACATGTGAATTAATGGTGAACAACTCGACTCTGTTCGAATTTATTTTGCATTCAATTTGATTTGAAATATTCGTAATCAAGTTCGTGTTTTAACGAGCAATCTTAAATATCACTTTTGACAGTGGTGAATGATTTTCAACTTAATAATGGAATAATCTGATGGAAGGACTCCAATCCTAAATTTCTCCCTAAACCAAACTATCCTAAAGATTAAGGTGTTAGCAGAAGTTCAAACTGGATTTTATACTATTTATTTACCTGTAACCTGAACCATCCGTAGAGCACGGAATTTAGAACTAAATTAAAATAAACAGTGCACTTGTAGCACCTGTAAATACTCAACGTTCAGAATTTGTGCATTTTTTGTTCAAAAAGCAAGTGCAACTTTTGTCCAAAAATTTATGCAGGGTTGAACAATATTGCAAGTGTTATGTGTTAGAAATTGGAGTTCAGATCACAAAATTCTCAGACCGGCAACAATTGAGTTACACAAATCACATTTACTCTTGAAATCAATATACAGACATCAGCAAACAATAAATATTTTAAGTCCTAAACAGCTAGGAGCATTGCTAGACAAACAATAACATGAATGAGAAATGCAAAGTGACAAGAATTACAACAACCCTGTGAGATGTTGTAGTAATAGTAAGGAAAGGTGAAACTCCTTTGCTGCCCTGTCCCTGGCGGCCCTTGACCAGCAACATTATTTGGTGGAACCGGAGGTGAAACTGCGTATGGAGTATTGCTCCATGAACCATATGATGGTGGTGGTGGAAATGCTGATAAAAACGGTGTTGGTTGATCAAAATAGTAAGGTTCAGGTGGTGACGGATCTATTTGAGGCAAAGGTGGTGGTTGATAGTAAAAGTAGGGTTCTGGTGGTGAGAGATTGATACGAGGCAAAGGTGGTGGCTGATCATAGGAGTAAGGTTCTGGTGGTGAGAGATTGATACGAGGCATAGGCGGTGGTTGATCAAGATAGTAAGGTTCTGGTGGCGAGAGTCTGAATGGAGGCAAATGTCGCGGTGATGTGGAGGGCATTACTGGTGGAGCTGGAGGAGGTGAGCAGATGAAAGGGCAAGTTGCACAATTACTATAGCATAGTAAACTAGAACTCACCGGAGGTACTTTGAAGATATGATCTTGTGATTTTGCAGTAGAAAATTTAAGCATTTCAATGAGTCCATGCATGAAGAAAAATACCAGGTAATTTCTTTGCATTATTACTCGGCTCATGGAATCTTTCATTTGGTTGATTACTAACACTTAGTGTCAGTGTGTATGATGTTATACCTGGCTGGGATCCACAACTAGTAAGTTTCTATAGTACCGTTACTCTTTTCTTGTAAATCCAAAAGTTATTCCAGTACTGTTGGTTTCACTATGACTGTTACTCTGAGATTATGATGGTTTGGAGAAATAAAGATGGCTAAGAGTCTAAGATTAAGAGTGCAATAAGAAAACATGAATGGGTTGAGTTCTTAAAAGTGAGACTGACTTCATTTAGCAAGTAAAGTGATACAGACTTTTCAAATTTTCAAAATTTTGCTTTCGGTGGTGATTGAGGCACAAATAGATTCATTAAATAATAAAATATACTACAGAAAACTGGACTCTCAGAAAGGGGACAATATGATGAAGTAGAATTTCTGTGACAAGTTTGAAGACATTGTTCAAGCAACGGGACCTAGTTTTTTCCTTCTTTATTGCAAGGTTTTCACTTTCCAGCTGAATTTAAAAAAAAACTAGTTTTATCATATAGATAAAAATCAACCAGAGGATCAAAATTAAAGGAATATATAAAGGCGCTACCCGGTGCACAATTCTCCTGCATTGCTCAGGAGATCTCAATGCGGTGCTCAAGTCTCCCACCAGAAGGTCTCAAACTCAATATATGAACCCAGTCTTACCCTTTTTTTCCCAAAAAGTCTCCCACATCACTCATAAGATCTTTAAAGTTTAAACGCAGTTCACAAGTCTCCAACCAGAAGCTCTCATTATACGCACACTGTCTTGCCCTTAATTTTTTCATAATTTTTTTTTCAAGCTCAAACATGTAGCCTATTGGTTAGCAAGTATCCATTTAAATATTGTGTCAAACAAAACCTACCCCGGATAATATGCTGGACATAAATAACAATGAAGCACTATCAATTATCAAATCATGTTTAAGAATTGTTAAGTAGTCAGTCGTTCTAAAATCTAAAATTGTTAGAGGAAGACCCCAACATGATCTTATACTCTTCAACACATCCCCTAAATCGTACGATTGCACAAACCAATACCATGTAAAGTAACCCGTCGCTCTAAAATTCTAAGATGTTAGAGGAAGACCCCAACTCGATCTTATACTTCAAGAATTAATCAAGAATGAGGTATTGAGAAGTGAATTAAAGAACTCATACTCTAGTCTTTATTTGTAATAATGTGCTAGGAGATCAGCTAGGCTAAATATTTGTGTTTGTTCTCTCTCCGTTCTGCAATGTTTGAGCATGCATGTCAAGAAAAGAAAATTTTTCATTCAAGAAACTTTCTGATACAATGTACTTAATTTTTTTTCGCTACTAAAACTGTATGCCCAAAATTCCGAGAACAAAGACTCACATGTACATGAAAAAAGATCGACTTCTGAATCTTCATGGACAAGAACTTGTCTGGTTACAGGCACTCCAGTTATATCGTTTCATTAGCGTTAATGTCAAAGTATGACTCTGGAGATGTATCAACATTTTCCCTGGTTTCCTGAACATTCATAAAAGCAGACAATTCAGAGTAGTATATTTTCTAGTTACACTGAAATCCTCTCTAAAACAGAGAAATGTTAGAGCCCTCATTATTTTTCAATATATACCGTGAAGGCAAACCACAAGAAAAAATAACCTGTTGAGCATAACTTTCAAAGACTAGACTTTCATGAAAAAGCTTGTAAGAATTTTGAACCCCCCACCCCTCCCCTGTTTTTTTAATGGAACTGGTCAAAGTACTGATTTATTCGTAAACTGACTGATGGAAACTAATCTAAAATTCAAGAATCAATAGGTAAAAAACTTCACATGTAAAATAGTCAGTACTTCACCTACCTGCAAGGCATTTACTGAATTTTCTTATGGACTTGGATTTGGAGAACTATGATCAGGGCCGTGACTTGATTTTCTCTTTCCGAATTCTCTTAAACGGCTAAGCTCAGGCAAAACAACTGAACCAAGATTTGGTCTGTCTTTTTTCTTTAGCTCAGCACACTTCAGTGCTATTTTCGCGAAGCTAAGAGCCTCTTCAACAGGCCAATCTGGCACTGATGGATCAAGTATACTTTCAAATGCTCCCGCTGCAATGGCTTTCTCTACATGGTGAGTGAGACCCATTGGGGGCCTTGCAGTTATAATCTGGAGTAGCATTATCCCAAAAGAGTATACGTCTGATTTAACACCTAATCTACCCGTTTGTTGATATTCAGGATCAATGTAACAAAATGTTCCTGCTGCTTTAGTCATCCGATATTGTGAGACATTGTCAGCTAATGGAGCTGGGACTAATCGTGATAAACCAACATCACTAATTTTACATGTATAGTTTCGGTCCAAAAGGATGTTGGCTGGCTTGAGGTCACGGTGAACAAGGGGTTCTGGTTTTGCATTGTGCAGAAATAGAAGTCCAGTGGCAATTTCAGCTGCTATTTTGAATCGTACCCTCCAAGGGATCGAAGGGGTGTTACCTTTACGATACAGTCGATCCTCCAAGCTTCCATAGTTCATATATTCATATACTAAACATCCGTACTTGGGACAGGCGCCTAAGAGAAGGACCATATTTGGATGCCTCATGGAAGACAGGACCTCAATCTGTATATGACATTAACACATTTTACTTGACTTGTGTAGAAGTAAAATATTGGACTTACAAGGAAAATCTGTATATGACATTAACACCTTTTACATGACTTATGTAGAAGTAATAAATTTGACTTAAAAGGGAAAATTTTCAACCTATTAACTGTATAAGACCCTAAAAAAAGTCCAGAATTTTGATAAATCTTTTGCCACAATACCTCTTGTTGGAATTGCCTTTTCCCTTGGGCAGCAGCAGAACCTGATCTTAGAACTTTGATGGCAACTCCAGTGTGGTCAAGCTTGCCTTTATAAACCGGTCCATATCCACCTTCACCAATTATTAAGGACTCTGAGAACTTATCAGTAGCCGCCTCAATCTCTTCCAAGGTGTACTTTCTGTACCGAATATCATTTTTGGATAAAACATTCAAAGCCCGCTTCTTTGCTTCTGCGTCTTTTCTGACCTTTAACTCAGCATACAATCTTCTCTTCGCTTCCAAGTCAGCTAGCTTGTTTGCCTTTTCAGCGGCTTCATTCGCAGCTCTGCATTTCACCTTTTCTACCTTGGCTAAAACAAGTGCTGCCTCATGAGCAAGACGCACTTGCTCATATTTCGGAGCTTCTTTTTGCTTCCATTGCTGTATTTCTCTGACCTGAAATTATGTAATTTGATAGCACTAAACCTTAATTAAAACTTAACAAAATGGAAGCATTCTTCAGGATATGATTAAAGCTCTCTTAGAAAGTATGATACCATCTTTTTGGCTTTAGCAGCTTCTCTGCTAGCTGATTTATACATGCCTATGGTTTGCTTCAGCTCATGCTTCAGTCTTTTCAATTCTGCATCCGAATCTTCCTGCCAACCCCAAATATAATAATTTAGATAATATATTGGGCCTTTCAATATGTGAGCAATAAATCCAATCTCATGTCGTCATGTACTTACAGGGGAGAATGGCTGAGTTTCATCCTTGTCAAGTTCAGACGGAGGGTTGGAAGATACATTTTGTGCAACAACAACGGATCCAGATCGCTCTTGGAAATCCTTATCATCGCGAGAGGACTGACAGCTATCATCCCCATCGCACATATGAAAGATCAATAGTTTAATAGTCATCTCTATTGTCTATAACAATTGTGCTTGCCAACAAATTTTCAAAATAACATGAATAAAGGTACATAAATTCATAGAAGCAATAACTTACCTCACACACAAATTAGATAGTTTGTTTGTTATTTGCACTAAATCTACATAAGTTTATCTTTTTTAATTATCATGTACCTGACATAATTGTCTTGTTTAGTGTTCTCGACTGAAACATCAGGCAGCTTAGTCTCAGGATTGGAAAGATTTTCAGCATTCAAAGTAGCTGGTCGAACAGACTGTAACTTGTCATTTGCAACAACATACACCGAACAAAACTCTGGTGCAGATTCCCCGACCTTACTTGCAACATCACTGCTCCGACATTGCATATGTAATCGATTAACATTTATAAGAGAAAATTATACGTCTTGTGTGCAAGTGAGAAAGTCATGTTTGAGAAGTACCCTGTTGATGCACCAAGTACAAGGTTGTTAATCCTTTTCTCATTTATATACTGAAGAAGTGACTTGGAAACATCATTATCTTCCAGAACAACTCCTTCTGGTTTAAACTGAAACAAAACTCATTGAATATCAGAAGCAGTTAAGATTTCAGTACAGCCAAATAAAAAATGCCGCGAATTTACAATCATAATTACGACATTTTTAACTCACAAATCAATACTACCTCAACATTGACTTACCCCTTTACGCGTGCAGTAGGTACTAAAGGTTTTAATGAGCTTTGATGTTTCGTTCTCAAATGATTCACCATTCGCTTCAGAATTAATACCATCAATATCAGTAGAATCTGCAATGCCATCAGTACCTCAAACATCAATATAAAAATGAATCTTGATCCCTACTACAAAGATTCATTTATGTTGTAATAACGAAAGATAACGAAACAAAAGTAATCCGCGAGCTTAATCATATAAAATTTATTATGATAACATGCATGCGCTAATAGGGTTGATCACATTATCAAGAAACACGAAAAATGTTACGTACCATTCTGTTTCTTGACATGAATTAGAAGAAGTGCAGGGCAATCGGTGTTGCGAATCAAGAGATTATTGATAGCCCACCTAGCAGCATTTTGGCTGCTTTTGTTTCGAGCAATCGCCACGGCCACCACGTTGTTGGCCGGAGCAGAAACGCTATTGTCTTCCGGTGGGAGAGGGTGCCTCATTTTCATGAAGATGGACGTGCAACAATCAAATAAACAATCAAAATTTTATTTGATTGCAAGAAAAAAACAAATAATTATTTGATTAGTTAATTTAATTGTTGCTCCTGATCACCATCTCCTCATCCTCTCCCACCGGAATGTTTATTAGGACAGATTTGGTTTCTTAAAACGAACAAAACCGATAAAACTACCTCGTATTCTCATTTATATAATTGTTGTTAAATTTATGCTTTACCGTTTTAGCTTTTATTTTGTTTTAGTAAAATATATTTAGCCTCTTTTTTGTGTTATGTGCTTCTTTATAATTTCAAACAAATTATCTGACGTCTTTTTAAAATCAAGGTTCTTTGTCACCAAAAGAAAGATGGGCTATTGTTATTAGTAAAAAAAATGTGAAACCATCTGAAATGTGTGCTTGGAACATGCTGAAATTTTCTCCAACAATTTGCTTATTTTCTACTCACTCCGTACATTAATTCGTTATATTTAAAATAGAAAGTTCAGCATACAATTTAATACTCTTATTTGATATATTTTCATAATTTACTTTTAAAAGCTTTTTTAAAAAAAAATAAATTCAAACATTAAACTTTTATTTAAAAATAATAAGTTAGAAAACTATACTCGATAACAGCCCTAAAATATGTGTCAAACTCTTCATTTCAAATGTTAAGAACCTAAGAGAACGTGGGAGTATTTTTTATTCTCACTTTTTTCTTACTAACCAGGACATTAGATCAGTTTTTGAAAACGAGAAAAGTGTTCAATCTAGAATATACGTCTATCTATATATAAGCATCAAACGTTGATAACTTCCTGTTCTATAATGTGCGTTAAATAACTGCAAGTTAGTTACCTAAAACTTTGGTAACTGCAAGTCTCCATATCTCTCATTATAAGCATTATTCTGGGAGTGAGTCTTGACAACCAATATTCTCTCCCTAATTCATCATCAAAATTCTCCCAAATGTACAAATTTATGACCAAATGTAAACAGGTTCAAATATGAAACACAAAAAGACTTTTATAAAGAAACGTATTTCAGGAATTCCCTTGAATACTATCACTCAAAGTACCATGACACAAACGCATAAACCATTTGTATCTTATTGATATCATATAAAGAAAATATTAATTGCTTATGATTTTACATCGAAACTATTATCAATCTCAATTACTTCTTCCGAACATGAAGGAAACATGAAATCTTCAAAGCGGTATGTTCCACAAGAATTACGAATGTGATTCATGCATCCCGTATTATTATAACAAATTCATCAGAAATACATAATTTAAACTTAAGTGGTTCGTCAGTATGCTGGAGAGCAATGGTATCGCCAATTTTAATTTGTGTTTCTCGAATGAACCAATTCCACTCATTAGTAAAAAGCACTGCGTCATGAACACATTTTACATGGATAGACCATTCTTGATCCTCAAAACAAAATGTAATGACTGGAGACTTTTCACATAAATCAAATTTGTTGCAAGTATATGAATTGATAACCTAGAAGGTACAAAACTATTAGAGACAACACATTAAAAAAACCACAATATTTTAATATAAATATGTAAATATGAACGTCTATTTGTTATCTCTGTGAATGATGTGCCCAACAAATTATTGAATTCAATAGGTAGGTGATGAACAGTGCAAAAATTAGTTGTAGCATTATAACAAAAAGTGGTACTCAGTCTTTCTAGCTCGTTATCAGTCCACATCAAGTCAGAATTCCATGCCATTTCTGTATATTTCAATTCCACCGCATACGGATTATATACTTGAAATTTGAATTGTGCTCCTCCTTCATATCCTAGTAGAACCATGTTGTAGGGCTTCATTAAGTAGAAATTCATCATATCATTCAGATCTTGGATACTCTTAGAGTTTCTCGGATATTTTCTCGTCCAAACAATATTCGAGGTACCTAACAACTTAACCTCAGCAGGGAGCTGATTACTATAGTTTACATAAAATGGCAATGGCAGAAACTGCATAATTTGAACAAAGCAAAACAAATACTCTAATGTATAAAAATTACTATAACAATAACAGAGTTACCGCATAATGAGCAATTGAACTTTAACAAAGTACAGAGATACATGCTAATACATACTAATTCCCCCTTTATGTAAAAATCACTCATATTTGTACAAACAAAATATATCTGAATTTTTTTTACATCCATTTATGCATCAATTTACATTCAACGACCAATGAAACATCAAATTTTTATTATAACAATGACAAAATTATAAGAGAATTGAACAACTTACCTCTTTCAGAATTAGCACCCCGATGAAATGCCATGGATTAGTTATAGTAGTGAATGCGGCATTTCAAGCTCTAACCATAAATTCCTTGAATCAACTTCAGATTAAAAGAGAGAGTCTATGAATTGTAAGTGAGTTTTGTCTAATTCAAATTGGAAGAGAGAGTGTGTGAATTGTAAGTGAGTTTTGTACACAATATGCTGATTTACTTTTTTTTTTGTTTTTGGAATATGTTTTGTATTATTCAAGTATTTTATCCATCCTAAAAAACATACTTTTATATGTTAAATTAATATTATACTTTTCTTTATAATTTGTATAAAAATATGAATGTTCTATTAACATATTTTTATAAAATTCAAATAATTCTATAATTATTTTTTATATTAATACATGACATACGTTTGAAAAGTCTTTAATAACTTACCGCTATATATACTTTTTAATATTAATATAGTACATAATTCTTATATTAATACTGTTGTATTGTATGTTTACCTTTTTTTAATAAAATTAAATCACATTATTTCATTTTGGTGTTGTCTAAACTAATCATGGAAATATTATTTGATAAACTATTATCTAAACTCGACAAAAGCGAAAAATAAACTATTCAAATTATAAAAAAATGGTTTAAAAAGAAATTTGGTGCGAATCGTGAAAATTAATAAAATTTATCTTTTTTTGGCTAGCACGCGTAGCACGCAGGCAAATGTCCCTAGTTTATATAATTGTTGTTAAATTTATGCTTTGCCATTTTAGCCTTTATTTTGTTTTAGTAAAATGTATTTAGCCTCTTTTTTGTGTTACATGCTTCTTTATAACTTCTACTGATTATCTGACGTCTTTTTAAAATCAAGGTTCTTTGTCACCAAAAGAAAGATGGGCAATTGTTATTAGTAAAAAAATGTGAAACCATCTGACCATGCTAAAACTTTCTCTTGTACGAGCTTATTTTCTACTCACTCCGTACCATTAATTCTTTATATTTGAAATAGAAAGTCCCACATACAATTTAATACTCTTATTTGAAATATTTTCATAATTTATTTTTAAAAGCCTTTTTTAAAAAAAATAAAAATTCAAACATTAAACTTTTATTTAAAAAAAATAAGTTAAAAAATTATACTCGATAACAACCCTACAATATTTGTCAAACTCTTCATTTCAAATGTTAAGAACCTAAGAGGATGGGCGAGTATTTTTTATCCTCATTTTTTTCTTACTAATCAGGACATTAGATCAGTTGTTGAAAACGAGAAAAGTGTTCAATCTATAATATACGTCTATCTATATATATTATAATATCAAAGAAGGCATTTCAAATTATTTTTCTTGTATTTTCATTTCTATGAACCTTTAATTAAAATAATTTTCTAACATTTAATAGCATAGTTATGATTATTAGTTATAACTGTTAAATTATATATTATAATTGTTAGAAAATTAGGATTTTAGAGCTTAATTTAATTATGTTCTTGACGTTAATCCTAAAATCTAATGATTGAAAATTGTTCAATGATATTTGAACTTAAATTTTCATATATGGTTTTAAGAATTTTCTTATTGAAATCCATATAAAATGAGAGTTGAAAGTAGCTTGGAAAAGCTTGGAATTTTTGAGAATGTTTGTCCCACATTGAAATAAATAAAGGGGGTTGTGTGCTTTATATGGTATCACACACATGTGTAGTATACAACTACTAAGGTGTGTTATGGTCCATTGTGTTGTTGTGTGCTTCATGCGCACACACACATGCGTGCGTCGCCGCCACACCATGCACCGGACCGGGCCGGGTCGAAGGGCGATTTGGGCGAATGTCTCGGCGTCTCGCGTACGCGAGGCGACCTGGGCGAGGATTTTATTTATTTGAGAATTAATTTTAATTCAAATTTATTTATCAGTGACTGGATTATTATTATTATTATAATTGTTGGGCTGGGTTCGATACTGAATTGGGCTAAGTCATTTATTAGTGGGCTTAGTCTAATTCATTGAACCTGGACATGAATATATAATCGGATCTGTAACTGATATATTGAATTAAAATTTAAATCTGATAATAATGTGGGTGTTAAGTGAAAAGCTGTTACAAAAAATTTAAATTCAATATCTGATCAGTTTGAATTTTTTTTGTTAATGGAGCAGTTTAATTCAGACATTAAGTGTGTAGACAGTTTCACTTTTCCTCTTCTATAAATAGAGGCTAAAGTGAATGTATTTGACACACTACACAACATTCTCTTCTCTTCTTCCTCTCTGCATTTCTCTCCCAAAAATACAAGTTCGAGGTGCTGTTAGTTTAGTTTTCCGGCGATTGAGGTGCAAATCGAGGTGAAAGTTTTGTTGCTGCTGTTAACACAAACTCCGAGTTGTTTAATCCCGGTGGAGATATTGCATGCTTCTCAAACGCAGCAGGTAGGGGGCAATATTCTCTTCAAGAACAGCCAGGGCTTCGAGCAAAGCCTGGTGACTCAGCTGTGATCGTATTTTCTTGGCGTTTTGTATCTGTGCACCATTATTTTTCAGACACGTTTGAAAGCTATGGTTTCGGGTACATCTTCATTTTTCTCTTCGTTATTTCAATTACTAATTTTGTTTACATGCATGTTTTATTTTGTTAACTGTGGTCTTGGCCTGGACTTGCTAAATTTTATATATACTTGCCTCTATGTTGCTATATTTGTTAGTAAAATTTACAACAATAATTACTTTATTTTATTTATATAAAAGTTAGGTGAACATTTTTTAGCATTATTGTATCATTTTTTATTATATTTTCAAGATTAATAAAGATTAATAGAGGATCTTAACTTTTGATCAATTTTTATCATTATTGTGGACGAACCACCATAAGTTACGAAAATATTTAGATTTTTCGGTTTATATCAATATTGTGTATAAAAGTAAGAGTAAAATTCTATGTCGATCACCTTTTTGTTGGAGACTTTGACCACTTATATTCTACAAGTAAAATCTTATATAAAAATATTGCAAAATAAATTATTTTGAAAATCTTGTTATGGAAAGATTATTATTTTAATAAAATTTTGAATATAATATATATACTGCATGTTTAACATTCCAAAATATTTTCTTATACGAAACTTGTTTAGTTAGCTCAATATATCTCCAGTTTGCTGAACATACATAATTTACTTATTAAACTTAAGAATCTTCAACAATTTTAATGAATTAATGATATTCGTCGAACATATTTCACAAAATAATATATTTTATAGTATTTTGCATACAGAACATAAGTGGTCTCTGATGTCTCCGATAAAATAGTAGCCTCAATAGAACTTTACGCGGTAAGCGTAATATCACTTGATTTTACTTTTGCACATGAATACATGATATTTGACCAACCCTATTAAATTTAATCAACTCCATACAATTATCGACTGATTAAAACATTATAATTTTATACATTATTCATTTCATTATATTTTAACTAAATAAATTAGTATTTTAGTCAAATATTTTTTTAGACTAATACTGAACATTTATATTATGAGAGACATTATGCTTTTAAAATATTATTTAGTCATACTTAAAATTTATAATTTTGTTTAAAAAGATTATGTTTATATGATTATTTCTATTATTTCTATTTATTATTTTTTTCCATAATTATTAAAATGTTTGATATATAATTGGAGTAATTTTTAACTGATTATATATGTAAAATGCTTTGAATCAATTTTTTTTGAACTCTTAAAATAATTATCAAATATTTTTGAATAATAAGATTACATTTTTAATATTTAAATAACTAAAGGTCTATATGTTATTTCATTGTAATGAGTGGGAATGAATGAATATTGGAACTAAAAATGTCTATATATTTAAAAGGGTGTCGACTTTTACGAACATTATTTAGATATATTTAATATTTATAATTTTTTATCGTAAGAATTATATTCATATTTTAATTATTATTTTTTTATGTTTATAATATTTCAAGATTATTAAAAAGTTAGATAATAATGAGTGATTTTTCAAGAAATGATGATTCATGTAATATATTTAAATCAATTTTTATGAAAATTTATTAAAATTGCACTAAGTAGGTAAAACTGTAATGAAATAGAAAAAAGAATTTTATTCGCTAAAAAAATGAAGCAACACTCACTGAAGTACATGTTTTTATAAAAATTTTTCAATATATCGAATTGAACAATTTAAACCAAATAATCAATAAATTTTATAACTTTTATTTTCCACTTTGAAAACATTCACAAATGTAAATTTTCGTTGTCCAATAAAATATTTTGACAAACACAAAGTTTAATATTATAATTTCCGTAATATATAAGATGTAATTTTCAATTTATCGTTTCAAGTGCCAAATAGTTAATCTCGATAAATAATATAATCAAATACGTATTTATCAAAAAGAACAAGATGTCGCGATACCTAGACACTCAGGGTTGGATATGTTAGGCATGTTTTGGTTTGTGCACCAAATATAAGAATATTCAATTGCCTAAAAATATACATTTATATTTAATATATTTAAACATATTTAGCTATTTCCATAATGGATCAACATTACGTAAATTCTGAATATGTCATAATTTTATTTATTTGATTACAAATAATTTATTATATAATTATAAAAAACACTTTATGACTACAGTTGATTATATTTAAGTTGATGTCCTTGCGAATATGATAACATTATAAACAATGAACATCTTATTAGAAAATAAGATACAGTTGATTGTTGGTTGTTGATTTTGAGTGAACAAGTTATTTGTTCTCACTTAACATAAAACTAATACAAATTAGTCAGATCGCATTTTTATAAATTAAAAAAATCTAAGAAATATGTTTATTTATATTTTTCAAGAGATGTGATTGTGGATATGATCCTATCTGTTATAGATGACAAAGGTACATATTATATTTGAAACAAATTATGATTGTTTGTGTAATATGGGTGATAAAGTTATTATTTATAGTCAAATATTAAACTTGTGCATAATCATTTCAAAACAATATCTTACTTATCATATTCACAACTAACAACCAACCTTGTAACAACTAACAACCAACCATATAGCTATCTAAATGAAATTATTTTATCCATAACAGATAATAAATTAACATCCAACCACAAATATTTATTAAAATCTTCATAATTCCATAAATCAACAACCAACTATAAATGTTTCTTAAAATCTTCATAATTCCACTACCCACTTGTGTCATGTATATAAAGCAAAGAAAACGTGTTGTTTAGCTCCTTCAATATATGCATACAGTATTAACAAGTGGTAAGTCTAGTGCATACAAACTAATCAATAACAATGGCATTTTCAAAAGTCATTTGTTGCAGCATCTTCTTAATGTTTATTTCAATCTCCTGTATTCAATCGGAGGCTGCAATAAGTAGGATTTCAGCTCTCGATCAAGTGTCAGATGTTTATCATCCTTCCCATAAGAAAAGTATATATAGACATACTATTATGATTCTAATAGTTTAAAAGTGTTATGATAAAAAAACATTTGATGAGCATTTTTAATTTTTGTATGTTGTCGTTTATAGAAAGTTAATATATTAATATATTAATAAATAATTAAAAATTTTAGTGTTACAATTAAATATTAACAAGGTAATTTTATCGAAGTAGTATAAGCATTTGACCAATTGTTATTTTTGGTGCAGGAACATGGTGTCCTGGTTGCCCCACTGGTGAATGTTGTTGGTTGATATTTTGTTGTCAAGAAAATGATAGACATGACAAAAATTTGACAACCCTTCAAACCATCATTAATTTACAAGAATAAGCATATATTGTACTATGTAACAATGAATATAATAAATTTCATTATTGGTCACCGGTGATTTTTTTCTCTCCATATTCTCAAATAATGTCTATCTAAATGTATGAAATTAATCTTTGAAAATGTTTTTTTATTTTTTTTATAATATTTGAAATACATCTGTATGTGATAAGATTTATTTAGTTCATTGTCGTATGTCAATGTGACAAACAAGAAATAGTGAAAGAGCTATATATGTTAACGAGAAGCGTGTTAATGATTTGAATTTCATTGTAATCTTATAATTATTAATTTTTTTATTTAGAAATTAAGTGACCTTTAATCTTCAAAGAGAACAAATAATGATGATTTTTATTTTGAAGTAATAACGGTAATAACTCAGCAAATTAAGTAGAATACTTATATTAAGGCATATCCTAGGTGGAAAAATTTCATATTTGATAAAAAATTTGATAAATTTTTTTTTATAAATTCATCCATTTAAATCTAACCAGAAATAAATAAAATCATTTAGTAAAAAATGCAATGAAACCATTGAAGAATCAACTTTCATATTTTGTTTAAAACTTAGTCTGCCGAGAAATTACCTGACAAATGTTTTAATTAAATTAAAAAAAATTATATTTTAAATTAAAGTACTTATTTTAAAATATGTGATTTTAAGGATTGTTTATTTTGTCGATTATGATCCAATTTTGTATTTTTGTATTGTATTACACGACAAAGGTTTATTGTTGTGCAAGACATGCTTGTACATAACAAGATTAAGTCACTTTGATAATCCTAAGAATCAGTTGTATGATAATCTTATTGTAATTTGTATTTGTATTTCTTGAGTCTGTAAAAATGTTATGGAGATTAGACTGGAGGATGTTTCTATGAACAACCATGAAGTTAAGAAATAAACTCTGGAAAATGATCAATCGTGATCATGCCTCAAAGAGAAGTATATAAGTTTGGATTTAAATAATGTTATTTTTGGAAAAATATTTTAAGTCATATATTGATAAGTCACGGATCAAGGAGTATAGATATGTATGCCGAGAAGTCAAAAATGACTTATAGAGATGTCCAAAGAGATATCGACAAGTCAACCTGCTTGTAGAGAAGTCAAGATGACAAGTCAAAAAGTCCATGTAGAGAACTGGAGATATCGATAAGTCAAAATCTACTTGTAGTGAAATTGATACATCGATAAGTCAAAAATGACTTATAGAGATGTCCAAAGAGATATCGACAAGTCAACCTGCTTGTAGAGAAGTCAAGATGACAAGTCAAAAAGTCCATGTAGAGAACTGGAGATATCGATAAGTCAAAATCTACTTGTAGTGAAATTGATACATCGATAAGTCAAAATCTACTTTTAGAGAATTAGAGATATCGACAAGTCAAAAAGTCCATGTAGAGAACTGGAAATATCTATAAGTCAAAATCTACTTGTAGAGAACTGAAGATATCGACAAGTCAAAAGCTTATGTAGAGAACTGGAGATATCGATAAGTCAATCTACTTGTAGAGAATTGGAGATCTTGACAAGTCATAATACTTATAGAGAAGTAGAGATATCCATAAGTCATTCTACATGTCAATATGTGACTTCTCTATAGAGTAAACTTGATCTCGACAACAGCCTCAAAATTCAGAATACATACAACTTGAAGATCCAAGATTATTAGTCAACAAAAAATTCTTTCACTGAATTGGAAAGTCTACAAATGCAGTTTGAAGAATGCAAGATCAAGAGTCAAGATAAACTGGACAAAGGAGGGTCACAGACCTGTTAGATTGTATGAAGGTTTGCTGCATTTAAAGTGAAAATAGACAAATACACTTTGAAAAATAAGTAGTCCATTTTAGTGCAATCTTTGTAAGTTATGCATGTTGCTCTATAAAATATGTCACGGGTCCTTTGTTTAGTTAAAACAAACAGATCTAGAAAATCTTGTATTCTTTCAAGAGAAGTAGCCAAGTTCTTATTTTCAAGAACACATATTTGTAGCACAAACAAATTTGATTTAATATAAATCAAGTGAGTTTTTGATAAATTACTCGTGTTTTTACATTCAATCTTTTATCAGTACAGATTCAATTCTAGCTGTTAAGTTCCAAAGCCAAAAACACTTACAAATATTCAAGAAAAATAAGAAAATACATTCACCCCCCCTGTGTTGCACTTCATACCATGTGTGACAATACTAGTGCAATATCTATTGTTTCTAATCCAGTTAATCATTCTAGAACTAAGCACATTGATGTAAGGTACCATTTCATTAGAGAATATACTGCAAATGGTACTATTGGGCTTGTTTTTGTTCCAATAGAAAAAAGAGTAAAGTGCACTTTGTGTACCTACACTTAGGTTGTTAGACCACTTAGGATACTGACATTCAAAAACCACCACTTGAAATACTGAAATACCAAAATACTTATACTTTTCCTCTTTCCGTCAATTCTGTCTAACTCCATTAGTTTAAGCAGGGGTATTTCAGTCATTTCATGGGCTAGTTGATCAGACTGGTTGATCAATTTTATTACCTTACAGTGTTTTTAAATACTTCATTATCCACAAGTATATAAATACATATTTATATTTAAGACTTATAATTAGAGCTTCGAAACATCAGCATACCAAAGTCAATAGCCCCATGAACATAAGCTTTTGCTACTGCTCGACAAAGGTTCTCATTATAGTTTTCATGAATCCGAAGATTAGAGAATCTCTGCAACCAAACACAATGACCGTAATCAACTACAATAAAGTGATTGCATAATTATCTGCGCAAACAAAAAACCACAAAGCAACAAATTTTTTGACTAACAATTCTCTGAAGATTCTGCAAAATATTGAAAATAAGCTTAATATCCTCAACATTAGCACAATTGGAAATAAGTGACCATAACCACGAAATCTCACCCGTAATTTCTTCGATTTTTGTTTCAGCAGTTATTTCAAAAGAGAATGAAGCCCCGAGCATCAAATTTCATGGCGTAAAATCGATCTTCACACCTATTAATTAAGTACATCATAATCATACATTCAACAATACACATAAACGGGTATAGAATTATAATGATAGTATAATAACTCAATTAGATTAATTTGTTGTTTAATTTTATGTGAGAAACGTGCCTGAAGAGAGGTGACGGTGCTGGGAGAGACATGGAAAATCAAAGCTGCCGGAGAGAAAGGTGGAATCGCCGGCAGCGAGATGAAATCGATCGGAAAAGAGGAGCGCCGGTGAGGAGTGTTTGAAAGCCTTAGCGAATCGCCCAACATTTGAAGCTGTTGTTTTTAGCATTTCTGTTGAAGAGTGAGAAAAAAATAACACACTAGGGCAACCCATGAATTGACTGAAATACCTCTGCTTAAACTAACAAAGTTAGACATAATTGACGGAAAGGGGCAACGTATAAGTATTTTTGTATTTCAGTATTTAAAGTGATGGTTTTTGAATATCGGTATCCCAAGTGGTCTGACATGCTAAGTGTAGGTACACAAAGTGCACTTTACTCAACAGAAAAACAGTTAGCTGACATTTTTACTAAACCTTTGGATGAGGCAACTTTCACGAGGCTTGTAAGTGAAATTGGCATGCTAAATTTTTCATCCTAAGGCAAGAACTCAGCTAGCATGTTGTAGCAGATTAGTTCTTAATTAATCAAAATAAATTTAATTTAATTAGGAACTAACTAGAATATGATTTATAAATATTTCAAAATTCTCTGTTTATTTATTTCTCAAAAATAAATGTAACTTGGAATTTTTCTAATTCTAAGAAAAACTGTCCAAATATTAGTTCACATTATTAATATGTGAAATTAATATAAGACAGAGTCCAATAAGAACAAAAGTATGTAGAGAACATAGTTCTCGATAAGTCTAAATGACTTCTCGATAAGTCTCTAAATGACTTCTCGATAGAGCTCTCGATAAGTCTTTTCCATGACTTCTTGATAGACTTTTCTTTAAGTCTTTTCCTGATTTCTTACAAGCAATATGGAGATCTCGATATACTTATTGATATAGAGTTTTCTATAGTTCAAATTTTAGACTTCTCGATCACTCATAACTGAAATAATTTAATTTAATAAGTTATTTCAGCAAAATATGTTTGATATAAAATCAATTCTAATCTTATGTTGAATTCTCAATATAATTTAGAATAAATCAGACCTAAAAGGACAAACTGGGTATTTGTACAACATATTGATATGTCACTATCTAATTCTCAATCAGAGTCGAAAATGACATCTCGACGTAAGATCTCTATAAGTCACGTGACTTCTCTACAACTCTTTTAAACCGTTCATTATTCTCTTACCAAGAAGTCACATCTCTACACTATAAATACCTAGACATCTCGACATAAACCTTCTTTACGCTTTCGAGATCTCAATTGATGTAATCACTGTAATTTTTCATCACTCTCAAACATTTTAAGATTTCTCTCTTTTAAAAACTCTTACCCACTAAAATCCATATCAAATGGCTTCAAACACTATACGAGCTGTTATCCCCAATGATGGAAGCAACTACCTTGCATTTCTTGACCCATCTCTGGCGCCAGAAAATTTCAAGTGCTCTGTGAAGTTTATAGCTGAATCTATCTAGTGTGAGCACTAACAACCAACCTAGTGCTTTACTTGGATGTTCTAAACGAGTTCTGGAATACTGCAGTCATTTACACCAATATTGTGTCTCCCTCCAAACCCGGGTCATAAGTTTGGGATTCATAACACACACACACACAATATAAAAATGTATATAAAATAATAAATGCAATATAACTACACTACTTAACCACGGATCGCAACAGGTTAAAGTATGAAACAAGCCACAACCCTAATTTACATTATAACGTACCAAATCCTGGCTAGTTTAACTTACAACTAATAATAAAACATTCTTACAAACTTGAAAAACACAAAACTAAAGCATAAAGCTCCTGCTAGCTCGTTCCAACTCAACGTGAAATCCCAGCTCACACACTGGTCTGGGATCCTTGCTACGAACAGTTTCCTTCTTAACTGGAAAAAACATAAAAAGATTCACAAGAGTAAGCTAACTAGCTCAGCAAGGCACAATAACAATAACTGGGGTTAAACAATGATCAAATGAAATGATTCAAAGGAATCGAGTTTCTTGTTGAGCAATTATTAGAATTGGATATTCACTTTTAATTTTAAAAACAAATGTTAGGGTGTTGATCAGTCATACACTAACACCGAGCAAGGCACACATCTCTGCTCTATATACTGTATCCAAGGCACACATTGGCCTAATACGACCATGAATCTGGTCTGACCACAAATCTGGTCCACATTTAGAAAACCATCTAATTCTTTAACAATTCAATATGATAAACAATGTAATTCAAGAAAACATGATCATAATCAACATTGATAAGACATTTATTCAAAGTATAATGTAATTCATGAGTATCATAAAGTTATATCAAGGTATATATAAAGAAAGGCTTCAAGTCTATAGGATAATCATGTAATAAATGAACAATGGTTTAAAGGTTATACAAGGTTTGGTTCTTTGATGTTACAAGGTGTTAGGAATATGTTATGAACTTGATGATAAGATAAACAAAACACCTTAGTAGATTTAACTTAGTGAAATTGTAGCTCTCGACGGATGTTTTATTATTGTTCCGACTGATGGTCTTTATGACGGATGATAACTGAACATCCATCGAGAGTGTAGCTTATGTAACAATAAGTATTGCAGCACATTTCTGCAAACAATAATGCAGTAGTTGAGTAGATTCTGTAGGATTCTCTAAGTCATGTTGACTACTAGTTTGATATACATAATAGGGTTACTAATTGTAAATATAAGATGTCTTGTAATTCAGTATAAATGAAATGGATTCAAGTGAAAGAAAAGGCTCCCGACGGATGGTCTACAAAGACTCCTGATGGATGATCAACATAGGCTCCCGATGGATGACCAACAAAGTCCCGACGGATGATCTAATTCAAAATAGCAGTTGATAGTGACAACACAGTCACATGCGTCGGGTGTTTGTAAATGGAATGTGGCAGCCTAATTGCAGATGTTAGAGAACAAAGAAGCATTACCATTTCCATGCAAATGTGAAGACAGTCAAGATGCTATCAATACGCACTCTCACATTATTTCAATCTTTACACAGACGTTACAAGCTTCTATCTACCCTTCGTTTCACCCAAATCCAACTTACGGATTGAAAATTATGATTAGAACAGTCAAACAATACTCACATAGGCATATAACACATCATTCATGTAGCATATATCACATGAAACACAAGGCATTCGATAAAAATAATTTTTCAAAGGAGGTTCAGGGTTAAAATGATTTTTCTGGCATTTAATACGAATTTTTGAACATTTTTCGGAATAAAACGAGTAAAAGAATCATTTTATAAATAAAAAAACAAGTTTCTAATACCCTAAACTGGCTTTAAAATTATTTATAAATAATTATCGAGCATTAAACATAATTTAGAAAAATATCTTAAAGCTCGAAACTATTTTTCGGAATTGTTAAATCAAAAGAAATAACTAAATCCAATTAAATAATCAATTTAAATTATTATTAATTAATTGACCAATTAAATAATTAATTATTAATTTTATTTAATTAATTAAGCAACTTAGATTTATTTTTGAATTTTTAAATAATTAATATCAATTTTGGAATTAAAAATGAATTTTAGAAATTAAATAATGAGATTTTGAATTATTTTTAAATAAAAACTGCACTAATAGATTTATAGATTTCGAATAGGGGAAAATGGATAAAAAACGGGTCAAAAATCGGGTCGAAAACTGGGTTGCCGGGTCGAACAAGAACATCAGCTCCAGCCGGATTATTTCCAGAATCCGGTGACCGGAGAGGTTTCCAGCGAGCTTCGATCTTGGTCAATCGTTTGGCTTGATTTCAATGTGCTTTTCATTCTAAATTCTTCCAGGAACTTAATAACATAATCGAACACAACAAATAACAGCTCAGAGTGATTCTCCGACAAAATCGACAAAAAAACCGGCGAAGCTCAATTTTTCCGACGAGCTCGATCTAGGAACCCTCTGTACTTCAAACCAACATCATTAGATCCCTTTTCACATGATCTGTCTAACGGTACTAATCAGTTTCACTAATAACCCTTGAATCAAAACCCCTAAATTTCAATTAAGAACATTCAAAGCATATAAACCCTAATTTTATAAATTCAAGAATCAAACACTGATTTCTCTATGATATGAAGCTTAAAACCAGTCATGTAATATATCAAATTGACCAGAATTCAATGATCTACAACATGTAATCATCAAAACACATAAAAAACATCAAAATCAGAAAATCCTAATTTAATCAAATTAAATTCGAAATTAATTAGAAGTATAGGAAATTACTTGATGATTCTGCAGTGATATGGATTGAAGAACTTGAATCTACATGTCGAGAGCTTCATTTTGGTTACTTGTACGCCAAGATCGGACTTCGATCAATTTTTCCGACGAGCTCGATCTGGGAACCCTCTGTACTTCAAACCAACATCATTAGATCCCTTTTCACACGATCTGTCTAACGGTACTAATCAGTTTCACTAATAACCCTTGAATCAAAACCCCTAAATTTTAATTAAGAACATTCAAAGCATATAAACCCTAATTTTATAAATTCAAGAATCAAACACTGATTTCTTTATGATATGAAGCTTAAAACCAGTCATGTAATATATCAAATTGACCAGAATTCAATGATCTACAACATGTAATCATCAAAACACATAAAAAACATCAAAATCAGAAAATCCTAATTTAATCAAATTAAATTCGAAATTAATTAGAAGTATAGGAAATTACTTGATGATTCTGCAGTGATATGGATTGAAGAACTTGAATCTACATGTCGAGAGCTTCATTTTGGTTACTTGTACGCCAAGATCAGACTTCGATCAATTTTTCCGACGAGCTCGATCTGGGAACCCTCTGTACTTCAAACCAACATCATTAGATCCCTTTTCACACGACCTGTCTAACGGTACTAATCAGTTTCACTAATAACCCTTGAATCAAAACCCCTAAATTTCAATTAAGAACATTCAAATCATATAAACCCTAATTTTATAAATTCAAGAATCAAACACTGATTTCTCTATGATATGAAGCTTAAAACCAGTCATGTAATATATCAAATTGACCAGAATTCAATGATCTACAACATGTAATCATCAAAACACATAAAAAACATCAA
The DNA here is from genome assembly GCF_009905375.1 of Apium graveolens. NCBI lineage: Eukaryota > Viridiplantae > Streptophyta > Magnoliopsida > Apiales > Apiaceae > Apium > Apium graveolens. The sequence continues at coordinate 12,805,541 of NC_133653.1, forward strand.
AATCAGAAAATCCTAATTTAATCAAATTAAATTCGAAATTAATTAGAAGTATAGGAAATTACTTGATGATTCTGCAGTGATATGGATTGAAGAACTTGAATCTACATGTCGAGAGCTTCATTTTTGTTACTTGTACACCAAGATCGGACTTCGATAACGCCTTCGAATCCTCGATTGATTATGAAGAACACGATGAATATTACTATTTTCTCTGGCTAATTATATATTTTTACTGTTTTTTTGTGTTTATCTGTAGAAAATAAAGTACTGTAAAAGATATTTATATTTATGAAATATTGGTACCCCGTTGGATCATATCGGATATAAAAATAAAATACTTAATAGCTAAGTACTAATAAAACTGATCCAAATTGGTACCGGTTTTTGGATAAACATCAAAATCGGGCTTTTAAATACAGTTTTGGGGTTTAGCGCTTTTGGTTACACGTACTATGAGAAGATAATGTAGTTGTTTAATCAAAATATATCGTATATCGAAAATATCTGGTTTATTAGTTTACCGAAATGATTAAATAATATTGCAAAATTTGTATCGAGAATCACACAGGTAAATCCGTACTCCGGATCGAAAAAGTCAAAACACTAGAAAATACTTGAAATAATCAAATTAGGGTAGAAATGAGTTTTCCCGTAACTTTCGGTAGTAAAAATGTAAAAACCGTTGAAGTTAGACGATTCCCGAATAATCAAAATAATTAATAATTAATTTGAAAAATAATTAATTAAATCTATAAACCAATTCTAAAATAATGTAATGACATATAAATTATTAAAAAAATATCAAAATAATCTATACCTCATTCCGGGAATATAAAAATTAAAATTCACAAATTTTATCACATATAAACATTGAACACGGATACCAACGAACACATAATTTACTAGAAATTCATATAATATTCACATAATATTCATTTATTGACAAAAATAATTACACGATATATCCCGGATATTACATCCTTCCCCCTTAAAAGGATTCTGTCCCCGGAATCACCTAAGCAAATAAATGAGGGTACTTTTCATGTATGTCACTTTCTAACTCCCAAATTGATTCTTTAACCCTTGGGTACTCTGATTAGATGTACAACTTTACTTCTCAACAGTGTCTCTCTCTTCTCTAGAATCTCTATTAGACTATCAACATAGGACAAATCTTCCTGAAGTTCTATCGCTCATATTCTATCACATGCCTAGAATCTGGATTGTACTTCTTACGCTTTGACACGTGAAACACATTATGAATATGCTTCATATGCGGGGTAAACGCCAATTCGTATGCTACTTTTCTGACACGCTTAAAGATTTAAAAATTCCAACGTATCTCGGACTCCGCTTTCCCTTCTATCCAAATATGGACAATCCCTTCCATGGTGACACCTTTAATAATACTAGTTCTGTCAGGTCCCATAAGAGGGCTATTTTAAGCTAGAAGGGGGGTTGAATAGCTTAATTACCAGTTTAAAATTTTTTGTGGCATTTTAAAAATATTTTATCCCTTTTTAAAACTTTACCGAGTGGTTATGCAGTTTATATGTGCAGAAAATATAGTACAAGGAAAGAAAATACCACACGGTGATTTTATCCTGGTTCGCGATGGCGCAACCTCTAATAGATTCGCTCACCCCTACTCCAGTCCCCGAGCTCCTCTCCCGGACTCGGGATTTTCCCTTATAATAAACTCGCTCCTTTAGTAGGTGGAGAAGCCTTTACACCCTTACAAGTATTTCTCTTGGTGCGTAACACTAGGGTCACCACCTCAAAATAAATGTAATATCTACATAACTTATCTTAGACAATAACTCCCCGCTATTTCTTCAAAGTTGATGTAGAACCTTTGTGTGGACTTGGCTTCCTTAGCTTTTGTCGGTCTTGGATCTTAGTGATCTGGTCTTGGGCCTTTTCTCTTCTTCACGGTGCAAATACTACTAACTCCTCGTTAGTACGTCTAGGACTTGAGTCTTAGAACGAGAATCACCTCACGTCACTTCACCTCACTACAAAACTAACAAGACAATCCACAAAACAAACCAAGTATAGAAAAGATGGTTTGAACTAGTATGTTACTGTACTAGCCCACAAATAGTATAATATTCAAATAAGAATATTAAAACTAAATAAGAATACTTAACTTAAGATAATAAATGGTAGTCCAAATATTTTTATAATTACTCCTTTATAGGTTTAACGAAGTTGTGGAGTAATATGAGAAGTCTTTTATATGAAACACGTATAGCTTATGACTTCTTTAGTATTCTTCTTCTTTCGATTACGTATTTATAAATCGAAGAATACTTTAATTACAATCTCGGAATTGTAACTTATCCTTTACGCTCGTAGGCTTAAGGATTTTAGTATACTTATGTTTTGACACTTTTGTGGTCAAAGTATACTTTTAACTTCAAGCACTTGTATAAGTTTTATGATTCTTAGCCAAGATCCAAATAATAGAAGTGCAAGTAATTGGCGTAAGATCGTGCTTTTGAAGTTTAGACGAATAATTACGAGTAGTTTATATATATCGAATAATAACCCCACGGAATACTGAAAGATGTTAGAAAGGGCTTATACGATATGTCTCGTAATTGTTTATATACATGATATGTGTTAACCAAGATCCAATTAAAGAGCGTGAAAATAATTGGTTAACTCGTGGATTTGATTCGTCTTTAAATAATGGATGATTACGAAGTGTTTATAGATCGAGTTATAATCCCCCAGAACACTAAAGATGTTAGAAGGGATTAAACTATGCTTCATAATTTTTTATGTGCACGATATTTGTTAGCCAAGATCCAATTAAAGAGCGTGAAAATAATTGGCTAACTCGTGAACTTAATCCATTTTGATATTTGACAAATTACGAAGAATTTATAGATCGAGTTATAATCCCCCAGAACAGCAAAGATGTTAAAAGGGATTAAATTTTGCTTCGTAATTATTTATGTGCACGAATAATTGTTAGCCAAGATCCAATTAAAGAGCGTGAAAGTAATTGGCTAACTCGTGAGCTTGTGTCAAATTTAAATCTCACTCTTGGATATTAAGTACTTATCTTTATAGATCTTCTTGATGAAATGATTTTTTGAAGATCATGTACTTATTCGAATTCCGAGTTCGAATCTTAGTTCTCTTTACCCTTAAGAACTTCCTTTATAAGAAATCTTGTATTAGAGCTTAAGATGAAGTAGGGAAATTAAGTACAAAGCTCAAATAAAAAGAACTCAAATAAGAAGCTAAAAGTTACCACTTTTGAAGAACGGTCGGAAAAGTTCGCCGAAAAAATTCGCCGGAGGTTCGGCCGGATTTTGGCACTTTGGTCGAACTTGGGCAGCCCTTCAGGAGGACGGAAAGTGGTAGTGGATGAGGTCACTTGGTTGGATAAAGCTTGGTTGGGTAAAGCTAAGCTTGGGTTTCAAAAACCTTGTATATATGTAAGTATATAGAAGAGAGAGAAGGTTTCTGAGAAGAAGTGTGTGTATAGAATGTTAGGTCACACAACACTGTAAAAGGGGGTTGAATACAGTGTAGAATACAATCAAATCAATTTATAAACACAAGTAACAGAAAACAGATGTATTCGATATAATAAACTCTGTTATAATGGAACTGTCCTCTCTCAGTGATGAACAAATATCACGAGAGCTGCTAGGTTACAATGTATGATCTTCTCGATGATCGTAACACATATAGTGTAAATCTATGTCTATGTTTATATAGACACACAGTTACAAGATAACTTCTAATTGATATGGAATATAATTCTGCCTCCTAAAATATATCAATCAGATATCTTATACAATTCTTCTAGTCCTCTAACTCTTTCCATGCATATCTTCTTCTGTATTAGTCTCGATCTTCTTTCTTGTAAATCAGCTTCGTTCCTTAACTGTTAGTCCTCCAGTACTTAAGTTCTGATATCCATCTTCTGATATTATCTTCTGATAATCTAAGTCCTGATATCCTTAATTCCTGACTTCCAGTAAGTTTTGATTCCAGTAAGAACTGATATTTCCTGTTTATTAAGATATGAAAACTAAACATGAAACATAATAGACATGACATCTCAAATATATCCAACAATCTCCCCCAACTTGTAAATTATGAAAGAATGTACAAGTTAATAGATTTGATGATGTCAAAAACATTTAAGTTCAAATGTAATAAGAGTTTAATAAGACTATTAACTACAACTTACAAAACATCCAGCTTTACCAACATCACTGAATCAATCTGAATCCATAATGATTCTTAAAAAAATCATTTATCAGATTATCTTCAGCTTTCCTCAGAACTTCAGCTAACTGTACTTTGACCTGCAACAGTTCTTCTTCTTTACTATCACCAATTTGATAAATGGCTGTTTTGAGAGCTTGAATAAATGTTCTTTCAAGTCCATCACTAAGTCTGATAACCTTAGGATGTGAAGAGTTTTCATTATAACATAAGCATCTTCCTTTCAGAATAACATCCACCTTAGCAGAATTCTTCAGCATAGGAATTTCTCTTCCATCACCTTCAGTAATCATTGGACTGTAATGAGAAGTCTTTATACCAGAGATTCTGAATAGATCTCTTATACCCTTTAAAATGTATTCTGACCATCTTCTTGTAACATCAGATTTTACTTCCAGAAGATAGTGAATACGTTGAAGTTCTCTGACAGACTTCTTTAGTACATCACTATCAGCTAGTCTATAAGTCCTTCCATCATTGAGAAATAAGATCAATTTCTCTTTTGGATTCTCTTTGTCATGAGTATCTATCACAATTTGAGTAGACAACACCTTGTCAAGGTGCCTTTGTTTGATTTGTTGATATGGTTTGTCTGTCAACATGAAAGGATCTCTTAGAGTAACCTCTACTCCTGTTTGAATCTTCTCTTCGTCAGAACCTAATCCCGCTCTATCTCTAGGTTGCTTGGCTCTCAACCCAAATGTAGCGAGTTGATTAATCATGAGATTGGATTTTGGTTCAACTGGAGTAGCTTTCTTCTATAACAGCTTCTTCTTATCAACAATTGTCATTTTCTTCAAATCAACTTGAGCATTGTCAATAGTTGATGTCTTGATAGCTTGATCAGAATTTGTTGTTTCTTCTGTACCTTGCCGTCCTTTATTCTGAACAACAACTTGAGTAGTGTCAGAGGTTGTTTTAGATTCTTCAATTATCTTTCTTCTTTTCAGAATCTGAACAGTTTCATCTTCAACAAGATCATCATCAGTTACTTGAACCATTTTGCACACTGGTTTCATTAGATCTTGAGAACTTTTCAAGTCCAGTGACTTGGTTGGTTCATCAACTTTTCCTTTCCTTTTGTCTTTGGGATCACTCTCAGTCTGTGATCTAGTCTTGAACTTTGAAGTTTCAAAATTTGACTTTTCCTTGATCACAATACCTTTTTACTTAGGCCTTGGAGGTTTCTTTGCATCAGAAGCTTTAGACTTAAGATTTGTCTTCTCAGCAAATTTAGCTTCTTCCTCCTTGAGAGTTTTTAAATCCATTCCTGGATTGTGTTTCAGAAATAATCTTCTAGCTATCTCCTCATCAAGTGTCTGGATTTTAGGATTTTTGTAATAAACAGTAGTCTGCTTCCCCTTTAACTTCAGAGTTTGCAAGAACTTCTGAGAGTCTTCAGATCCTGACTGAATCAGAATATCAGAACTTGACATCAGACTTTGTTTATCAGCACTTGACTTCAGTCTTTGAGCATTCACAGCATCAGAACTTGACTTGTTCTGAATAGAAGATTTTCCTTGTACTTTTCTTTGACCTCTGCTCTTTTCAGAGTTTCCCTGGTCATCACCTTTATCATCCTTTTTCTTCAGTTCATAAGTAGTGAGCATTTGGACTTAACTTCCTTCTCCCCCTTTTTGGCATCATCAGGAAGTAAGAGAGAAAGAAGAAGTTCAACTGAAGATTGGATTTCATCCAATTGAGCTTTCTGAGAAGCTTGATTAGCCATGATCTCAGCAATTTGGGCTTGTTTCTCCTCTTGAGTCTTCTCAATGGCTTCAACTTTTTTAGAAATAGGTCTGATATACCTGTTCTTATCAAGCTTGAGTTGTAGATCGAGCTTATCAGCTTTTTCTCTGAGTGTATCAACCTTTTCATGAGTAAAAGTATGTAGACCTTGAAGATGTTTTGTAGACAGAGCTGTGATCTTGAGTTGTGTCTTAAAATCAGCATTTGTGAGCAACTCACCAGCTTTTGCAATATGCTCTGTCAGAACTTTGGAACATGGAAGAAAATCTGATTCATTCCACTTCTTAGTCCACTCAACACCTCTGTGAGTATCCTCCCAAGGAATAGGTGCTTCCTTTTCAACAAATTTCTTCACCAATTCTTCCTTTCCCTGAATAGGACCTGGATGCTCAGCAGAAATACTGTCATCAGAACTTGAGGAAGACTCATGTTGTTCTGATAGCTCAACAGTGTGTGAAGCAACTGGAGATTCGGGAATAACATCATCTAAATTCTGAGGATCAGAATTTATCTCCAGAGCTGGTGTCTTTGATGTAGATGGAGCTTTCAGATAAAGAACTTCAGGTATATTAAAATTATGAATATCTATTTCAGAATTTTCAGTTTGTTCTTTAGCATCATCTGTAGCTTTAATAAGAGAGACATGAGGGGTAACAACTGTACCATTAGCAGTGTCTTTGGCTTGAGCTGGAAGGGCTTCAATGATAACTGGTTCTTGTGAGATCAGAGATTCCTGATCCACTTCCTCAGCTTCTTCAGTATCTTCTGATGGAGCCTTAGCCAAATACCTCATAGGCTTCATTTTCTTCAATCTCCTTGCCAATGAAGGAGTTGCTTCAGCAGCAACAGAACTTACAGATTTCTTTCTTTTTAAAGTATCAGAACTTTGAGCTGCTGTTTCTTTCTGAGAAGTAATATTCTTAGCTACATCTCTCACAGATTCAGATGCATAAACCCGTGCTTCAATTGTTTCCTCTAATCATCAAAAATTGAATCAAAATATTCATCACATGATAAAGTTAAAAATTGATGAAGTAAAGATTAACAAATTGCAATTAAAACATGCACAGTCATATAATTTGAGAAACAAAAAAAAATCTTGTAATTAAAGGAAATTTCATTAATATATCAGATGAGTACATTTCATGAAATTTATCAATTACATGCAAAAATTACAAGATAGTCCTATTCTATGATTCTTAATATCAACAGCCTTAGTACTAGTCTAAGAAGCCTAACGACTAGTTCCTTCTGCTGCTGACAAAGAGCACTGCAAGACGGATGATCCGTTCTTGCTGTCGGAGAGCTTCTCTCCTTTCCTCTTCCAAACGATCAAGATGGAGGTGGTAGTCCATCGAAAAGAACAAGAGGTCTGTGTGAACCTCTTGTGGAACTGAGTTCCAGAGCTCTTCAGGAATGGCGGTGACATGCCACTCCTGTTGCCAATCATCACAACTCAACTCTATATTGAAAGTTTCATAGTTCATGAACAAGTTGAAATGAACCATTTTTGTTGATGAGAATAAAAAGAGAGTGAGTTTGTGAGAAAATGAAAGATGACTTTGGCTTTGATGAGTAGTCGGTTTAAATAGCCAATAGAAGACCAAGGGACGCGAGGACTGTTTAACTATTGAGAGTAATAATAATGATGCTTCATCTCCCTAAAACGATGTGTAATAATAACAGTCAGTAAAAGTTTAAAGCAGGAGTTAATGGGCACGGGAAATAATTAACAATTACTGTGCACATGCAGTTTTTCAAGACATACACGTTTACCACTAACCCAAAATGATTAGGACTATTTTTATCTTACCCAAATATATTTTGATTTAAATATGACTGTTTCAGATTTTACCACAAATAAGTCAAGTAAAGAATAATGCCACGTAAGCATCAAAGATTCCATCAGGATTTAATACCAGAACTTAACTTATATCAGATGTTTAACAGTCATCAGAACATGGCTTCTGTACTCAAAAAATTAATATCTTGTTCTATAATTCTTCATACAAATACTGACTTATTTTCCTCACAGTTTAACCATCAGAACTTCCATCAGAACTTGTCCTCAGAATTTATGCAAATGACACTTTACTGTTTGTCAACAATAACTTAATCACCACAGTAATTTTCATCATTCATATGGAGTGAAAGTGTGTGTGTATTCAGCATAATATCAGATAAAGATTAAAGTCTGATAAACTTCAGTACATCTTAGAAATAAGGCATAATTAAGAAAAATGCTTAAAATCTGTCATCAGTCATGATGTCTACTATAGAACAAATTTATGCAAAAGTCCACCTCAACTGTTTGTGCTCATTTTATGCATCTTTTGAAATTCCTTTTTACAATGGCTTCTCAGTATAAGTGAGTCATGACTGCTTATCAGAATTTATGCTGTTATCAGAGTATTTCTCCAGTAATCATAGAGTGTGAAAAGTCACCAAGATTTTTTTTTCGCTTTTTAATGCATATTACTTAATACCAGCAATGCACTTGGGTCTTCCCTTCCACATATTTACTCTAGATCTCAAAGGAGTACCTGACTTTTATTCTTTTCTTTTCTTTTCTAGTTGATAAGTGAGGCTTCTCAGTACTTAGTTCATTCTTAAGATTTACTGACATCAGAATTTGACAGATAAGAAACAAGAATCTAGTTTGTGACTTAGTAATAAGATACACAAAGTAAACTTGACTAAGCTCAATATCAGAATCTGCTTGTGTTAATGAGTTTCCACATAAACAACTAATTCAAACATGGGATTTCTAGTATGTTAAAGACTACTAGGCCAACATCTAGCAAGTTATCCTCATTGGATTGAATAGTCACAGAACATTCAAAACACTTATCAGAGTATATAGATCCACATTAGATAACAATCAGCATTTAATGAATTTTTAAATTAAGCACAGATTACATATAAATCTGTAAACACTGATCATAAAGTCTGATGCATGAGAACAAAAACTAAGCAGATTTAGAGAAAGAACCTGAAACCATTTCAAGTTCATTTACCAATCTTATAAAAGTAGCTTCACATAGGGGTTTTGTGAAGATATCTGCTGGCTGTTGATCTGTTGGAACAAAATGCAATTCCACTGTACCTTCATCCACATGTTCCCTTATGAAATGGTACCTAAAGCTGATGTGCTTTGTCATTGAGTGTTGAACTGGATTACCTGTCATAGAAATTGTACTTTGATTATCACAGTAAATAGGGATTTTAGAAAATTCTAACCCATAATCCAGTAACTGATTCTTCATCCAAAGAATCTGTGCACAACAGCTTCCTGCAGCAATATATTCTGCTTCTGTAGTTGATGTGGAAATTGACTTCTGTTTCTTGCTAAACCAAGAAACCAATCTGCCTCCAAGAAATTGGCAGCTTCCACTAGTATTTTTCCTGTCTATTTTGCATCCTGCAAAATCTGCATCTGGGTATCCAATTAGCTTAAAATCTGATTCCCTAGGATACCACAATCCTAGATCAGCTGTACCCTTAAGGTACTTGAAAATTATTTTCACAGCTATTAAGTGAGGTTCTCTTGGATCAGCCTGAAATCTTGCACAAAGACAGGTAGCATACATGATATCAGATCTACTTGCAGTTAGATAGAGTAAGGAGCAAATCATACCTCTGTAGTTAGTAATATATACTGATTTACCAGTATTCTTATCTAACTTGGTTGCAGTGGCCATGGGAGTGGATGTAGTTGAACAATCTTGCATTCCAAATTTATTCAGTAAATTTCTGGTGTACTTGGATTGACAGATAAAAGTGCCTTCATCATTTTGCTTGACTGGAAGGCCCAGAAAATAGATGAGTTCTCCTATCATACTCATTTGATATCTTGACTGCATTAGCTTTGCAAACTTCTCACAAAGTTTGGAATTTATAGAACTAAATATGATATCATCAACATATATCTGTACCAAAAGTAAGTCCTTTCTATGGTTGAGGTAGAATAAAGTCTTGTCAATTATGCCTCTGTGAAATCCACTTTCCAGAAGAAATTGAGCTAAAGTCTCATACCATGCTCTTGGAGCTTGCTTAAGGCCATAAAGTGATTTGTCAAGCCTGTAGACATGATTGGGAAATTTAGGATTTACAAAGCCTGGAGGTTGTTCAACATATACCTCTTCTTCCAATTCTCCATTAAGAAAAGCACTTTTCACATTCATTTGAAAGACTTTAAACTTCTTGTGAGTAGCATAAGCTAAAAAGATCCTTATGGATTGTAATCTAGCAACTGGTGCAAATGTTTCATCATAATCAATACCCTCTTGTTGAGAGTAGCCTTTAGCAACCAGTCTTGCTTTATTTCTTGTAATTATGCCATTACTGTCAGTTTTATTTCTGAATACCCATTTTGTGCCTACAACAGATCTGTTCTTTGGTCTTGGCACTAGGGTCCACACTTTATTTCTTTCAAATTCATTTAACTCTTCATGTATTGCTTGCACCCAATCAGCATTTTGAAGAGCTTCTTCCACTTTCTTTGGTTCAGTCTGAGATAGAAAGGAATGATAGAGACATTCATTTGAAGTTACAGTTCTAGTTCTGACACCTGCTTCAGGATCTCCAATGAGTAAATCAGGTGTGTGTGCTTTAGTCCATTTCCTTGCAGATGGAAGTTGATCTCTAGAACTGGATCCTCCCCCATGATCCATGTTGTCTCCATCAGCATTTTCGGATGCTCCCCCTGTAGTTATGCTCTCTGAGGCTTCATAATTTGAGTTTGATTTTTCAGGAGTTGAAGAATCAGAGCTTCCAGAATTATCAGTACTTGGCTCATCAGAACTAGATGAATCAGAACTTGAAGAGTCAGTGACAGGTTCTGATGCTTCTCAAAAGTCTTGAGATGTGATAGGATCTTCAGCTTTCTCCCCCTGGACAGGTGCATTTTCCTTTGGAGTTGTTACCACAGTTTCAATGACATCAGAATTTAATCCAGTAGAACTTACATGATCAGGATTTAAGTCATCAGAATTTCCAGAATCAGAATTTAAATCTTCATTCTCAAATCTCAGCTGATCATGATCATCGAAATCTTCAAGTCCAGTAATCTTCTTATCATCAAAAGAGACATTGATAGATTCCATGACAACCCTTGTTCTTAAATTGTAGACTCTGAAGGCTTTTGTGGAAAGTGGATATCCAACAAAGATTCCCTCATCAGCTTTTAGATCAAATTTTGACATCTGTTCAGGATGAGTCTTAAGAACAAAACACTTGCAACCAAATACAAGAAAGTATTTCAGATTTGGCTTCTTTTTCTTCACCATCTCATATGGTGTTTTTCCATGCTTGTTTATGAGTGTAGTATTTTGAGTAAAACAAGCAGTCTGCACAGCTTCAGCCCAAAAATAAGTTGACAACTTTGCTTCATCACGCATAGTTCGTGCAACTTCAATCAGAGTCCTGTTCTTTCTTTCTACAACTCCATTTTGCTGTGGAGTTCCAGGTGCAAAAAATTCCTGCTTGATTTCATGCTCTTTGCAGAACTCTTCCATAATCGAATTCTTGAACTCAGTGCCATTATCACTCCTTATTATTTTAACAGAATCTTTGACCAACTTATCCAGCTGTCTGACATGATCAGTTAGAGTAAATGCAGTTTCATTCTTCTTGTGCAAGAAGTACACCCAAGTGTACCTTGTGAACTCATCCACTATAACCACAGCAGATTTCTTCTTTGCAATAGACATGACATTGACTGGACCAAATAAATCAACATGCATTAGGTGATAAGGCTCAAGAATTGATGACTCAGTTTTGCTCTTGAAAAAAGATTTTCTTTGTTTTGCCTTCTGACATGAATCACAAAGGCCATCAGGAGCAAATACTGTTTTTGGCAGTCCTCTCACGAGATTTTTCTTTACAAGCTCATTTATATTGTTGAAATTTAAATGAGAGAGTTTCTTGTGCCAATTCCAGCTTTCTTCAATTGATGCTCTACTCAATAGACAGATAGCAGAACCATCAGTACTTGTTGAAAGTCTGGCTTCATAAATGTTACCATGCCTGTAACCTTTCAGAACCACTTTGCCTGTATAATTACTTATAACTTCACAGTGTTCTTCAAAGAAATCCACATGATAACCTCTATCACAGATTTGACTTATACTCAACAGATTGTGTTTAAGTCCTGAGACTATAGCTACTGATTCAATGATGACATTCCCAAGATTGATCTTGCCATATCCCAGAGTTTTTCCAATGTTGTCATCTCCATAAGAAACTCCTGGGCCAGCTTTCTCCACAAAGTTTGATAGCAGGGCTTTATTTCCAGTCATATGTCCTAAACATCCACTATCCATAACTAGGATGTTCTTCCCGTTGCCCTGCAATCACAAAGACCACTAATGGTTAGTTTTAAGGACCCAGACTTGCTTGGATCCTTTGGCCTTATTAAGTTTGTTAACATTTGCAGCGGATTTAACATCAGAGTTTATGCTAACATTTTTCTTATCAAATTTTACAGTATCAGACTTTGCATCATACTTTACACTAGAAGGAATTAAAGTAACTTTCTTCAAAGAAGGTTTTATCTGATAATAATCATAGTACAAACTATGATATTCCTTACAAGTATAAATGGAATGCCATATACTACCACAATGAAAACAAGGATTTTGTGGCTTAAACCTAACAGACTGACTCTTAACTCCTGACTAAGGAGGTAAAGAGTTTATATTCTTATTCTTCCTACAAAAAGAAGCAAGATGGTTAGAGTTTCCACAATTATAGCATTTCTTTCTAGGAGCATTAGGAACAGGCATATAAGTGTTGCTTTTATTCACACCTTCCTTTCCATTCCTATTTTTCCTAGCTTCCTTTACCTTGTTCACACTGGTAATTTCTTTCAGCTTATATTTAAGCCGCTTCTTTGTCATTAAGCCTATGCTAACTTCAGTTGGTTTATCTTGTTCTAATTTGTCAGAAGTTGACTCTGCTATCACTTCTGTCTCAATATCTTTCATCTTTTTAGAATCAGACTTTACAGTTTTAGCTACAAATTTAACAGGATTTACCTTTAGCTTAGTAGTCTGTTTAACAATAATTGGCTTAACTTGTTCAGTTCCTTTTTCACTTTTATCATCTCCATTACCTAAGCCCTCTTTCCAGTTTCCACTACTTAGTATATCCTGAGTTGCTCTACCAGAGTTAGTCCAAGTCCTGATAATCTCTCTCTCCTTTTCTAACTCAGTTTTTAGAGATTTATTCATTTTTAGGAATTCATCTTTAACATAAAAGGCATCATCTCTTTCTTTCTGAGTTTGATGGAACATGACTAACTCTTTTTCTAAATAATCATTCCTCTTTTTAAAAGCAAGATTTTCAGAAGTTAATCTTTCACATGTTAAAATTTGATCTCTGTAACTAATAAACATGGTTTTAAGATATAATCTCAACTCAGTAATATCATCAGTATGAAAGGCATAAGTTGTTTGAGGTACCTTTAACTCAGCAGCATCAGAACTGCTATCAGCATTTGCCATCAAGGCATAGTTCTCCTTATCTTCAAAATCTGAAGTGTCTGTCTAGCTTTTCTTCTTTGTGACAAGAGCCTTGCCTTTGTCACTCTTTCCTTTCTTGCAGTCAGGTGATATGTGGCCTTTCTCACCATAATTGTAACATTTGGCATTTGAGTAATCTCCTCTGTCAGAATTTCCTCCTTTGCCTTCAGATTTTCTGAAGCCCTTCTTATCAGAACTTCTACCTTTCCTGGAAAACTTCTTTCCCTTTCTGAATTTCCTGTAGGTTATCTTTGTGATACCCTTCACCATAAGAGCACACAACTTCATCATCTCCTCATCGGCATCTACTTCAGGTATACTTTCAGTTTCTGAATCATCATCATCAGAACTTGATGATTCTGAATCAGATTTTATGATGAGAGCCTTTCCTTTGCCTTTCTTTGAGACAACCACTTTGGGGGATTCCTCCTCAGCCTTAGGAGCAACTGTCCTTGACTTTCTCCCATGTCTCCTGCTTCTTTGATCCATCTCAAGTTCATAAGTCTTGAGCATACCATAAATTTCTTCAAGAGTAGTTTCATCAAGAGCATATTTGTTTCTTATAATAGTAGCTTTCAAATCCCAACTTTCAGGAAGAGCTAAAAGGAATTTTAGATTTGAATTTTCAATATCATATTCCTTTTCCACCAGTGACAGATCATTCAAGAGTTTGACAAACCTGTCATATAAGTCAGTTAATGACTCATCACTTTTTGAGTCAAAGTGCTCATACTCTTGAGTAAGTATATTCCTCCTGTTTTTCTTGATTGCATCAGTTCCCTGGCACCTTATTTCCAAAGCATCCCATATATCATTTGCAGTCTTGCATTGAATTACCTGGTTTGACATGACATTATCAATGACACTATGCAACAAATGCCTTACCTTTGCATCCTTAGCAATAGATGAGATATCTTCAGCTGTGTATTCACTTTTCTCCTTTGGTATGGTCTTTGCTGGCTGATCTGCAACTACAACAGAGAGCTTGGTTGACTTATGCGGTCCTTCATAAATTCTGTCAAGGTATTCTGGATCTGTAGCTTCCAGAAACATAGCCATCTTCACTTTCCATATGGGATACTCAGAAGGTCTCAGCATGGGAACCCTGATAGTCTCATATCGACTGTGGGTTTGAGTCTTTGGAGTTTCTTCAGTTTTAGTGGGCTTGGTTGGATTTTATGCTTCTTCAGACATGATTGTTTTGGATCTTTACTGTATGTGTGTTAACAGATAGGCTCTGATACCACTTGTTAGGTCACACAACACTGTAAAAGGGGGTTGAATACAGTGTAGAATACAATCAAATCGATTTAGAACACAAGTAACAGAAAACAGATGTATTCCATATAATAAACTCTGTTACAATGGAACTGTCCTCTCTCAGTGATGAACAAATATCACGAGAGCTGCTAGGTTACAATGTATGATCTTCTCGATGATCGTAACACATATAGTGTAAACTTATGTCTGTGTTTATATAGACACACAGTTACAAGATAACTTCTAATTTATATGGAATATAATTCTGTCTCCTAAAATATATCAATCAGATATCTTATACAATTCTTCTAGTCCTCTAACTCTTTCCATGCATATCTTCTTCTATATTAGTCTCGATCTTCTTTCCTGTAAATCAGCTTCCTTCCTTAACTGTTAGTCCTCCAGTACTTAAGTTATGATATCCATCTTCTGATAATCTAAGTCCTGATATCCTTAAGTCCTGACTTCCAGTAAGTCTTGATTCCATTAAGAACTGATATTTCCTGTTTATTAAGATCTGAAAACTAAACACGAAACATATTAGACATGACATCTCAAATATATCCAACATAGAATTTGAAAAAGATGAAGAGAAGCACTTCTTGAAACGATCCCAGCAACTTTGTGGCTCTTTATCTTGAAGAAAATGGGTTGGGGTGGGGGTTTATTTATAGGAGAAGTTGGGTGGATTGAATGGTGGAGATTTGAGGAAAATGGATGGTGGATGGTGTATTTCACATGGATTGATGACATAGAAACCAAAGTGTGTTTCTTTGCAACTTGCCATAAGAGACAAACTACTTTATGGTTTCAAATATCACCTGCGATATTTGGATTAATATATATTTTCCTTTTTCTTTTAATCATTGTTTAATCACTTAATTAAGGATTTAAACACCATTAAGTATGACCACCTTAAAAACTCCTAAATAAATACCATAAAAAATATGATAAATACTTAAATAATATAAAATGATGTCCTGCAAGTTTTGGTCAACTTTAGTCAATGGTAACTAGGTCAAACGTGGTCAACTGTGGGATAACTGCCTCGATTTTTATGCCCGGACAAAAATTCTCTGAATGTTAAGAAATTTTTACTATGCTTAGAAAATACAATTTAAATGATCCATACCAAATTTTAAGTCATTCTAGCATGTGGAAGTATTTTATCTAAAAATGAAACTATTCTATCAACCTTTCTTCCGAATAAAAATATCATTGGTCTTAAAATAAAGGAGATGGATCTTTTGACCAAATTTTTGACTTGTATAAATACTTAATATATATTTACTAATTTATAAAATAAATTTGGATGATAGGAAATGTGTTTGAGTATTTTTGAATAATTTTCTCCGAGAAATGCTGATTTTATGAGACAGGAGAAAATTACTGTAAATATTTATAAATGAGTTACAGAACTGGATATTAATATTCCAACCATGAATATTAATAAAATTTGAATAAAACTCTTTTTGATTTATGTGAGAATATATTTTTGAGCGAAAAGTGATATATTTTTGATATAGCACGAGACTTCTAAAGGATATTTCTGATATATCCCTGAGCTTGTTGTCATATTCCTGTTACAACGCAGATCTAAGAAATATCATTTTTTGATGTTTCTTCTTTGATCATATTGCCTTAGAGATATATTCCATAAAGATATAATTTTGAAGTTTTTGCAAAATTGGAATATCTCTTTATGTTTGACAGACATGATTTTGCTAGTTTGACTTTTTGACTTTGATTTGGATCAATTAAAATCATGTCCTAATGGAGAGGATCTACGTGTTCTTAGTTTTATGTTTAATCATTCAAATATGAAAATAAATAATATATCGAAGATATCCTTTCAATCTTCCCCCTTTTGGTATTTTCCAAACAAACATAAAATTATTAGTGTGTGCTTCCCATTGATGTATGCATGAATTTTTAAAAGGTATTTTTCACATAAAATATTTAAAGCTCCTTTCTTAAAAAAATCCTGCAAAATACTTTGTTAGATAAACATAAAAATAGAAGCACATAAATAGATCCTTGTATATCATAATGATATCAATATTCAAAAATTTGAAAAATATTGAACATTAAGGGTCCAATTTCTCTTCCCCTTTTGTTTGGTACATGCCAAAAAGAGTATGTAGAGTTTTATGTAAAAGTATTAACCTTAGAAAACATGGCATTTTGATTAATAGATCTAGTCAAATACATGTATTTTGAGCATGTAGGAATTAAGTCAAAATGATATGTATGGTGAGTTTGATCTATTTTTGTGTGTATTGAAAGAAAACAGTTAAGGCAATACTTTTGAGATATAATCCATGTAAGTTAGCAAAACAAAAGAATAGATGCTTATACATGCATGGTTTGACTGAAAAGATATGATATAATTTGTAAAAATCCAATGTTGATTATATCTGTTTATGGTGAGTCCCTTTTTAATATTATGGATTACCAAAGTTAGTAGTTAAAAGCAGTTTTATAAGTATAATTGCATGATGGTGTGACTTAGCCGTCTGTTTTAACTATACTCAAATCAATGATCAGTCAATTTAGTTTTAACAAGTTTTTTTTTAGTTTGACATAATTCATGTAACTTTAGAAAAATTGTATTTAAGCCAATCTTTAATTTTTCAATCTTTAAAGTAACATGATTCATGCAAACACTTCCTTTGTGATTTACGGTCTAGCATACATAATAATCAATCACAATTTACAAAAACTGTCACTAATACAAACAATGTTCATGTTACAAAGCCTGAGATCTAATACATGCTATTTGGTCAAATCGACTTTGCTAGCTAGTGTACATCTAATCACTAATACATTCTATTTCTATTTCAGAGCGAAGTATCAGATTATACATGTCGGAAAGCTAATACATTCTAAGGAACTCCATATTTCTAAACAACCTATTACAAATACAATATATCTAAATCCATAATAATGATACTCAATATCTTTTACTCATTCAATTACTACAAAAGATTCAGTTGGATTGGTTTAATACTGGAACTTAATACAACAATCTGATGTGTGTGTGGAAGTAGAATTATTATAGGTTAAGAATGTATACCTGCCATACCTTAGCAGAGTGAGACTTGATGATTTTGACATAATGCCTCCATAAGCTAAGCTTAATCAGTTTTGAGCTGTGCATGCGTGTGTTTGACCTGTATCTTAGTTAGATAATACACATTTATACCAGTTACCAAATGTCTTAACTCTCAACTGATCTGAAAGTGACAGGGGCAAACATTTATAGAATGTTAATTTGATAGTCAATTTGGTAGATAAGATTAAAATGACAGAGTAGTCTAAAAATAGTTTTTTTTTGAAATAATCAACTTCACATATTAGTGACAGAGCTAATTAGGGAAACCATGACACTAAGCCAGAATGCATTACCAACAGGAAACACAAATTCATATTCTAATACCAAGAATCAGAGAATTTTAAAGTCAGAATTGACTTTGTTCCTGCAAAGATTTGTTAGTGAATTTAAGAGCAAAAATTGTAGTACAAATATGATAGAGTATGTAACACCAGATGTAACAGAATGCAGATTATATTACACTAAACAAAAGTGTTCATATCAATCAATGTGGTTCACTGATTAAATAGAACAAAGTTCTGCACTTGTCTTAGAGATTACAAATTATTAGGAGTGCATACACTCCATTAGGTTCAACCAAATTGAAACAAAGTTTAAGGTTACAAACATCAAATCAGAAATCCAAAGGTTTAATTCAAATTACACCAACAGAAATACAACAAATCAGTAATAGATCAGCAAAAAGGGTGCAGAAGCAGCAACACAACAAGGTACATAAGCACTCATTAGCAAGAACATCAACACAGATCATCTAATAACATTACCATCAGCATCACAGACATGGATTAAATCAGGCAGATTATCAATCAATTGACCTCTAGCTCCCACACCTACTTCTTCTAACTCATGAATCATTGCAGTGTTCTCACTCAAAGGGACTTGATATGAATTGACAATTTATTGATCAGACATGCAATTTGTTCCTAGTGTAGGTGCATCTAGGTTTTCTAAATATGCAATCCTATGTTTACAAGATGCAGTGATGCCCTCTAGTTCTCCTACCTTTTCCTTAACCTCATCATTTTCAGTTTTTACTCTCTTAAGTTCCATTTTTAGTTCATTAAACATGGCCTTGACATACTCATATTTAGAGAGAAAGACATCTTCCTCTCTGATGAACTGAGGAATGATAACAGGAGTGACCTCTTGAGGTTCACAGTGCATCAGGGGCACTTGTGGCCTAAAATAGTCATTGGTGATTTGTGAATCAGCCAGATTTGCAAAGATTTCAGGCATTGGAATGTTGCAGATTGCAAAGAGAGAAGTAATTAACATACCATATGTCATATAATCAACAAGATGAGCATTTATCATGTTCAAGATAATGACATAGGAGATACTGAAATTTATTTTGTTATTAGCAAGCAGATGTATTGTAATAACCCCAAATTTTGGAATTTTTGAAACCCTTATGAATAGTGATTTTGCAGATTATGCTGAATGAGAAAACTTTTCATGCCGCACTATGTAGGGGTTCTTCTATTGTTATTCTGAGATCTTATTAGTACTTTATATGGGATATAAGTGTATGTAAAGATCATCAGAATCCAAATCCGAATACTTTGATTTTTCCTGAAAATCCACCAGATACCGAAAGAATTGAGTATAAGGTAACAGGATAAAAAAGATTTAAATTCAAGGATTTTAAGAGAGGATCATAAAAGGATTATAATGTATTGAGAAAGGTTAAGGAAACCCCAGTAATAAGATCCCGGGTATGATCCCTCAAACGATAAACGAAAACGAAAGTTAAGCGAACCGTATAACAGATCAGCGGTCATTAGGCAAACAATTAGGAAGTTAATCAAGGAGGTTAGGGATGATGAGGTCATCCAACCAATAAGGAGAGGGCAAGTAAGAGATGATGACACAATAAGGTGATGCAAGCATGACATAGGGAAGGAGGAGGTGTGGTTGGTTTATAACCACACAAATATAAGGTTAATAAGGTAATTCACCAAAAATCAAAACAAAACCAACCAAGCTAAGCTAAACAAATCACAAACACAAAAATCTCTCTTTCTTCCAAGCTTGCTCTCGGCTTTTCCCCATTTTCAAGAAGAAGAATTTCAAAATTCAAGTTCCAAGCTTCCTTAATTGGTAAGTTAATTATCTAGTACTCCTTATGCATAGATATAGCTATCCCATGAGTTTAAGCTTCAAATTCCTTCACAATCTCTTCCAATAATTCAAGGAAGAAGATGGTGAATAGTAACTTTCAAAAAAATAACTTTAGTTTTCTTGAATTTTATGAAAGTTTAAGGTTATACAAGCAAGGATCAAGGTTCTTTAGGCATTCAAAGCTCTTGTGTCGTGTTAAGAAGCTTCAAGAAGGTATAAACTCCAAACCCTAGCTTTAGTTTTGAGTATTTAGGAATGGTTATGATTGATATAGTATATGTAAAGCATGAAGCTTGTTTGTTTAGAGTTTGGGTTGGAGTGGTAGTGAAATGAATGTTAAATCTTGTTGATTTGTTAAAGGAATTAAGTATAGTTTAAATTCATGATGAGAATAACATAAATTGGAAGAACTTGAGGTGTTGGGACTGTTTTAGTGTGTTTTGGAGGGATGTTGGTTGTATGAATGAATTGGGATTGATTGGTGGTCGATTTGAGATGGTATAAAATTGGGAAATCGCGTAAACATAGCCGTCGTAATGTCCGATTTACTTTAGACTACTTTTGTTCATAACATTAGGACCCGAGAACTCCCTGCTAGGTATTAACCATTGCCATATTTAGATAGTTCATGTTATGAGCTTCATTTTGATATGTGGTTCGTTTGATTCCGATGTACGGTTTAGGAGAAACGACCGTTTTAAGTAACGGCGTTTCGCGAACGAACCATTACCCCTCGCCTTACTTTGAAACATTGGTTAAAGACCCTAAATGACTAATTGTAGTATGAAACATTTATGTAAAGTGTAATAGGCAGTTGATAAGGCACTCGCGAAAGAATCGCCTTAAAACTCTTAATGGTTAATTTATTAAAAATGGTGGAGCCGAGGGTACTCGAGCGACTTAAGTGAAGCGTTAAGCGCAAAGCGAGCATTAGAGTCTAGAGTGGTTACAGTATTGATTCATAAGCGACTTTGGTTTAATTGCGACTTATATGTTGTTTATAGGTTCCCAGACTCATCCCAGGCCTTTTATTACCCACAGTCACTCAGACAAGTTTTCTACCCGTTATACTGTTGTGGTGATGTATATATGTATATGCATTATCTTGTGATAGATGCATGTTGGTTAATTAGCAAATTTTGCGATATATTGAAGCATGCTGAGATAGTATATATATGCATGTCTGTTTCGTAATCTGGTTATCTATCTGTTGATTTCAATGCTTATAAGTTGCATAATACCTATGCTAGAGATAAGCAGTAGTTGCGTATACCCTTAGGATAGGGGACCCAAAGGTGAACATTTTCTAAAACCGAGAGTCGATGTTCCCGAGTATATTATATATATATATATTTATATATATATATTGATATATTTTCAAAACTATTAATCGAATAAGGTTTATTCGATAGCTTTATTTTATATAATGAATATTATTCTGAATATTCATTCGAGGACTTATGACTCCGTTTATTTTTTTTAATGAATATTATTTTGAATATTCATTGAGGACTTATGACTCCGCTTATTTATTAAATAATATTCTTTATTTTATTAAAGAATAATGTTTTGATAATCAAACTTATTTTCGATTATTCAAATAAAGATAGTACTTTCGTATAAGTATATCTTTGGTTATTTAATATCCATTTCAAGTATAAGTTTTACAACTTCTACCTCAATTATTTGTATAAAGATTATTCTTTATGGGAATATTATTTAAATAATAATATTCAGATATTTTCTAATATATTGGGACTGATTTACTTTATTAAATCAGCATTACTCCAAGCACTCTTTAAAATGTTTTCGAGTCTTTAAAATGATTTTTAAAAGTTAGAGCGGATCCCAAAACTCATTTTTATATATTTAAGATCTTCCTTTTTAAAGGGGATTTAAATACTCGCTCAAAACCTGGGGGATTCGGCTCTGTGGTGTATTTTATATTCGCAACAAGGTTGCTATTTTGATAAATGAATTGATTACTTACCCAACGTTCGGGAAGTAAGTCCAGCTATCGAGTCGGCATAAGCAACATGGGCTCAGTGGGCGTCCATGATAGTGTAAGTGGCTCAGTGGGAGGTCATCAAATGCGTAAGTGGCTAAGTGGCAGTCCAGCATAAGGTCCTATTGCGACCAGGGTGATGACCAGTGGGGAATTCGTCCATCTACTAGTAGAAAAGGTTACTTATTGGTATCTTTGCCTGATCAGCAAGATATCGGGTTTATGCCAAAATTCTTTCCTTTCCAAATTTATGGAATATTGCAACTCTGTTCATACTTTACAGGACAGAGGTTTTCAGGAAATGTATGGGAGATATATATATATATATGAGTATATTTATATATCGGGACTTAATGAAGCATCTCGTAACTTCATTATTTATAATGATATTTCAAGGATTGAATCTATTCAAGTCTTATCTTGTAGTCTTATCTGGGTGATGAACTTTTGAAACTGATTATAACTTGAACGGTGGTAGTTCAAGTAGTATTCGGATATAAGTATATTGGAGTATCTTGTAACATCATCTTTTAAACTTATATCTAGTAAATGATTATCTTGTGCATGTCAAAGATTTTCGGAAAAACGTTGAGACAAGGCTAGATATATGAGATCACCTTGCAACGATATTTTTATACAGTTATAAACTGGAACTCTGTGTATATTATACACGTCAGAGGATTTCAAAGATTGTGAAAAGTATATATGTACATATTCGTCTAATAAAGCCTCTTTCGCGGTCTTAGATTCTATTTAAGATAGAAAGCTAATTATTCAAAACATTTTGAACTTGTGACCGCGTTTGAACTCCCTTCTTTAAGTCTCCAAGCACATTATCTAGTGGTTGACTTTTTATAGTGGGAATTGCTTTAGGAAGTTCATCTTCCTTTTCATCCAACTCTAATGGATTTTTATATACGGGAGTCCCGAGATCCATATTTTCGAATTGTCGAATAATCTTTTCAATATCATCTTGTTCAACATTTTCTTGGTCAACAAGATCTTTATATTTCGCCGATGGTTTACTTTCATCAAAAGTGACATTCATAGATTCTTCCACTACAAGCGATTTGAGGTTAAACACTCTGTAAGCTTTACTATTGTTCAAGTATCCAAGAAATATACCTTCGTTTGATTTAGGATCAAACTTCGTAAATTACTCTTTTGAATTTAATATGAAGCACTTGCTTCCGAATACTCGAAAGTAGCTTAGTTTCGGAGTTTTGCCAAAATATAACTCGTAAGGAGTCTTTTGTTTTATAGGTCGTAGCAAAACCCGATTAAGAATATGGCAAGCAGTTGACATAGCCTCGGCCCAAAAATATTTAGGTCGACGATATTCATTTAGCATTGTGCTAGCCATTTCTTGGAGTGTTCTATTTTTCCGTTCAACTACTCCGTTGGATTGATGAGTGTATGGTGCGGAAAAATTATGTGTGATGCCATGTTCATCACAAAAGTTGGTGAAACTTGAATTCTTAAATTCTTTACCATGATCAGTCCTTATATAGACTATGGTTTTATTTTGTTGATTTTGAATCCTTTTACATAAAGATGAGAAGGATTAAAAAGAATCACTTTTGGCTTTAAGAAATTCAGTCCATGTAAATCGTGAATAATCATCCACAACTACCAACATATATGAGCAACCTCCGAGACTTTGTATTGGAACCGGACCAATAAGATCCATATGTAGTAGCTCGAGAGGTCTCGAGGTAGATATCATAAACTTTGTTTTGTGAGAAGCTCTAATTTGTTTACCAACTTCGCAAACTTCACAAGTATGATCTTTATGATAGTTTAGTTTTGGTATACCTCAGACATGATCTTTAGTTGATATTTTATTTATCAATTTCATGTTGGCATGCCCTAATCTTCGATGCCATAGCCATAGATCATCATTTATAGTAATTAGGCACACATTCACTTGCTTGCTCATGTCACAAGTATAAATATTTTTATTTCTAGGGCAAGTGAGAACCAACTTTCCAAATTTATCTAATATAGAACAATGAGTAGTGAAGAAAATTACCTTGTAATCATTGTCGCATAATTGACTAATTGAGAGAAGATTGTACCTTAACCCGGTGACCAATTGGACGTCAAAAATTTTAACTTTCCCATTTCCGATATCTCTGATGCCGATAATATTTCCTTTACTACTATAACCAAATATTACGCTCCCCACGGTAACCTTTTTAATGTTGTTCAAGAGTGACTTATTACCGATCATATGTCTTGAACATCCACTATCAAGGTACCATATGTCTTGTTTCGCGGCAAGACAAACCTCTTGATTGACCACTTCTTCACTCGCTTTCGGAGCTTCTTCATCTTCACTTAGATCCCAACCATTCTCGGGCACGAGACTTCATCCCTTTGAAAGTTTAGAACATTCTCTTTTATAATAACCGGGTTATTTACACTCGAAACACACATCTTGTGTTTCCTCCGGAGATGGATCTTTAGGTTTTGGAGGAGTGTAAACAGGATGGTTTGTAGAAGCATTGACATTACTATAGGTATTTATATTTTCATTGCCTTTGCCTTTATTGTAGCTCGTTGACGGATAATTACTCTTATAATTGGAAGAATAATTTTGAGAGTAATTTGGCCTTCCGTTAGAGTTAAAAACTCTTTGTTGATTATTTGATTTTAGGAAGCCTTTTCCGTATCTTTGAGCTTTGCTTTGAAGCACACGACGAAGTTGTCTCGTGAGTAGAGCAATTTCACTCTCATCGAGATTTTGGAGTTCCTCGTTTAACTCCTCGTCGTTTTCATCTTCATCAATTAATATGGCCTTTAGAGCCATATTTTTCTTTTTATCCTCCACCTTTGGAGCAACCTTTTCCGGAACATTATCTTCTTCGTAAGCACGAAGATTTCCGAATAGGTTATCAATCTTATACTTATTTAAGTTGTGCATCTCTTTTATATTAGTGACTTTAACCTTCCAACTAGGAGGTAGAGATTTGAGCACTCTTCTATTCTTTTCATTTTGAGTATAATTCTTTCCAAGTTGAGTTAACTCATCGATAATACGAGTAAATCTTGTTTCCATATCGATGATACTTTCTCCTTCTTGGAGTTTAAAGTTCTCGTATTCTTGGATCAATGTATCCATCCGAGAATCTTTTATATCAGTGGTTCCTTCATAGGTTACCACTAATTTGTTCCATATTTCTTGTGCCGACTTGCAATTATTTACTCTTTTATATTCTTTTTCTGCAAGTGCACTTGTGAGAACCATTTCTGCCTTTGCGACTATATTCATTGTGGCTTTTTCCTCTAAGTTGTATTCACTAACCTACTTTTCGACGATGATGTCATCGATAGTTTTGGTAGGAATGCGAACACCGTCTTCGATAGCCATCCAAACTTTGACTCCTTGAGATCTAGCATATATGTGAAACCTCATTTTCCATGTTGCAAAGTTGGAGCCGTCAAATAGAGGAGGTCATGAGCTAGATAGACCTTCACCACATCCAACGGGATTAATATACGCCATTCCGGATCATTTTTTGTTATGCTTGTAAATCACTTAACAAACACGTTAAAAAGCACTGCTATGATACCAATTGTCAGGTCCCGTAAGAGGGCTATTTTAAGCTATAAGGGGGGTTGAATAGCTTAATTACCATTTTAAAATTTTTTGTGGCGTTTTAAAAATATTTTATCCCTTTTTAAAACTTTACCGAGTGGTTATGCAGTTTATATGTGCGGAAAATAAAGTGCAAGGAAAGAAAATACCACACAGTGATTTTATCCTGGTTCGCGATGGCGCAACCTCTAATAGATTCGCTCACCCCTACTCCAGTCCCCGAGCTCCTCTCCCGAACTCGGGATTTTCCCTTATAATAAACTCGCTCCTTTAGTAGGTGGAAAAGCCTTTACACCCTTACAAGTATTTGTCTTGGTACGTAACACAAGGGTCACCACCTCAAAATAAATGTAATATCTACACAACTTATCTTAGACAATAACTCCGCGCTATTTCTTCAAAGTTGATGTGGAGCCTTTGTGTGGACTTGGCTTCCTTAGCTTTTGTCGGTCTTGGATCTTAGTGATCTGGTCTTGGGTCTTTTCTCTTCTTCACGGTGCAAAGACTACTAACTCCTCGTTTGAGTTAGTACGTCTAGGACTTGAGTCTTAGAACGAGAATCACCTCACGTCACTTCACCTCACTACAAAACTAACAAGACAATCCACGAAACAAACCAAGTATAGAAAAGATGGTTTGAACTAGTATGTTACTGTACTAGCCCACAAATAGTATAATATTCAGATAAGAATATTAAAACTAAATAAGAATACTTGACTTAAGATAATAAATGGTAGTCCAAATATTTTTATAATTACTCATTTATAGGTTTAACGAAGTTGTGGAGTAATATGAGAAGTCTTTTATATAAAACACGTATAGCTTATGACTTCTTTAGTATTCTTCTTCTTTCGATTACGTATTTATAAATCGAAGAATACTTTAGTTACAATCTCGGAATTGTAACTTATCCTTTACGCTCGTAGGCTTAAGGATTTTAGTATACTTATGTTTTGACACTTTTGTGGTCAAAGTATACTTTTAACTTCAAGCACTTGTATAAGTTTTATGATTCTTAGCCAAGATCCAAATAATAGAAGTGCAAGTAATTGGCGTAAGATCATGCTTTTGAAGTTTAGACGAATAATTACGAGTAGTTTATATATCGAATAATAACCCCACGGAACACTGAAAGATGTTAGAAGGGGCTTATACGATATGTCTCGTAATTGTTTATATACATGATATGTGTTAGCCAAGATCCAATTAAAGAGCGTGAAAATAATTGGCTAACTCGTGGATTTGATTCGTCTTTAAATAATGGATGATTACGAAGTGTTTATAGATCGAGTTATAATCCCCTGGAACACTAAAGATGTTAGAAGGGATTAAACTATGCTTCATAATTTTTTATGTGCACGATATTTGTTAGCCAAGATCCAATTAAAGAGTGTGAAAATAATTGGCTAACTCGTGAACTTAATCCGTTTTGATATTTGACAAATTACGAAGAATTTATAGATCGAGTTATAATCCCCCAAAACACCAAAGATGTTAAAAGGGATTAAACTTTGCTTCGTAATTATTTATGTGCACGAATAATTGTTAGCCAAGATCCAATTAAAGAGTGTGAAAGTAATTGGCTAACTCGTGAGCTTGTGTCAAATTTAAATCTCACTCTCGGAGATTAAGTACTTATCTTTATAGATCTTCTTGATGAAATGATTTTTTGAAGATCAAGTACTTATTCGAATTCCGAGTTCGAATCTTAGTTCTCTTTACCCTTAAGAACTTCCTTTATAAGAAATCTTGTATTAGAGCTTAAGATGAAGTAGGGAAATTAAGTACAAAGCTCAAATAAAAAGAACTCAAATAAGAAGCTAAAAGTTACCACTTTTGAAGAACGGTCCGAAAAGTTCGCCGGAAAAATTCGCCGGAGGTTCGGCCGGATTTTGGCACTTTGGTCGAACTTGGGCAGCCCTTCGGGAGGCCGGAAAGTGGTAGTGGATGAGGTCACTTGGTGGGATAAAGCTTGGTTGGGTGAAGCTAAGCTTTGGTTTTAAAAACCTTGTATATATGTAAGTATATAGAAGAGAGATAAAATTTTTGAGAAGAAGTGTGTGTATAGAATTTGAAAAAGATGAAGAGAAGCACTTCTTGAAAAAATCCCAGCAACTTTGTGGCTCTTTAGCTTAAAGAAAATGGGTTGGGGTGGGGGTTTATTTATAGGAGAAGTTGGGTGGATTGAATGGTGGAGATTTCAGGAAAATGGATGATGGATGGTGTATGTCATATGGATTGATGACATGGAAAGCAAAGTGTGTTTCTTTGCAACTTGCCATAAGAGACAAACTACTTTATGGGTTCAAATCTCAGCTGAGATATTCGAATTAATATATATTTTTCTTTTTCTTTTAATCATTGTTTAATCACTTAATTAAGGATTTAAACACCATTAATTATGACCACCTTAAAAACTCCTAAATAAATACCATAAAAAATATGATAAATACTTAAATAATATAAAATGATCCAACTGCCTCGATTTTTGTGCCCGGATAAAAATTCTCTAAATGTTACAAATTTTTTACCATACTTAGAAAATACCATTTAAATAATCCATACCAAATTTCAAGTCATTATAGCATGTGGAAGTATTTTATCTAAAATAAAACTGTTCTGTCAGCCTTTCTTCCGAATAAAAATATCATTGGTCTTAAAATAAAGGAGATGGATCTTTTGACCAGATTTTTGACTTGTATTAATACTTAACATATATTTACTAATTTATAAAATATATTTGGATGATAGGAAATGTGTTTGAGTATTTTTGAATAATTTTCTCCGAAAAATGCTGATTTTATGAGACGGGAGAAAATTACTGTAAGTATTTATAAATGAGTTGTAGAACTAGATATTAATATTCCAACCATGAATATTAATAAACTTTGAATAAAACTCTTTTTGATTTATGTGAGAATATATTTTTGAGCGAAGAGTGATATATTTTTGATATAGCACGAGACCTCTAAAGAATATTTCTGATATGAAATTTTTGAAAAATTGG
Organism: Apium graveolens; assembly: GCF_009905375.1. Classification (NCBI taxonomy): domain Eukaryota; kingdom Viridiplantae; phylum Streptophyta; class Magnoliopsida; order Apiales; family Apiaceae; genus Apium; species Apium graveolens. Next base: position 12,834,176 of record NC_133653.1, read on the forward strand.
AATATCTCTTTATGTTTGACAGACATGATTTTGCTAGTTTGACTTTTTGACTTTGATTTAGATCAATTAAATTCATGTCCTAAAGGAGAGGATCTACGTATTCTTAATTTTATGTTTAATCGTACAAATACCAAAATAAATAATATATCGAAGATATCCTTTCAAGTTCTCCATCTGCAAACTCCATGTCTTTTCTGACTTGATCTGCATTTTTCCTTTGACGATTTTGTGCTGCAATTAACCTTTTTTGAATAACCTCGACAACTTCCTTCGTTTGTTGCACCAACTCTGGTTCAAGTATCTTACATTCTCCAACTTCATCCCAATATAATGGTGATCGACATTTGCGTCCATAAAGAGCTTCGTAGGGAGGCATTCCAATACTGGCGTGGTAACTGTCATTGTAAGAAAATTCTACTAAAGGCAAATGCTCATCCCAATTTCCTTTAAAATCGAAGACACAAACACGTAATATATTTTCAATAGTTTGAATCATTCTTTCGCTTTGTCCATTAGTCTGTGTAATATCCGGGATATATCGTGTACTTATTTTTGTCAATTAATAAATATTATGACTTTATTATATAAATTTTGGTGAGTGGTATCCGTGTTTGGATGTTTAAATGTGATAAAATTTGAGTATTTTTATTTTATATGTCCAAAATAAAGTATAGAAAATTGTAATATTTTTATATTAATTGTTATGTTATTATATGATTTTATAAAGGATTTATGGATTTAATAAATTATTTTTTCGAGTAATTATAAACTATTTTGTATAATTGGGAATCGACTGAATTCAATCGTTTGTACGTTTTTACAACCTTTAAGTCTCGGGAAAACTCCTTTCTAACCTAATTAAAATATTCCGAGCATTTTCCATGTTTTTACTTTTTTGATCCGGAGTACGGTTTTACCTGTGTGGGTCCCGGTGAAAAATTTTCGATATAATATACATTTCCGCATATCGATAAAACCCGTATATTCGAGAAATGAGATATTTTGATTAAACTATTATATTATCTTCTCGTAGTTCGTGAAACCAAAGCGCTGAGACCAAGACTGTATTTACAAAAAGCTTGGTTTTGATAATTATCCCAAAATCGATACCGAATTGGATCTATTTTATCAATTAAGTATTCTATTTTATAACCGATACGATCCAACGGGATACCAATATTCTGTAAATATAAATAGTCCTTGCCGTATTTTATTTTGTACAGATAATCATTTGCAAACAGTAAAATATTTAAATTTTCATAGAAAAACCCAAATTCATAGGGTTCTTGAGAATCAAACAGAGATTTGAAGGTGTTATCGATATCCGATTTTGGAGTTCAAGTGACCAAAACGAAGGTATTGAAGAGTACTATCAGATTCTACTATCCATACTACTGCAGAATTAACTGGTAATTTTCTATAATTTTATTTAAATTCAAATTATTTTAGGATTAATTATGAATTCTTGATTTCGTTGTTGTTTGTATGATTTGATGATTGCATGTTATAAATTATTTGATTCTGATCATTTTGGTATATGATATGTTGAATTTGGAGTTCAATAACATGTCCAAAAGTGGGTTTAATTCTCGAATTAAGAAATTAGGGTTTATAACCCGTATGAATGTTCTTAATTGAAATTTGGGGGTTTCTTCCCTAGGGGTTATTGATAAATTTGGTTGATACCATCATGTTTAGAATGATTCCAGGAGTCGAATCATGTGTTTGAAATTATGTGAGGATTCCTGAATCGACCAAATCGAAGAAAACAAAGCTCGCCATCGACGGCGAGCTTCTTGATCATTTTCTGGCCAACTCAGAGGTTTTTAAATTGTTTTGATTATACGAATAGATTCCTGGTGATTAGTATATGTAATCTGAAGCTCGTGATCACCAAACGGTGCCGGAATCGCCGGCGAAGCTCTGGTGAATCGGCGGCGGGGTTGTCAAAATTGCATTTTAGCCCCTATAGTTTCGAAGAAGATACAGTATGGTCCCTGTAATTTCCAGAAATTGCAAATTTTGGATTCTTATTTTAAAATTATTTAAAATTCATATTTTCTATTTATTTCAATTTCAGAAATTCATTTTTATTTATTTAAAATTCCAAAAATCAATATTTTTAATTCTGAGAAATATTTTTAATTGGAAAATAAATCCAAGTTATTTAATTAATTAATTTTAATTGATAATTAATTATTTAATTAGTCAATTAATATAAATATTAATTGATTTATTGATTTAACTTATTACTAATTTCTTTTATTTAAAAATTCCGAAAAATAGTTTTGCGTTTTAAAATATTATTTTAAATTGTTTTCAAAGCTCAATAATTATTATAAAATGATTTTAAAGTCGGATTCGGGTATTCGATCCTTGTTATTTATTTATAAATGATTCATCGACCCGTTTTAATTCTGAAAAATGTAAAATTCGTATTAAATACCCGAAAAATCATTTTAACCCCGAATCTTCTTTGGAAAATCATTTTTTATCGAATATCTTACGTTTGATGTGCTATATGTGATCTGATTGATGTGTAATCAGCTTATGTGTATGTTGTTTAATTGTTTTTACCGTAACTTTCAATCTGTAAGTCGGATTTGGGCGAAACGAAGGGTAGATAAAAGCTTGTAACAAATAAAATAAAGTGAGAATGAGTATTGATAGATACTTGTGATGTCTAGCAGAGGAAGCAAGGCGTAGAAAGGGGAAGCATATAGTCAGTGATTAGGAATCGGTGAACGAGAGCAAGTGAAGCACTAGCAGGTTGAGAAAAGGCTAGTGATTCATAAACTATCTTGATATGTGTTCAGAATAGTTCTGTTTTATATCACAAGTGATTTGAAGTATTAAACCTTAAACCCTGATTCCAGTTATTGATTTTGAGCCGTAAGCCTTATTCTTTGTAAACCACTGATTGTCGAATATCAAGATACGAACCGTAGATATACGATACTACTCCACAAATACATACAAACTATATACTGATCGCTGAACCAGAATTGTTTAACAGACAAACCTTCACACCTTATTTATTAGAAGATTAATCATTATAACCACAAGACCTTGATTCTTCTGTAATCTGATTCTTTTACCGGCTGATAGCCAATCCTTGTACTTACCTTGTTATACCCTTTTGGTGATTGCAAATCACCTTATTCTTGAAAAAAAATGTTGTTATGATTTTGTTTATTGATTTACATTATTTATTCTGTTATTTCTATAGAATTGGATTGTTTTATAAATGTGGACCAGATTCGTGGTCGTGTTAGGCCAATGTGTGCCTTGGATCCAGTATATTGAGCAGAGCTGTGTGCCTTGCTCGGGGTTAGTGTGTGACTGATCAGTAACCTAAACTTGGTTTTAAAATTAAAAATGAATATCCAATTCTAATCATTGTGTATCAGTAAACTTAATTCCCTAAAATCATTTTATTTGATCATTGTTTAATCTCAGTATTGTCACTATGACTTGCTGAGCTAGTTAGCTCACTCTTGCGAATCTGTTTATGTTCTTTTCCAGTTGAGAAAGAGCCCGTTGGTAAAGAGGATCCCCAATCAAGTATGCGAGCTAGGATTCTAGGTTGAGACAGAGTAAGCTAGCTGAAGACTTTTGTTATAGAATAAGTTTGAAAGTTTGTAAGAATGTTTTATTTTTAGTTGTAAGTTAAACTAGGTGGGTTTTGGAACGCTTGTAATGTAAGTAAGGTTATAGCTTGTGTGCATACTTTAACCTGTTGCGATCCGTGGAATATGGTAAGTAGGGTCATTGCATATATGATGTTGTCATAAGCAGGTTTATATATTGTGTGTGTATTGTGAACCCCAAACTTCTTATCTGAGTTTGGAGGGCGTTACAGGTTTGGTATCAGAGCTACAGGTTATAAGTCACTAACATAAGCCTAGATCGTCAGGAATAGTTAGAGGGTTAGGATTAGAAGTAAGGTATAGAAAGATAGAACGTCGAGAGGTTGAGTGCGACTGTAAAGTAGGTGTTAGTATGATTCGTGTAGTGATTTGAGATTCTTATCTTGTGATGTGATTTTCAGATAGCAGCGATGGCAGATTCTATCATTCATGTTCCATCTGATCATTCTGAGCCTTCAGTTGGAGGACCGTCATCTGATCCACGCCTTGCTCTTCCACCGGTGTTAGCTATATTACCTCATATTGTTTCGGCTGTACCACTGTGAGCTATTCCATCCCCTGGTATGAGGCCACCTATTTGAGGACCCCCACCTGATGGTTCTGACTCTAGTGGGCATTCAATTGTGGGTTCATATTTCCAGTTTACTCCACGCCCTGTTCCATATTATCGGTATGAGGCTCTTCTTTTGGAGCGAGAGGCCCTGTTGGCACAGATTCAGGAGCTACATCATATTGTGAGGACCATAGATGTTGACAGGAGTGTGATGGAGCTTTGGGATGAGATTCATGTGACCCGGAGGGTGCTTGAGGCTAGACTGCATTGAGCTACTTGTGATTATGCGGACTCAGATGCTCTTATGGGGTGGGCCAAAGAGGTGTTAGAGGATCTTGCGAGGCTTGGTGGACCAGAGTTTCCATGGAGCTAGACGACATAGATGCTGTGATAGTTGTTATATGTACATTAGTGTGTGCTGTGTATTAGCAGACTTTTGGCTTGTATATATAGACTAGACTTGCTGATTAATGTTTAGGCTTGTTGTACCCTTTTGCTTTTGTTGAAGCATTTTCACGCTTGTACTACCAAACTTTGATATATATATATATATATATAGGGTTAAGTATCAAATTTACCACTATATAACTAGTGAAATATCAAATTTACCACCGATTAATTCGGGGTCTCAAATTTGAAACTTTGTTAATTATATAGTGGTCAATTTGATAATTAACTCTATATATATATCAGTATCTTTTCTTTTCCAGCATTGTCATTTACATTACTGCACGTGTTTTATTTTACTCATTGCACCAGTTATAAACTCTTGTAATAACATGTACCCTATCTTTTTAACTGTATACATTCTGTAAAGAAGCATGCAATTTACTTAGTTTAACCACTGAAAATGTTTTCAAAAAGAGATATTTCTGTTTTACAAAAACTTTTCATAAAAGAAAGATTTGATTTAAAGGCTAAATAAGTGTTTGAATCTTTACAGAAAATGCCTCCCAGAAGAAATACTCGGTCTACCAACCAGAATGAAGAAACCAACAACAACAACCAAGACAACAATAACCAGAATGCTAATCCAGGTCACATAGACCCAACTGTAGCTCAGATTCTTAAGATCTTGGCTTAATAAATAATTAATTTGACTCAACAGCAGCAGAGACAGACCAATCCGCCAGAATTCAAAGGTTCTTTAGATCCGATTGAAGCGAGAGTTTGGTTAAAGGAGATAGAGAAGTCATTTGCTTTAGTCAAGGTGAGAGAGGAACTGAAAGTTGAATTTGCAAGTTACTATTTGAAGAATGAACCTACCTACTGGTGGGAAAATATTAAGACAATGGAAGGAACAAATGTTATTACTTGGGAAAGATTCAAGATTTTGTTTCTAGAGAAGTATTTCCCTCAGTTTGTTCAGGATCAAATGGAATTGAAGTTTCTGGAGTTAAAGAAGGGAAATATGTCAGTAGCGGACTATGAAAGTAAGTTTGGGGAATTGTCAAGGTTTGTACCATCGTATGTGGATACTGATAGGAAGAAATCTAAGAGATTCCAGCAATGTCTTAAGCCATGGATTAGAGGGAAGGTGGCCATATTTGAGTTGGACACGTATGCAGGAGTTGTACAAAAGGCTATGATTACGAAGACTGCGAGTGAAATGTCATAGAAAGAGAAGGAGAGTAAGAAGAGAAAGTTTGAAGGAAATGAAGGACAGTCACAAGCGGGGAAGTTTCCAAATTTTAATCAGAAGAAAGGAAGGTTTCAACCAGGAAAGAATTTTAATTTCGGAAAGCAAAATGCGGGCGACGGAGGACAAGGCAACCGTCCAGTCACTGGGAATCAGCCAAATCAGGAGAGGACAGCTTTACCAGAATTCCAGGTATGCGGAAAGAAATATGGAGGAGTTTGCAATAAGTTAAATATGGTTTGTTATAGATGTAACCAGAAAGGGCACTATTCAAGGGAGTGCCATAATCCACCAGCCAAAGAATCAGTGAACAAGGATCAATCTGCCAGGAATCCAGCATGCAAAGTTCTAACAATTGGATTTACATGTTTCAAGTGTGGGAAGCCTGGACACATAGCAAGGGATCGCAAGATACCAGTTCCAGTCAGTAATGCGCTAAGAATCATGGGATCCACTCCAGTAGTGAATGGACCTCCCAGAGCTAGAGTTTTTGACATGTTTGTGAAGGACGCTATTCAGGACACGGATGTTATGGTAGGTACGCTTACTGTAAATATTTTATGTGCCAAAGTGTTAGTAGATTCATTTCTCAAGATTTTGTTGATAAGTTGAATTATCCAGTTGAATTGTTAAATGAAATAATGACTGTGGAATTAACAAATCAAGAGCGTATATCTGTTAATCAAGTGTGTGTGAACTGTGAGGTTGAGATTTCTGGAAATAAGTTTTGTGTTGATCCGATACCATTTAATTTAGGAGAATTTGACGTCATTCTAGGAATGGATTGGCTATCTAAGCACGATGGTTAAATAGAATGTCGTAACAAGAAGGTAATTTTGAAGACGCCAGACGAGAAAGTGGTGAAGTATAAAGGTCAGATGCAAGTAAATAAGTTCTTAACGATGATTCAAGCTAAGAAGTTAATGGGACAAGGGTGTGAGCACTTTATTGCTTATGTGATAGATAGAAATCAGGAGCTAGAAAAACTTGAAGATATTCCAGTAGTTAATAAGTTTCCAGACGTATTTCCAAACGAGTTACCAGGTTTTCCTCCAGATAGAGAAATCGAGTTTGCAATCAACTTAGCACCCCCGTACAGAATGACACCCGTTGAAATAAAGGAATTAGCAAAGCAATTACAAGAGCTGTTAGAAAAAAGAGTGATTAGACCCAGTGTATCCCCGTTGGGTGCACCAGTGTTATTTGTTAAGAAGGACGGAAGTATGAGATTATGCATCGACTATCAGGAGCTCAATAAACTTACAATCAAGAATAAGTATCCATTAACTCGAATCGACGATTTGTTTGACCAGCTGAAGGGAGCCAAGTATTTCTTCAAGATTGATTTGAGATCCGGGTATCATCAAATAAAGATTAAACCTGAAGATATACCGAAGACAACTTTTAGAACAAGGTATGGTTATTATGAATTTTTAGTGATATCTTTTGGATTAACCAATGCCCCAGCAGCGTTTCTGGACTTGATGAACAGGATTTTCAAGGAGTATTTTGACAAGTTTATTATTGTGTTTATAGTGATATTTTGATCTGCTCGAAGTCAACGGAAGACCATGCGGAGCATCTAAGGATATCTTTGGAAATTTTGAAAAAGGAAAAGTTGTATGCTAAATTCTCAAAGTGTGAGTTTTGGCTACATGAAGTTCAGTTCTTAGGGCACATCGTTAGTAACAAAGGAATAAAAGTGGACCCAGTGAAGATTAAAGCCGTTATAAATTGGAAAAGACCAAGAACACCAACAGAACTAAGAAGTTTCTTGGGATTAGCGGGATATTATCGGAGATTTGTTCAAGATTTCTTGAAGATTGCGACGCCTTTGACAAAGCTTACCAGGAAAAATGAGAAGTTCATATGGAACGAGAAGTATGAAGAAAGTTTTCAAAACTTGGAGAAGAGACTGATCACGACACCTGTTGTGTCACTACAAGATGATCAAGGAAATTTTGTAATTTATTGTGATGCTTCTCATAAGGGAATAGGTTGCGTCTTGATACAACATGATAAAGTTATTGCATATGCGTCTAGACAACTGAAACCTCATGAGCAGAAGTATCCTACCCATGACTTGGAACTAGCAGCAATAGTATTCGTTTTAAAGATTTGGAGACATTAACTATATGGAGAAAAATGTGAGATTTATACGGATCATAAGAGTTTGAAATACATATTCACGCAAAAGGAACTCAACATGAGAGAGAAAAGGTGGTTGAAGTTGATCAAGGATTATGATTGTGTGATTAACTATCACCCAGGTAAAGCGAATGTAGTAGCAGACGCATTAAGCTGAAAAGAGAGATTGAACGTTTTGACAGTACCCGAGGAGTTATATAAAGAATTTCAGAAATTGGAACTGGAAATCAGAGTTTGCAAGCCCAATGAAGCAAAGATGTATAGTATGACTTCTCAGCCAAAATTGTTAGAGAAAATAAAAAAGTGTCAAGGAGAAGTAATGGATCAGGATGTCAATCAATTGGTAGGAGAAGAGTTATGCACACAAAAGGATGATCAAGGTATTCTAATATTTTCTTCCAGAATTTGGATTCCACCAGTGACAGAGTTGAAGAATGAAATTCTCCACGAAGCCCACAATTTAAAATATTCAATCTATACAGGGAGTACCAAGATGTACAGAGATCTAAAGAAAAATTATTGGTGGCCAGATATGAAGAGAGAAATTGTATAATGGGTCAGCAAATGTTATACATATCAGAGAGTTAAAGCAGAGCACCAGAGACCAAGTGGATTATTACAACCATTAGAGATTCCGGATTGGAAATGGGAGCACATTGCTATGGATTTATAGTCTGATTACCAAGGATGAAAGCGAACCACGATGCCATTTGGGTTATAGTGGATAGACTTACTAAATCAGCTTATTTTCTATCTATTAATGAAATATTTTCATGGACAAGTTGGTTCACATGTATCTGAAGAAGATAGTAGTCCATTATGGAGTCCCCATATTTATTGTATCTGATCGCGATCCACGATTCAATTTAAGATTTTAGAGAAGTTTTCAGGAATGTTTGGGAACTAAATTAAATATGAGTACAACTTATCATCCACAAACAGACGGCCAAAGTGAAAGAATGATTCAGACAAATGAGGACATGTTACGTGTTTGTGTAATTGATTTTAAAGGAAGTTGGGACGAGCAATTGCCCTTAGTGGAATTTGCTTACAACAACAGTTATCATGCTAGTATTGGAATACCACCCTACGAAGCTCTTTATGGACGTAAGTGTCGATCACCAATATATTGGGATGAAGTAGGAGAAAGAAAGATACTCGAACCCGAGTTGGTGCAACAAACAAAAGAAGTTGTTGAAGTTATTTAAAAAAGGTTAATTGCAGCACATGATCATCAAAGAAAATATGCAGATCAATCAAAAAAGGATATAGTATACGAAGACGGAGATTTAGTATTGTTGAAAGTATCGCCATGGAAAGGATTGACTAGATTCGGAAAGAAAGGAAAGCTGAGTCCTACATACGTAAGACCTTTTGAAATTTTGAAACGTGTTGGCAAGGTAGCATATGAATTAGCATTACCCCCCGTATATGGAGCACATTCATAATGTCTTTTACGTGTCTATGCTTAAGAAGTATAATCCAGATTCCAGGCATGTAATCGAGTACGAGCCGATAGAACTTCAGGCAGATTTGTCCTATGTAGAGAGTCTGATAGGGATTCTAGAAGAAAGACAGAAGTTTTTAAGAAATAAAGTTGTAAAGTTAGTAAGAGTATTGTGGAGGAACCCAAGAGTTGAAGAATCAACTTGGGAGTTAGAAAGTGATATGCGAGAAAAATACCCTCATTTGTTTACTTAGGAGATTCTGAGGACAGAATCCTTTTAAGGGACCAAGGATGTAATATCCGGTATATATCATGTAATTATTTTTATTAATAAATAAATATTGTATGTTTATTATATGAATTTTGGTGAATTATTTGTTAAGTGGTATCTGTGTTTTGATGTTTAAATGTGATAAAATTTAAGTATTTTAATTTTTATATGTCCAAAATAAAGTATAGATAATTGTGATATTTTTATTTTAATTTTTATGTTGTTATATGATTTTATAAAGGATTTATGGATTTAATAAATTATTTTTCCGAGCAATTATAAACTATTTTGTATAATCGGAATCGACCGACTTCAATTGTTTGTACGTTTTTACAACCCGAAAGTCTTGGGAAAACTCCTTTTAAACCTAATTGGGATATTCCGAGTATTTTCCATGTTTTGATTTTTTCGATCCGGAGTACGTTTTACCCGTGCAGGTCCTGGCGCAAAATTTTCGATACAATATTTGTTTCGTTAAATCGATAAAACCCGTAATTTTGAGAAACGGGATATTTCGATTAAACTATTATACTATCTTCTCGTAGTTCGTGTAACCAAAGCGCCGAGACCAAGACCGTATTTACAAAAAGCTTGGTTTTGATAATTATCCCAAAACCGGTACCGAATTGGATCCGTTTTATCAATTAAGTATTCTATTTTATAACCGATATGATCCAACAGGGTACCAATATTCTGTAAATATAAATATTCCTTACCGTATTTTATTTTATAGAGATAATCATTTACAAACAGTAAAATACATAAATTTCAGAGAAAAACCCTAAATTTATAGTGTTCATGAGAATCAAACCGAGTTTTGAAGGTGTTATCAATATCCAATTTTGGAGTTCAAGTAACCAAAACGAAGGTATTGAAGAGTACTATCAAATTCTACTATCCATACTACTGCAGAATTAACTGGTAATTTTCTATAATATTATTTAAATTCAAATTATTTTGAGATTAATTATGAATTTTTTATTTTGATGTTGTTTGTATGATTTGATGATTGCATGTTATAGATAATTTGATTCTGATCATTTTGGTATATCATATGTTAAATTTGGAGTTCAATAACATGTCCCAAAGTTGGTTTAATTCTCGAATAAAGAAATTAGGGTTTATAACCCGTATGAATGTTCTTAATTGAAATTTGGGGGTTTCTTCCCCAGGGGTTATTGATGAATTTGGTTGATACCATCGTGTTTAAAATGATTCCAGGAGTCAAATCATGTGTTTGAAATTATGTGAGGATTCCTGAATCGACCAAATCGAAGAAAACAAAACTCGTTGGACGACGAGTTTCTTGATCATTTTATGGCCAACTCAGGGGTTATTAATTTTTTTTGATTATACGAATAGATTCCTGGTGATTAGTAGATGTAATCTGGAGCTCGTAGTCACCAAACGGTGCCAGAATCGCCATCTCCGACGAAGCTCCAGCGAATCGACGGCGGGGCTGTCAAAATTACATTTTAGCCCTTGTAGTTTCGAAGAAGATACAGTATCGTCCCTGTAGTTTCCAGAAGTTGCAAATTTTGGATTCCTGTTTTAAAATTATTTAAAAACACATTTTCTATTTATTTTAATATCAGAAATTCATTTTTAATTATTTAAAATTTCAAAAATTAATATTTTTAATTCTGAGAATTATTTTTAATTTGAAAATAAATTAAATTTATTTAATTAATTTTAATTGATAATTAATTATTGAATCGGTCAATTAATTTAAATATTAATTGATTAATTGATTTAATTGATTATGTAACACCCCCAGATCCGGGGTCGGGGATCCGGGTCGTCACGGTCTTTCTTTCCACAATATCACTTCACTTAATTAATAAATAACCTTATGCTGTGACCCCACACTAACACACACCACAACCCGTTATAGTCTCAGAGATGAAATTTAAATAAGTACAAGTCTTTGAATCCACAATTTAAAAGTTAATACAACCCAAAATGATTACTTGATAAATTTACAGTTAATTGCCATTATCTGCCACAAGTTATAATTATACATAATTGATTCTCAAAAGTAGATGGTCTGATCTACAATAGATCTACCTCTGCAGCTATAGCAGCTACAACATCAACGGGAAGACACAGGACGCTTCCCACGCGCTTGCGCTGGGTCTGCTGGAGTCTGGCCATCTTTCCTAACTGTTGTTGTGTGATGAAGAAATAAAGCAAGGGTGAGCAGCAAGCCCACCAAAATAATATGTATAATGATTTACAATATATGAGCCTACTCATAATACTCATGAAAGTCTTGGTCAAAAGAAATGAACCAAGTTGATATCTTAATGCGATGAAGTCGCAAAATATTCAGTATATATATATATATATATATACTTTTCAAAATATTGGAAGTCCTCTTCCATGCATAATACACACAAAATTCCAGTGTATAACTGTATAAAAATATCGTTGCAAGGTGATCTCATATATCTAACCTTGTCTCAACGTTTTTCTGAAAATCTTTGTCATGCATAAGATAATCATTTACTAGATATAAGTTTAAAAGATGAAGTTACAAAATACTCCAATATACTTATATCTTTTCCAAATACTACTTGAACTACCACCATTCAAGTTATAATTAGTTTCCAAAGTTCATCACATAGACGAGACTACAAGATAATACTTGAATAGATTCAACCTTTAAAATATCATCAAAATAAAATGAAGTTATGAGATACTTCATTTGATGCAAACATTATTTTGAAAACTTGACCCTGCCAACACTCAACAATCGCCCAACCGTAGCCTTTCTATCGAAGTGCTTTGGGTAGTGTTGCAGAAATATCCAATTGGATGATGAACTCATTACGGGAGTTTACCGCGCCAGGAAGACCACTTACGATGATCAGTCGTAGTAGTACAACCCCACCATTTTCTACATGTAGAGGAGAACCTGTCGGATTTACTTGTCAACCGAACACTGAACTCCTAAGGAATGGACCGCCTTAGCGGAACTTCCAGGCCATTTGGGCCAATATAATAAGGCTGGGCCGGCGCTACTCGACCACTTACGCCACTCCTAGTTCAGATGAAATCCATGACTCTGAAACGTAAAGCTCGTTTCCCCCTTTCCCCAAGTAGAAACTTGTTGATACGGCTCCACCAAGAAGTCGTACCTAGTTGGAAAGGAAAACTCACCGATATTTCCCAGGCGATGCCTGTTAATGGATTAACTTGTTCCAAGAATTTTACTTCCCGAATATTGGGTAAGTAATCAAAAACTCTTTTACCAAGACAGCAACCTTGTTGCGAATATAAAACACACCACCGAGCCGGATCCCCCAGGTTTTGAGCGAGTATTTAAATCCCCTTTTTAAAAGGAAGATCTTAAATATAAAAATAGTTTTGGGATCCGCTCTAACTTTTGAAAATCATTTTAAAGACTCGAAAACACTTTAAAGAGTGTTTGGAGTAAAACTGATTTAATGAAGTAAATCAGTCCCCAGAATATTTAGAAAATGTCTGAATATTATTATTTAAATAATATTCCCATAAAAATAATCTTTATAAAATAATTGAAGTAGAAGTATTAAAACTTATACTTGAAATGAATAGCAAATAATCAAAGATATACTTGTACGAAAGTAATATCTTTATTTGAATAATCAAAAATAAGTTTGATTATCGACACCTTATTCTTTAATAAATTAAAGAATATATCTCAGCAAATAATCGGAGTCATAGATCCTCAAATGAATATTCAAATAATATTCAATAAATAAAATAAGCTGAGTCATAATACCTCGAATGAATATTATAAATAATATTCATTAAATAAAATAAAGGAGTCATACATCCTCAAATGAATATTCAAATAATATTCAATAAATAATGTAAAGGAGTCATACGCCTTCGAATAATATTTGAAATAATATTCAATAATAAAATAAAGTTAAAGTTATCGAATAAACCTTATTCGATTAATAGTTTTAAAAACTATATCCATATATATATATATAAATAAATATATATATATATATATATATATATACTCGGGAACATCGACTCCCGGTTTAGAAATATGTTCACCTTTTATCCCCTATACTAAGGGTATACGCAACTACTTGCTTATTTCTAGCATAGGTATTATGCAACTATAAGCATTGAAATCAACAGATAGATAACCAGATTACGAAACAGACATGCATATATACCATATTAGCATGCTCCAATATATCGCAAAATTTGCTAAATAACAATCATGCAATATCACAAGATAATGCATATACATACATTTACATCACAACAACAGTGTATCGGATAGAATACTTGCCTGAGCGACTTGGGGGTGAGAAAGGCTCGGGACGAGTCTGGCAACCTATAAACAACAAGTAAGTTGGAATTAAACCAAAATCACTTGTAAGTCTATGCTTTAACTAACTTAGACTCTAATGCTAGTTTTACGCTCCCCGATTCGCTTAAGTCACTCGGGTACCCTCGGCTCCACCATTTTTAATAACTTGACCTTTACGAGTTTTAACGCGATTCCTTCGCGAATGACTTACCAACTGCCTAACACACTTACCATAAATGTTTCACACATTAATTAATCCTTTTTGGTCTTTAACCTACATTCCAAAGTAAGGCGAGGGAAAAAGTTTCGTTCGTGAAACACCGTTACTTGAAACGGTCGTTTCTCCTAAACCGTAAATCGGAATCGGACGAACTACATATCAAAACGAAGCTCGTAACATGAGCTATCTAAACATGGCAGTGGTCACAATTTAACAGGGGGTTCTCGGGTCCTAATGCTATGCACAAAAACAGTCCAAAGAAAATCGGACATTACGACGGCTATGTTTACGCGATTTCCCATTTTTTAAACTACCCACAATCAACACAAACCATCCTCAAATCCAACACACCACAAACACCCATCCTTATCACATCATAACAATCCCAAACAATTCAATATTACTCATTCATACATATGCTTAACCTAACTTTAATCATGCTTTAAGTTTCTTTAAATCAAAACCACTAAATTATCATTTCATTTCACCACCATTCCAAATCTCAACTCTAAACATAACAACAAGATACCATAACATCTTACTCATCAAAATCACTTTATAATATATATGAACCTAGGGTTTGAAAGTGGTATACCTTCCTTGGATTGGTGGGTGAAGCTAGGAAGCCTTAATAAGCTTGGAGTAGTCTTAAGAAAGCTTGGATCTTCAAGAAAACAAGAAAAAAAACTCAAGTTAAAACTTGAAAACACTATTCATTGTCTTCTCCAATGATTAAATCAAGAAGCTAGAGAAAGAATTTGTGGCTTAAACTTATGATATAGCCATTACTAAGCATAAAGAAGGTTAGGGAATTTTCTTACCAATTAAGGATGCTTGGATCTTGATTTTGGAAATTTTTAGCTTTGAAAATGCAAGAAAGCCGAGAGCAAAGTGAAGACAATGCCTTGGTTGATTTTTTGATGAAATGATTTGCTAGTTGGTTGGCTTGGTTTTGTTTTTGATTTAGCAAATTACCACCTTGTCCTTGCATTTGTGTGGTCCTAAATCAACCACACCTCCTTCCTTTCATGTCATGCTTATGTCACCCCTATGATGTCATCCTCCCTTCCTTGTCTCCTTTCTATTGGTTGGATGACATCACTCCCCTTAAACCCTTTGATTAACTCCCTAATCGTTTGCCTAATGACCGCTGATCTGTTGCACGGTTCGCTTAACTTTCGTTCTCGTTTATCGTTTGAAGGATCATACCCGGGATCTTATTACTTAGGTTCCCTTGACCTTTCTCAATACATTATATTCCTTTTTATGATCCTCTATTATAATCCTTTAATTTAAATCCTTTTTATCCTGTTACCTTATACTCAATTCTCTCCGTATCTTGTGGATTTCCGGGAAAAACCAAAGTGTTCGGAATTGGATTCTGACGATATTTACATACACTTATATACTTCATAGAGTACTAATAATATCCCATAAGATCAATATCAGAACCCCTACATAGCGTGGCATTAAAAGTTTTCTCGTTCAGCAAAAACACTATTCATAAGGGTTTCAAAATTTCTCAAAAAAATTGGGGTTATTACAGTCTCCCCTCCTTAAAAGGATTCCGTCCCGGAATCGGATAGAAATAAATAGGGATACTTTCTTAGTATTGCACTTTCTAACTCTCAAGTCAATTTTCCCACATTGTGGTTCTACCATCAAACTCTTACTAGTTTGATAACCCTTCTCCTAAGCACTCGTTCCTTTTCACTCTATAACCCTTCCTGGTTGCTCCATATAGGTTACGTCGGTTTGCATATCTATGCGCTCATATGCTAACTTCCCAAACGTCTTAATATATCCAAGGGTCCAACAAATTGTAGACTTAGCTTTCCTTTCTTTCCGAACCTCATCAATCCTTTCCAAGGGATACCTATAACATTACTAGGTCCCCTATTTCATACTCTTTATCCTTTCGTGTCAAATCAACATACTTATCATGACCATCTTGGGCTACTACCAGCCGTCCTCTGATTAGATCTATCATATCCTTGGTCCTTTGGACTACTGCGGGTCCGAGCATCTTGCGCTCTACAACTTCATCCTAACATAAGGGAGATCGACATTGTCTTCCCTCAATGATCTCATAAGGCGACATCTCGATAATGACATATGATCTATTGTCGTAAGATAACTCAATCCGAATTAAGTGATCATTCCAAATTCTTTCAAGTCTATTACACAGACTCTCATTATTGCTTTTAACATTAGAGCTTCTGCTTCTCAATACCCATTCTTTTCCAGTTCGTAATCGCTACTACCTTCCGTTCCTAATATTATACTGGTTATACTTTTGCTCGTTAGCATTCTATAACCTTTTAATAACCACGTCAACCTTAGTATCACGAATGTGTTCCCATTCCGCATACTACCACCACTTTATTACTCCTTTTTCAGTTGCTTCTATTTTCCAAAATTTGATCAATCAAATAGAAGTAAAGGAATTTGTTGAGAGATCACTAAGATCATGAACACTTGTTATATCGCATAGTTAGTACAGAAGGTGGCCAGCCTTTAGTACTTGACAAGCAATTAAACAATAACTGGTATCCTACTAGGCTTCTATCACACAGATAGATAGTCATTCGGCAATACCTCCCCTTTCTGGAAGGGTTGTTCTTCTCAGCTTACATGAAATGAAAAGAAGAGAAAAGAACGAACTGAAGAGAATTGTATATATGAAAAAAAATATACTGCCACAAAATATCTGGCTTGGAATCTACCTCTGAACTATAGAGGTTTGTCATAGGAGAACAAAACATATATGTATTTATATCAACATCAAGTATTATAGCATCGTATTTCACGTGCCTAAATATTTTCGTTATCCCGTCCATCATTCTATGGACCCATGCTCTTCCTCGAGCTTATACACAATTACCTTTGAAACTCCCTCGACATCGAAAATCGAATCTGGGATCTCATTCTAGACATCATCGTTACTCAAATTCTATGCTTGCACCGCAACCTTCCTCGTATAATAATACGACTCTCTATTGATAAGAAAGAATAATAATTCACTATGTAGATACTCTACTTAATTAGTCTATTAATGATGACTTATACACTACCACGACCCGATTAGTGGTACTCAATCTCAACACCCATTCCAATACAACTCTCACGGTTGTAATCAGCTCAATACTCGCAGAATCATTGCTGCCTCACTATGGTCCACCACTGACCTACTGTCGTCATTCATTTTCCATGAAGTCTTAATAGCTAACCATACGGAGTCCATACAGGTCGTATCTAATTCTCCTAAGAAATTAACATAACCACCAATCACAATTCATGAAGAACACTCGTGATCCTGACATACATACATGACATGAAGCAAATAAAAGTGCAGAAGAGTTTCAATCGAAGCAACGATAGCAGGTTAATACCATTCTTAATCATACGCCCTAAATAGAAGAATTAACTCAAGGGTTCATCTAGTCCTTTTTGAAACATGGTTCTGGCTTATCTCAAGATAGGACCTTAAAAGATAGATAGCCCGTTCATGGCGATTACACGAATTCAACCTTTGCCAACTACTATTACGGTTGGGTATTGCACAATCATCAGAAGGAATGTCAATCTTCCAAACCATAATACAATCTGCATAGCTTTGACCATCATCATTGTATTCCTTTGGCACAAGCGCCTATAATTATCCTCTTACCTTTAAAGTGTCGGCCACCTCTTTAGCCTTTCCTGATAGTAAAATTTCCTTACAGTCAATGTCATTTTAACCACCTCCAAATAAATTTTTCCACCTTATTTCAATCACAGCTTATGTGAAGATGTTTTCCTTAAAATCTGATGAGTAAAAAAAAAAAATCACCATTTTTCCATAAGTTATTGCCTCAGTCTTTAGAGGTTAATCACTGTCATGACTGACTCTCAATCATAATTAGAACATCCTTTATCTTAAGTCCTAATTGCCCTGAACAATTTCGACCATTATTGGTTCGATCCATACCTTCTCGTGGTTTAACACGTGCCTCACTTGGCATCATTATAATTACGTCATATTTCCTTTATCACCATTTCCATTCTTGAGAATTTTGAATATTACCTTTCTCATTGCAAAACCTCTAAGGTTATCCTTGAATCGTTCCTCCTGTATTCCCTAGATACAGGGCATATCACCATACCCTATACTAATACTAGAACCATTATCTATATGTTTCTGAAAAATTTTCTCCACTGATACTTAAAGGTCATCATTACCTTAATATTTTCCAATTCATACTGTCAAAACTCATACTATCCCTATTAAGGGTGAAATGCCAACCTTCATGCATTCCCCCTATGGTTCATCTCAAGTTATCGAAGTTATATCCTTAATTCCACCTTTAAAAGGTACCTGCATCCTTCCATGGATAAATCAAGTCATATATCCTTGATAGATTATCTTATTCATCATTCCCACCTCGATAGTCTATACCTAACTTCATAATAGCATCCTTATTCAAATTGAGGTCAATCCATATGGCCTTCAAAAGATAACAATGGTTATCTGCTTTTCTTTCCTGATTTGGTAATGATAACATGGATGTTCTGGAAGATATTGGTCATGTTCAACGTGAACTTCTTTTTAATAATTCCTTATTTACTTTTGCTGTTTATCTCAACAGTCATCTCAATGTTGGGATATCTCTCATACCTGGCGTCTCCCTTTCTGGGTATCAAGCCACCGGTCTTACACTTCACATTCTTGAAGGTCACTTCCTTCATCCAATTTTCCTAATTTCTTACTTCCTTGTCTCCTCAGTCTATCCGCGTCTCATATTTATCCTTCGAATTATCTCAAGGTTTCCTCGAATCTTCCCAACTTACAGGGGATAAAATATATGTATCTCTTATACCTTCAACCATCAATTTAACTCATGGTGAATCACTCTCATCCGGACGATTACATACTTTTCTATTTCTATTTCTACGAGTCTTTAGGGTTTCCTCATACCCAACTCCCTTATCATTCCCCAAACTCTCTTGCCTTTATATTCCTTTCTCTTATCGTTATTTCATGAACCAACACAACATAAGCATTGATTTCAAACATCCCGTCATTCTGGATTCGTGTCTTCAGAACGAATCTTGATAACTTTTACAACTTAGATTCATAATTCATCATACTCGTCTGCCTTTGTTCTGGCTCTTAAGCTTTTACACTATCTCCATAACCTTGGGAAGTACTTTCCTGAAAACAATTGACTGAACTTAAATCAGTTTATTATAATCTCTTGCTCCGTGCCTTCCTTGGCCTTTCACCAGCGGGTGGTCTCTCTCTTAGGAGGGTAAGTGACAAAACAGTCTTTTGTGGTTCGTCAATCATTTAGAATCTCAAATGATTCATCTATTTCCTTTAGCCAGGCTCTTGCCTCGACTGGGTCAGCTTGTTCCTTGGAACTCTGAGAGCTTAGCGACTTAAAGGACATGAAAGAATTTCTCACCGCACTATCTCCTCAGGGTGGTGGTTGGGGATAATAGTCTAAGTTCTTTTTAGACAGGTCCATGAATTGCCGTATAGGAGTACCGTCTCGGGTCTCCTTTCCTTACTCGACTTTCTATTTCCTTAGTATGAAATGTTTCATCCTACTCCCCATAATTGGGGTCATATTTTAATTTAAAATCCTCATTTTCCACTCCATTATGTCATGGGTTCCTTCTATCTTGATGGCGACCTCCCTGACTATCACGTTCAGGGTTTGCTCTAAATCTTATTCCTCAAACTAGCTTTCGTCTAAGATCTCATCCTTACGCTCTTGAACTTTCGGAACCCAAATTCTATAGGAATGCCTCATTATTCCCTTATCATCTTTCTCGATATTAATCTCTTATCTATTTGTTGGCTCTCTGCCTTCATTCATAACTTTTTCTGGCACAATATGATCTTTTCCAATAATTCGGGCTGTATTGCTATCTCAAACAGCTTTTCGGTACCGGCTCCGGTTACCTTCACTACTATTTCCATTTTCTCAAAATCTCTTATAAACTCTCCAAAAGACATTATCATCTTGAGTCTCTCCTTTTTACTAAGGGCATCAGCCACCATATTGGCTTACCCCGAATGATAAAGAATCTGCCAATCATAATTCTTGATTAGCTCTAACCGCCTCATCTAGCGTATGTTGAGCTCTTTCTACGTAAGAATGTACTAGAGCACTTATGGCTTAGGTAATTCTCGCACTTCTCTCCATACAAGTAGTGCCTCCAATCTTTAGGGTAAAACTATTGCCACGAGCCTAAGCTCATGGGCGGTGATATCAAATTTCATATTACCTTAATTGTCTTGACGCAGACGCGATTATCTTGCTGTGCTAAGAAGCACCCTAATTCCTTATGCGAAGCGTCACTTACAAATCATAAAATCTCCTTTTTCCATCCGGCAATGCCAGCATAGGGGCCATCACCAACCTCTGCTTCAGTTCTTGAAAGCTGTTCTCGCATTTCTCTGTCCATTCGAACTTCTCAGTCTTACGAGTAAGCCGCGTTAAAGGGGCTACTATCTTTACAACTTGAACGAACCTCCGGTAGTGACCGGCCAATCCTACCTCTGGTAGTCGACCAAACCATGGTCATCAATTCATCAGTGGTCCTTTATCCAATCCTGTCAGGATCCTCCATGGGGTCCTTCTCAACAACTATCCCTACTAGGACAACATCCTCAATATCAACACCATCCGGTCCTGCATTAGGACACTCTATCGGATCCACAATCTGATCTCCAATAACTAATAAAACATCATCACGTTGATATTCCTCAACTTTAGGGTTCAGAGTCCCGCTACCATATACGATAACGAACTACGCTCCTATCACGATATTTATAAGGGTTCCCATAAGGGTTTTAACCGTCAGTACTACGTTAGGTAGCCCGACTATGAACTTGGCAAGAGTTCTTATTATCTTAGTGAACTTATTATCTTAACGTCCCATCATCTCTGAGGTTTATAACGCTTAGCTCTGATACCATTTCTGTAACACCCCCAGATCCGGGGTCGGGGATCCGGGTCGTCACGGTCTTTCTTTCCACAATATCACTTCACTTAATTAATAAATAACCTTATGCTGTGACCCCACACTAACACACACCACAACCCGTTATAGTCTCAGAGATGAAATTTAAATAAGTACAAGTCTTTGAATCCACAATTTAAAAGTTAATACAACCCAAAATGATTACTTGATAAATTTACAGTTAATTGCCATTATCTGCCACAAGTTATAATTATACATAATTGATTCTCAAAAGTAGATGGTCTGATCTACAATAGATCTACCTCTGCAGCTATAGCAGCTACAACATCAACGGGAAGACACAGGACGCTTCCCACGCGCTTGCGCTGGGTCTGCTGGAGTCTGGCCATCTTTCCTAACTGTTGTTGTGTGATGAAGAAATAAAGCAAGGGTGAGCAGCAAGCCCACCAAAATAATATGTATAATGATTTACAATATATGAGCCTACTCATAATACTCATGAAAGTCTTGGTCAAAAGAAATGAACCAAGTTGATATCTTAATGCGATGAAGTCGCAAAATATTCAGTATATATATATATATATATATACTTTTCAAAATATTGGAAGTCCTCTTCCATGCATAATACACACAAAATTCCAGTGTATAACTGTATAAAAATATCGTTGCAAGGTGATCTCATATATCTAACCTTGTCTCAACGTTTTTCTGAAAATCTTTGTCATGCATAAGATAATCATTTACTAGATATAAGTTTAAAAGATGAAGTTACAAAATACTCCAATATACTTATATCTTTTCCAAATACTACTTGAACTACCACCATTCAAGTTATAATTAGTTTCCAAAGTTCATCACATAGACGAGACTACAAGATAATACTTGAATAGATTCAACCTTTAAAATATCATCAAAATAAAATGAAGTTATGAGATACTTCATTTGATGCAAACATTATTTTGAAAACTTGACCCTGCCAACACTCAACAATCGCCCAACCGTAGCCTTTCTATCGAAGTGCTTTGGGTAGTGTTGCAGAAATATCCAATTGGATGATGAACTCATTACGGGAGTTTACCGCGCCAGGAAGACCACTTACGATGATCAGTCGTAGTAGTACAACCCCACCATTTTCTACATGTAGAGGAGAACCTGTCGGATTTACTTGTCAACCGAACACTGAACTCCTAAGGAATGGACCGCCTTAGCGGAACTTCCAGGCCATTTGGGCCAATATAATAAGGCTGGGCCGGCGCTACTCGACCACTTACGCCACTCCTAGTTCAGATGAAATCCATGACTCTGAAACGTAAAGCTCGTTTCCCCCTTTCCCCAAGTAGAAACTTGTTGATACGGCTCCACCAAGAAGTCGTACCTAGTTGGAAAGGAAAACTCACCGATATTTCCCAGGCGATGCCTGTTAATGGATTAACTTGTTCCAAGAATTTTACTTCCCGAATATTGGGTAAGTAATCAAAAACTCTTTTACCAAGACAGCAACCTTGTTGCGAATATAAAACACACCACCGAGCCGGATCCCCCAGGTTTTGAGCGAGTATTTAAATCCCCTTTTTAAAAGGAAGATCTTAAATATAAAAATAGTTTTGGGATCCGCTCTAACTTTTGAAAATCATTTTAAAGACTCGAAAACACTTTAAAGAGTGTTTGGAGTAAAACTGATTTAATGAAGTAAATCAGTCCCCAGAATATTTAGAAAATGTCTGAATATTATTATTTAAATAATATTCCCATAAAAATAATCTTTATAAAATAATTGAAGTAGAAGTATTAAAACTTATACTTGAAATGAATAGCAAATAATCAAAGATATACTTGTACGAAAGTAATATCTTTATTTGAATAATCAAAAATAAGTTTGATTATCGACACCTTATTCTTTAATAAATTAAAGAATATATCTCAGCAAATAATCGGAGTCATAGATCCTCAAATGAATATTCAAATAATATTCAATAAATAAAATAAGCTGAGTCATAATACCTCGAATGAATATTATAAATAATATTCATTAAATAAAATAAAGGAGTCATACATCCTCAAATGAATATTCAAATAATATTCAATAAATAATGTAAAGGAGTCATACGCCTTCGAATAATATTTGAAATAATATTCAATAATAAAATAAAGTTAAAGTTATCGAATAAACCTTATTCGATTAATAGTTTTAAAAACTATATCCATATATATATATATAAATAAATATATATATATATATATATATATATATACTCGGGAACATCGACTCCCGGTTTAGAAATATGTTCACCTTTTATCCCCTATACTAAGGGTATACGCAACTACTTGCTTATTTCTAGCATAGGTATTATGCAACTATAAGCATTGAAATCAACAGATAGATAACCAGATTACGAAACAGACATGCATATATACCATATTAGCATGCTCCAATATATCGCAAAATTTGCTAAATAACAATCATGCAATATCACAAGATAATGCATATACATACATTTACATCACAACAACAGTGTATCGGATAGAATACTTGCCTGAGCGACTTGGGGGTGAGAAAGGCTCGGGACGAGTCTGGCAACCTATAAACAACAAGTAAGTTGGAATTAAACCAAAATCACTTGTAAGTCTATGCTTTAACTAACTTAGACTCTAATGCTAGTTTTACGCTCCCCGATTCGCTTAAGTCACTCGGGTACCCTCGGCTCCATCATTTTTAATAACTTGACCTTTACGAGTTTTAACGCGATTCCTTCGCGAATGACTTACCAACTGCCTAACACACTTACCATAAATGTTTCACACATTAATTAATCCTTTTTGGTCTTTAACCTACATTCCAAAGTAAGGCGAGGGAAAAAGTTTCGTTCGTGAAACACCGTTACTTGAAACGGTCGTTTCTCCTAAACCGTAAATCGGAATCGGACGAACTACATATCAAAACGAAGCTCGTAACATGAGCTATCTAAACATGGCAGTGGTCACAATTTAACAGGGGGTTCTCGGGTCCTAATGCTATGCACAAAAACAGTCCAAAGAAAATCGGACATTACGACGGCTATGTTTACGCGATTTCCCATTTTTTAAACTACCCACAATCAACACAAACCATCCTCAAATCCAACACACCACAAACACCCATCCTTATCACATCATAACAATCCCAAACAATTCAATATTACTCATTCATACATATGCTTAACCTAACTTTAATCATGCTTTAAGTTTCTTTAAATCAAAACCACTAAATTATCATTTCATTTCACCACCATTCCAAATCTCAACTCTAAACATAACAACAAGATACCATAACATCTTACTCATCAAAATCACTTTATAATATATATGAACCTAGGGTTTGAAAGTGGTATACCTTCCTTGGATTGGTGGGTGAAGCTAGGAAGCCTTAATAAGCTTGGAGTAGTCTTAAGAAAGCTTGGATCTTCAAGAAAACAAGAAAAAAAACTCAAGTTAAAACTTGAAAACACTATTCATTGTCTTCTCCAATGATTAAATCAAGAAGCTAGAGAAAGAATTTGTGGCTTAAACTTATGATATAGCCATTACTAAGCATAAAGAAGGTTAGGGAATTTTCTTACCAATTAAGGATGCTTGGATCTTGATTTTGGAAATTTTTAGCTTTGAAAATGCAAGAAAGCCGAGAGCAAAGTGAAGACAATGCCTTGGTTGATTTTTTGATGAAATGATTTGCTAGTTGGTTGGCTTGGTTTTGTTTTTGATTTAGCAAATTACCACCTTGTCCTTGCATTTGTGTGGTCCTAAATCAACCACACCTCCTTCCTTTCATGTCATGCTTATGTCACCCCTATGATGTCATCCTCCCTTCCTTGTCTCCTTTCTATTGGTTGGATGACATCACTCCCCTTAAACCCTTTGATTAACTCCCTAATCGTTTGCCTAATGACCGCTGATCTGTTGCACGGTTCGCTTAACTTTCGTTCTCGTTTATCGTTTGAAGGATCATACCCGGGATCTTATTACTTAGGTTCCCTTGACCTTTCTCAATACATTATATTCCTTTTTATGATCCTCTATTATAATCCTTTAATTTAAATCCTTTTTATCCTGTTACCTTATACTCAATTCTCTCCGTATCTTGTGGATTTCCGGGAAAAACCAAAGTGTTCGGAATTGGATTCTGACGATATTTACATACACTTATATACTTCATAGAGTACTAATAATATCCCATAAGATCAATATCAGAACCCCTACATAGCGTGGCATGAAAAGTTTTCTCGTTCAGCAAAAACACTATTCATAAGGGTTTCAAAATTTCTCAAAAAAATTGGGGTTATTACAGATTATTAATTAATTTTAATTTATTATTTAACTAGATTTATTATATATTTTGATTTATAAAGTCCGAAAAATAGTTTCGAGTTTTAAAATATTATTTTAAATTGTTTTCAAGACTCAATAATTATTATAAAGTGATTTTAAAGTCAGATTCGGGTATTCGAACCATGTTATTTACTTATAAATGATTCATCGACCCGTTTTAATTCCGAAAAATGTTTACAAATTCGTATTCAATACCCGAAAAATCATTTTAACCCCGAATCTTCTTTGGAAAATTATTTTTATCGAATATATTACGTGTTATGTGCTATATGTGATCTGATTGATGTGTAATCATCTTATATGTATGTTGTTTAACTATTTTTACCGTTACTTTGAATCCGTAAGTCGGATTTGGGCGAAACGAAGGGTAGATAAAAGCTTGTAACAAATAAAATAAAGTGAGAATGAGTATTGATAGATACTTGTGATGTCTAGCAGAGGAAGCAAGGCATATAAAGGGGAAGCAGATAGTCAGTGATTAGGAATCAGTGAATGAGAGCAAGTGAAGCGTTAGTAGGTTGAGAAAAGGCAAGTGATTCCTAAACTCTCTTGATATGTGTTTGGAATAGTTTTGTTTTATATCGCAAGTGCTTTGAAGTATATAACCTTAAACCTTGGTTCCAGTTATTGATTTTGAGCCGTAAGCCTTATTCTTTGTAAATCATTGATTGTTGAATACCCAGATACGAACCGCAGATATACGATACTACTCCACAAATACATACAAACTATATACTGATCACTGAACCGGAATTGTTTAACATACAAACCTTCACACCTTATATATTAGAAGATTAATCCTTATAACCACAAGACCTTGATTCTTCTGTTATCTGATTCTTTTATCGGCTGATAGCCAATCCTTGCACTTACGTTGTTATACCCTTTTGGTGATTGCAAATCACCTTATGCTTGAAGACAAATGTTGTTTATGATTATGTTTATTGATTTACATTGTTTATTCTGTTATTGTTATAGAATTGGATTATTTTATAAATATTGACCAGATCATGGTCAGACCAGATTCGTGGTCGTGTTAGGCTAATGTGTGCCTTGGATCCAGTATATAGAGCAGAGATGTGTGCCTTGCTCGGGGTTAGTGCGTGACTGATCAACAACCTAACTTTGGTTTTTAAATTAAAAATGAATATCCAATTCTAATCATTGTGTATCAGTAAACTTAATTCCCTAAAATCATTTCATTTGACCATTTTTTTAATCTCAGTATTGTCACTATGACTTGCGGAGCTAGTTAGCTCACTCTTGCGAATCTGTTTATGTTCTTTTCCAGTTAAGAAGGAGCCCATTGGTAAAGACGATCCCCAATCAAGTGTGTGAGCTAGGATTCCCGGTTGAGACAGAATAAGCTAGCTGAAGACTTTTGTTATAGTTTAAGTTTGAAAGTTTGTAAGAATGTTTTATTTTCAGTTGTAAGTTAAACTAGGTGGGTCTTGGAACGGTTGTAATATAAGTAAGGTTATGGCTTGTGTGCATATTTTAACTTGTTACAATCCGTGGAATATGGTAAGTAGGGTCATTGCATATATAATATTGTCATAAACAGGTTTATATATTGTGTGTGTGTGTTGTGATCCTCAAACTTCTGACCTGGGTTTGCAGGGTGTAACAGTCTGTGGATGATAAGTTGTACTCATATTCAACTTGGTTCCAAATATTCCTGAAAACTTCTCCAGAATCTTGAATTGAATCGTGGATCTCGGTCAGGCACAATAGACACGGGAACTCAATGAAGAACTACTATCTCCTTCAAATACATGTGAACCAACTTATTCAATGAAAATCTTTTATTAATAGGCAGGAAATGAGCTGACTTGGTTAGTCTGTCCATTATAACCCAAATAGCATCGTAGTTCGCTTTTGTCCTTGGTAATCCGACTATAAAATCCATAGCAATTGAAATCACACGCTAATATTCACGCAAGTTATGCATTGGCGAGTAATGTAGAATTCTTTCTAGTTCGTTCCCACAAAGTCTCTTTTGGTTAACTTAAGATTTATGCACTTGTGCAACAATGATATGGCTATTGTTCAATGCTAAGACGAATAACATTTTAGCTTGTTTATAACTAAGATATTAACTAACATGCAATTAACTAAGAGATTAAAGGGATGATTTACTATATGAGATAAATATGGGATTCTAACTTCATTAAATACTTCATTCAAAGTCATTGTTCTTAACCTTAGCATGCAATAGTGATGACAACTAATCGAATATGTAACACCCCCAGATCCGGGGTTGGGGATCCGGGTCGTCACGGTCTTTCTTTCCATAATATTACTTCACTTAATTAATAATAAATAACCTTATGCTGTGACCCCACACTAACACACACCACAACCCGTTATAGTCTCAGAGATGAAATTGAAATAAGTACAAGTCCTTGAATCCACAATTTAAAGTTATTACAACCCAAAATGATTACTTGATAAATTTACAGTTAATTGCCATTATCTGCCACAAGTTATAATTATACAATATTTGATTCCCAAAAGTAGAATGCCTGATCTACCAATAGATCTACCTCTGCAGCTATAGCAGCTACATCATAAACGGGAAGACGCGGGACGCTTCCCACGCGCTTGCGCTGGGTCTGCTTGAGTCTGGCCATCTTTCCTAACTGTTGTTGTGTGATGAAGAAATGAAGCAATAGTGAGCATTACAGCTCACAAGATAATATATAGTGTAAACAATAATGCAAGTATCTAAAATGGATAACTTACTCGAATCCTTTATCAAGTGTAAGGTAATTACTTACTGGATATAAGTTTTAAGAAAAATGAAGTTACCAAATACTTCACTATACTTATATCATTTATAAAGCTACTTGAACTACCACTATTCAAGGTATAAGGAGCTTTCAACAGTTCATCACATAGATGAGACTATAAGACAAGATTTGAATAGATTAAATCTTTAAAGTATTATTGAAGGAAATGAAGTTATGATATACTTCATTAAGTTCCGATATATATATCCACATATATACCTTCTTCATACAGTTCCTAGAAACCTCTGTCATGTAAAGTATGAACAGAGTTTGTAACATCCAATAAATTTTTGGAAGGGAAAAGAATAGTGGCATAAACCCGATATCTTGCTGATCAGGCAAAGATACCAATAAGTAACCTTTTCTACTAGTAGATGGACGAATTCCCCACTGGTTATCACCCTGGTCGCAATAGGACCTTATGCTGGACTGCCACTCAGCCACTTACGCATTTGATGGACTCCCACTGAGCCACTTACACTATCATGGACGCCCACTGAGCCCATGTTGCTTATGTCGACTCGATAGATGGACTTACTTCTCGAACGTTGGGTAAGTAATCAATTCATTTACCAAAACCGCAACCTTGTTGCGAATATAAAATACACCACAAAGCCGAATCCCTCTGGTTTTGAGCGAGTATTTAAATCCCCTTTAAAAAGGAAGGTCTTAAATATATAAAAAAATTGAGTTTTGGGATCCGCTCTAACTTTTGAAAATCATTTTAAGGACTCGAAAACACTTTAAAGAGTGTTTGGAGTAGTGCTGATTTAATAAAGTAAATCAGTCCCAATATATTAGAAAATATTTGAATATTATTATTTAAATAATATTCCCATAAAGAATAATCTTTATACAAATAATTGAAGTTTGTAAAACTTATACTTGAAACGAGTATTAAATAACCAAAGATATACTTGTACGAAAGTACTATCTTTATTTGAATAATCAAAAATAAGTTTGATTATCGACACCTTATTCTTTAATAAAATAAAGAATATATCTCAGCAAATAATCGGAGTCATAGGTCCTCAAATGAATATTCAAATAATAATCATTAAATAATATAAACTGAGTCATAAGCCCTCGAATGAATATTCAAATAATATTCAATTAATAAAATAAACTGAGACATAAGCCCTCGAATGAATATTCAAATAATATTCAATTAATAAAATAAACTGAGTCATAAGCCCCCGAATGAATATTCGAAATAATATTCAATTAATAAAATAAACTGAGTCATAAGCCCCCGAATGAATATTCGAAATAATATTCATTAAATAAAATAAAAGGAGTCATAAGCCCCCGAATGAATATTCGAAATAATATTCATTAAATAATATAAAGTGAGTCATAAGTCCTCGAATGAATATTCAAGTAATATTCATTAAATAATATAAAGTTATCGAATAAACCTTATTCGATTAATAGTTTTAAAAACTATTCATATATATATATATATATATATATATATATATATATATATATTATACTCGGGAGCCTCGCCTCCCGGTTTTAGAAAAAGTTCACCTTTTTATCCCCTATACTAAGGGTATACTCAAATACCACTTATCTCTAGCATAAGTATTATGCAACTAATAAGCATTTGAACCAACAGATATATAAATCAAGAATACGAAACAGGCATGCATATATACCATATCACATGCTACAATATATCGCAAGAATTTGCTAATAACAAATATGTGTTTATCACAAGATCATGCATATACACATATACATCACAACAACAGTTATACGGGTAGAAAACTTGCCTGAGCGACTGGGGGTTACAAATGGCTTGAGACGAGTCTGGTAACCTATAAACAACATATAAGTTGGAATTAAACCAATAGTCACTTATAAATCTATACTTTAACCAATTTAGACTCTAACGCTCGCTTTGCGCTTAACGATTCACTTAAGTCGCTCGAGTACCCTCGGCTCCACCATTTTTAATAAATTAACCATTACGAGTTTTAAGGCGATTCTTTTGCGAGTGTCTTACCAACTTCCTATTACACTTTACATAAATGTTTCATACTCCAAATAGTCCTTTAAGGTCTTTAACCTATGTTTCAAAGTAAGGCGAGGGGTAATGGTTCGTTCGCGAAACGTCGTTACTTAAAACGGTCGTTTCTCCTAAACCGTACATCGAAATCAAACGAACCACATATCAAAACGAAGCTCGTATCATGAACTATCTAATCATGGAAATGGTCAAAACCTAGCAGGGAGTTCTCGGGTCCTAATGTTAAGAACAAAACAGCCTAAAGTAAATCGGACATTACGACGGCTATGTTTACGCGATTACCCAAATTTAAAACACTCCAATTCAACCCACAATCAATCCAAAATCACAACCCAATCAAAAATCCATCCATACTACATCATAACAGCCCCAACAACTCAACATTAACAATTTATACTTATTCTTAAACTTGAATTTAAAACTATACTTAAGTCCTTTAACTAATCAACAAGATTTCAACATCCAATTCACTACAACTCCCTCCCAAACTTTAAACATACAAGCATCAAGCTTCTCTTTTACCATAACAATCAAAACCATCCTAATATACAAAGTAAAGTTAGGGTTTGGAGATGTTATACCTTCCTTGAAGTGATTTGAGTAGCTAGGAAGCCTTAAGAAGCCTTGAGATATCTTAGGGATGCTTGGATCTTAAAGGAAAAACAAAGAAAATCAAGTTAAAAATCTTGAAATCACTATTCATTATCTTCTTCATTGATTTCTTGGAAGAGATTGAGAATGAATTGGAGGCTTAAACTTATATGATAGCCATATCTATGCATAAGGAGTATTAGATAATTACCTTACTAATTAAGGAAGCTTGGAACTTGAATTTTAAATTTTCCTCCTTGAAATGAAGAGAAAAGCCGAGAGCTTCTTGATGAAGAAGTGAAATGATTTTTGTGTTTGTGAGTTGTTTTGCCTAGCTTGGTTGCTTTTGATTTGTTTTTGGTTAATTACCTTTTTAACCTTGAACTTTGTGTGGTTTTAAATCAACCACACCTCCTTCCCCTTATGTCATGCTTATGTCACCTTGTGATGTCATCCTCCCTCACTTGCCCTCTTCTTATTGGTTGGATGACCTCATCATCCCTAACCTCCTTGATTAACTCCTAATTGTTTGCCTAATGACCGCTGATCTGTTATACGGTTCGCTTAACTTTCGTTCTCGTTTCTCGTTTGAGGGATCATACCCGGGATCTTATTACTTGGGTTTCCTTGACCTTTCTCAATACATTATATTCCTTTTATGATCCTCTCTTATAATCCTTTAATTTAAATCCTTTTTTTCCTGTTACCTTATACTCCATTCTTTCTGTATCTAGTGGATTTCCGAGAAAAATCAAAGTGTTCGGAATTGGATTCTGACGATCTTTACATACACTTATATACAATATAGAGTACCAATAAAATCTCAGAATATCCATATAAGAACCCCTACATAGTGTGGCATGAAAAGTTTTCTTGTTCAGAAATATCAGCAAAAACACTATTCATAAGGGTTACAAAAAGTTCAAAATTTTGGGGTTATTACAGTCTCCCCTCCTTAAAAGGATTCCGTCCCGGAATCAAATAGAAAACAATTGGGGGTACTTTTCTAGCATTGCGCTCTCTATTTCCCAAGTTGATTCTTCCATATTATGATTCTGCCATAGCACTCTGACTAGCTTGATCACTTTGTTCCGAAGCACCTGCTCCTTCTTATCCATAATCTTTACTGGTTTCTCCACGTAAGTCAGATCTGGTTGCATATCCACATGCTCGTACTCCACTATGTGTCTGGCATCCCGATGATACTTCCTTAGCATTGACACATAGAACACATTATGAACTTGTTGTAGGTTCGGGGGTAAGGCTAGCTCGTAAGCCAACTTCCCAATCCGTCTTAGTATCTCAAAAGGTCCAATGTATCTTGGGCTTAGTTTTCCTTTCTTTCTGAATCTCATTAACCCCTTCCAAGGGGATACTTTTAGTAGTACTAAGTCCCCTACTCCATACTCCTTGTCCTTTCGGGCTAGGTCTGCATATTTCTTCTGTCTGTCTTGGGCTGCTACCAGCCGTCCTCTGATGAGATCCACTATGTATTTGGTCCTTTGGACCACTTCGGGTCCGAGCATCTTCCGCTCTCCTACTTCATCCCAGTATAAGGGAGATCGACACCTTCTTCCGTACAGGGCCTCATAAGGCGGCATTCCGATGCTAGCATGAAAGCTATTGTTATAAGAAAACTCGATCAACGGCAAGTGATCATCCCAACTTCCTTTAAAGTCTATTGCACAAACTCTCAACATATCCTCTAGTGTCTGGATGGTCCTTTCACTCTGCCCATCCGTCTGGGGATGGTACGCGGTACTCATATTTAACTTGGTCCCCGCACATTCTTGAAAGCTCCTCCAAAATCTGGAGTTGAACCCGGGGTCTCGGTCTGAGACAATGGACGCTGGGACTCCATGTCGCGTCACTATTTCCTTAAGGTAAATGTCCACCAGTCTATCGACTGTGTATCTCTCATTGATAGGAATGAAATGAGCTGACTTTGATAGTCGGTCTATAATCACCCATATGGCATCATGGTTGGCTTTCGTCCTTGGTAAACCGACAACAAAATCCATGGCTATCTGTTCCCATTTCCATTCGGGAATCTCCAGGGGTCGTAAAAGTCCACTGGGTCTCTGGTGCTCTGCCTTTACTCTTTGGTAAGTCAAACATTTGCTTACCCATTCTGCTACGTCCCTCTTCATGTTGAGCCACCAGTAATATTCCTTCAAATCCCTATACATCTTGGTGCTTCCCGGGTGAATGGAATACCTTGAACTATGGCTTTCATCCAAAATCTCATTTTTAAGCTCTTGAACGTTTGGAACCCAAATCCGGTAGGAGTACCTCATTATCCCTTTATCATCTTTCTCAGTATGGATCTCTTCTCCAGTCATTGACTCTCTGCCTTCATTCATTATTTTCTCTTGGCACAATCTGATCTTTTCCAATAACTCTGGCTGCATTAAGATCTCAAAAAGCTTTTCAGTTCCGGTTCCGGTTACCTTTATTTCTATTTCCATTCTCTCAAAATCCTTTATCAATTCTTCCGAAGTCGTTATCATTCTGAGTCTTTCTTTACTACTAAGGGCATCAGCCACCACATTGGCTTTCCCCGGGTGATAGAGAATCTCACAATCATAGTCCTTGATTAGCTCTAACCATCTCCTCTGGCGCATGTTGAGCTCTTTCTGCGTGAATATGTACTTGAGGCTCTTATGGTCTATGAAAATCTCGCACTTCTCTCCATACAAGTAGTGCCTCCAAATTTTTAAGGCAAAAACTATTGCCACAAGCTCAAGGTCATGAGTAGGATATCTAATCTCGTATTCCTTCAGTTGTCTCGATGCATACGCAATCACCTTACCGTGCTGCAAAAGCACACACCCTAATCCTTTGTGCGACGTGTCACTATATATCACAAAATCTCCTTTTCCGTTCGGCAACGCCAACACAGGGGCCGTCACCAATCTTCTCTTCAATTCTTGAAAACTATTCTCGCATTTTTCTGTCCATTCGAACTTCTCTGTCTTGCGAGTAAGTCGTGTCAAAGGGGTTGCGATCTTCGCAAAATCCTGCACAAATCTACGATAGTAGTCGGCCAATCCTATGAAACTCCTTACCTCTGTGGGTGTGGTTGGCCTTTCCCACTTCAAGACCGCCTCTATCTTGGAGGGGTCGACCAATACTCCTTCCTTATTGATCACATGTCCTAAAAATTGTACTTCATTCCGCCAGAATTCACACTTCGAGAATTTGGCATATAACTGTTCCTCTCTGAGTATTCCTAGAGCTATCCTCAAATGCTCTGCATGCTCTGCCTCAGTCCTTGAGTAGATTAAAATATCATCGATAAAAACTATCACACACTTGTCCAAGTACTTCTTGAATACTCTGTTCATTAAGTCCATGAAAGCCGCTGGGGCGTTGGTTAATCCAAAGGACATTACCAAGAACTCATAGTGCCTATACCTGGTACGGAACGCTGTCTTGGGAATATCTTCGGGTTTAATCTTAAATTGGTGATATCCAGTTCTCAGGTTAATCTTGGAAAAATAAACAGCATCCTTTAGCTGGTCGAACAGATCATCTATTCTAGGTAACGGGTACCTGTTCTTTATGGTTAGCTTGTTCAACTCTCGATAGTCGATGTACAGCCTCATGCTCCCATCCTTCTTCTTAACAAATAACACTGGTGCTCCCCACGGAGACACACTGGGTCTTATCATACCCTTATCCAAAAGTTCCTGCAATTGGGTAGCTAATTCCTTCATTTCTAATGGGGCTAACCGGTAAGGTGCTTTTGAAACTGGCGCCGTCCCTGGGGCCAACTCAATAGCAAATTCAATCACTCTATCGGGTGGTAATCCCGGAAGGTCTCGTGGGAATACGTCTTCAAATTTGTTGACTACCGGAATATCTTGTAAGTTGGGCACCTCCTTCTGCGTGTCCACCACATAGGCTAGGTAAGCCTCATTTCCTTTTCGTAACATCCTTCTGGCCTGGGCCATAGTCAAAAATTTCTGCGTCTTCCTCTTTCCTCTAAATATGACTTCTTTCTTTCCTGGGATATTTAACTTAACTTTCTTCCCCTTACAGTCTATCTGAGCATCATTGTTAGATAGCCAGTCCATTCCCAAAATTACATCAAACTCCCCTAATTTAAAAGGAATCAGATCAACACTAAAAGATTGCTCCCCTATGCCTAACTCACAGGCGGGGTGAATCTGGTTAACAGGAATAATTTCATGATTGGCTATTTCTACTTGTAAGGGTTCTATCAAGGATTCAGCCTTAAGTCTTAACTTACGTGCAAGGTCCTTTGATATAAAAGATTTAGTTGCTCCCGAATCAAATAAAACGTTTGCACTGACTGAATTTAGAGAAAGGGTACCTGCTATCATATCTGAGTCTTTCATAGCATCCTGGACTATCATGTTGAAAGTCCTCGCAGTAGGTGGCTTATTGGAGGCAGCCCTGCTGGCTCCTGAAGCTGCTGGTTTGTTCATTGGGCATTCCCTCTTCCAATGACCCGGGCGTCCACACTGATGACAAGTGGTGATTGGAATGACGGCAGGGGTTGATGAAGGGCACTTAGTTGAATAGTGACCTTCTCGACCGCACTTAAAGCAGGTTACTGGCTTTCCTTTACACTCCCCAGTGTGCATCCTTCCATAAGTGTTACAGGCTGGTAATGGGGGTCGAGACTGGTTGGAATAGGACATTCTTGACTTCTGGCCGCTCTGGCTCACATTCACGCTCATTGGCCGCTTAAACCCAGTGTTCTTTCCCGGTAGGGACACTGCTCCTCGATTAAATCTAGTTGGGAAGCTCCTTCCTGCGGAACCTCCACCCATGCTCATGCTTTTCCTCTTTATTCCCTTCTTCTCTCTTTCCCTCTGCATCTGTTCACTTCCGGCTTCTACAATTGTTGTTTTTTGCACCAGAGTGGCATAACCAGTAAGCTCAAGGATTGCCACCCTATTCTGAATCCACGGTTTCAGTCCCTGCTGAAACCTCCTACCTTTCTTTTCCTCGGTGCTCACAAATTCCGGCACAAACCTTGATAACTCAGTAAATTTCGCTTCGTACTCTGCCACAGATAAGTTATTTTACTTTAGCTCCAAGAACTTGAGCTCCATCTGGTTTTCCATAAACCTCGGGAAATATTTTCCCAGAAACAACTGACTGAACCTCTCCCAGGTTATAATAGCATCTGTCTCCATGTTTTTCTTGGCCTCCCACCAGTAGTTAGCCTCTTCTTTCAGAAGGTAGGTAGCAAATACATTCTTCTGTGCCTCATCGATACTCAGAATCTCAAAGGATTTCTCCATTTCCTTTAACCATGCCCTTGCCTCAACTGGGTCGGCTGATCCGTGGAACTCAGGGGGCTTAAGGGACTTAAAAGCCCTGAAAGAATTTGCCACAACATTGTTATTTCCTTGAGGGGGTGGGTTGGGTTGATGTTCCAAGTTCTGCCTTAGTAGTTGCATGAACTGGCCCGTGGGATCCATGCCTGGGTTTGGTATTGGTTGCTTAACCTCAGTTTCTCCTTCCTCAGCCTCTATCTCAAATCCCTCAACATTATATGTTTCCTCCTCCTCTTCATACAGGGAGTCATCCTGTTCAACATAATCCTCGTCTTCCTCTTCACTGTGTTCCTGGTTCCTATCGTCCTGGTTATGGCTTCCCTGGTCCTCAGATCCAGGGTTCGCCTTAGTTCCAATCTTTCTTGGCGGCATGATACTGATAAAAAAAATTATTGGGGAAAAAAAATCAACGATAGGTCACAATCATACTCAACATTGTGCCTTGCACAGCTCTATGATGGGGAGAATGTATCTCGCAATTCTATTATTTTATGACAATTCTAATAAGAAGTGCAGTAATAATAATGATAAAAACAGTGATCTCGTCACTAAGGAACTGAACTGAAAGGAAACAAATATATACATAATGCGAGAAATACATAGTTTGATCTGGTCAAAAGTACAACAGTGCTACAGCCATCTGTCCCAAAAGTGATACACAAGAGTCTATCTGTCTACTCAGAAAAAGGGATGCTATATACAAGTCAACTACCCGGAAAATTGGCTCTTACTAAGGCCTCGACTAACTAGACAACTAGACTATCCCATCGTCAGTCCTGAATCACAAACCGGAGCGGGTCAGCTCCCATACCCTTTCCATCGCACGACGGAAGATATAGTCGGCCTGCCGCCTGGAGATCCTACCATGCCTGTCCCCCTAGAGCGATCTGAGTCTCGCTCGGGACGTGAGCTCTATCCCCGTCAGCTCCCTCCTCAAGGATCGGGGTATAGCAGCCCTAGTCTCATAAGCTTGGGTACGCCTACCCGCCCTCTCCGCATCCAACTCCCTCCTGGCCTCATCCCGCCGGGCCTCAGCAACAACCACTCGGGTCCTCAGTACATCCTGAACATAGCCGTGGGCTAACAAAGACTGCCTATGGGCGGGGTCGAGAGGTGGTGAATCCGGAGCCGCTGGGGGTGCCTCCTCGGTCTGCCTAGGCTCGGGAGTATGGGTCTCTGAGCTGTCATCATATGGGCTCCAGGATAGTGGTGGAGGGGTAGGAGCTCTGACCACCGGGAGTGTGGGTAATGGGGTACCAGTGTACACTACCATAGCTCCGACACACTCCTCAACCACTAGGACCTCATCCGGGTCCTCCTCATCTGAAATAGCAACAACCTCTGTCTCTGACTCCTCTGAGGGGTCCTCCTCATCCTCCTCCATCTCAGGCTCCTCCTGATCCTCGGCATCTAGCAGTGCCTCATCATGCTCACGCTCGAACATCCCAGGGTCCTCTATCTCATGCGCCTACACATTAAACGAGCTAAGTTACTATCATGATACTTATAAGGGTTCCCGTAAGGGTTTTAACTGTTAGCGCTACTTTAAGTAGTCCGACCTTGAACTTGGCAAGAGTTCTTATTATCTTTGTGAGTTTATTATTACATCGTCGCATCATCTCTGAGGTTTATAACGCTTAGCTCTGATACCATTTCTGTAACACCCCCAGATCCGGGGTCGGGGATCCGGGTCGTCACGGTCTTTCTTTCCACAATATCACTTCACTTAATTAATAATAAATAACCTTATGCTGTGACCCCACACTAACACACACCACAACCCGTTATAGTCTCATAGATGAAATTGAAATAAGTACAAGTCCTTGAATCCACAATTTAAAGTTATTACAACCCAAAATGATTACTTGATAAATTTACAGTTAATTGCCATTATCTGCCACAAGTTATAATTATACAATATTTGGTTTCCAAAAGTAGAATGCCTGATCTACCAATAGATCTACCTCTGCAGCTATATCAGCTACAACATCAACGGGAAGACGCGGGACGCTTCCCACGCGCTTGCGCTGGGTCTGCTTGAGTCTGGCCATCTTTCCAAACTATTGTTGTGTGATGAAGAAATGAAGCAAGAGTGAGCATTACAGCTCGCAAGATAATATAGTGTAAACAATAATGCAAGTATCTAAAATGGATAACTTACTCGAATCCTTTATCAAGTGTAAGGTAATTACTTACTGGATATAAGTTTTAAGAAAGATGAAGTTACCAAATACTTCACTATACTTATATCATTTATAAAGCTACTTGAACTACCACTGTTCAAGGTATAAGGAGCTTTCAACAGTTTGTTAGATATATTTGATAATGTCATGGCTAATATGGTTTATGTTTAGATTTCAGATCTTATTTGAACAGAACAAATCAGTACTTAACTGATCAGTACTTATACTGGACGTCAGAACTTAAGGGATATCAGTACTTATGTTATCAGGAGATAAGCATCAGGAGATAGATATCAGAACTTAAGTGTTGAAGGATGATCAGATAAGGACAGTAGCTGATTAAAGTTAAGAAGATCAAGATAAACATAAGAAGAGATATGCATGAAGAAGGAATTCCGTGAAGAATGGAATACTTGGAATAGAAGATATCTGATTGATATATATTAGGAAGCAGAATTATATTCCATATCAATTAGTGATTATCTTGTAACTGTGTAGTATATAAACACAGACATAGGGTTTACACTATAAGTGTTATCATTATCGAGAATATTATTTACTGTAACCCTAGCAGCTCTCGTGATATTTTGTTCATCACTGAGAGATAACAGTTCCAGATTGTAACAGAGTTTATTGTTTCAATAAAGTTTGTTTTCTGTTACATAAGTTCTTGAAGTTTGATTTGATTGTAATAAACACTGTATTCACCCCCTCTACAGTGAAAGTATGACCTAACAAGTGGTATCAGAGCCTTCTGTTAACACACATACAGTTAAAGATCCAAACACAATCATGTCTGACACAGAAACTCCAACTAAGCCTACCAAAACTGAGGAATCATCAAAGACATCAACTCAGAGTCGATATGAGACTATCAGA
The DNA here is from genome assembly GCF_009905375.1 of Apium graveolens. Lineage (NCBI taxonomy): Eukaryota > Viridiplantae > Streptophyta > Magnoliopsida > Apiales > Apiaceae > Apium > Apium graveolens. The sequence goes on from NC_133653.1 coordinate 12,873,554, forward strand.
GTTCCCATATTGAGACCATCTGAATATCCCATATGGAAGGTAAGGATGACCATGTTTCTGGAAGCAACGATTCCAGAATACCTTGATAGAATCAAGGAAGGGCCTCACAAACCTACCAAGCTCGCTGTTGTAGTTGCAGGTGAAGCAGCAAAGACCGTACCAAAGGAAAAGAGTGATTACACTGCTGAAGATATAGCATCTATTGCTAAGGATGCCAAGGTACGACACTTATTGCATAGTGCCATTGATAATGTAATGTCAAACATGGTAATCAACTGCAAGACTGCTAAGGAGATATGGGATGCACTGGAGACAAGGTGTCAAGGAACTGAAACAGTTAAGAAGAACAGGAAGACAATACTCACTCAAGAGTATGAACACTTTGACTCTAGGACTAATGAGTCATTGACTGATGTATATGATAGATTTGTCAAACTCTTGAATGACTTGTCATTAGTAAATAAGGAGTATGATCTTGAAGATACAAACCTTAAATTCCTGTTAGCTCTTCCTGAATGTTGGGATTTGAAGGCAACAATAATAAGAGACAACTACAATCTTGATGAAACAACTCTTGATGAAATCTATGGAATGCTCAAGACTCATGAACTTGAGATGGAACAAAGAAGCAAGAGGAAATGAGGAAAGTCAAGGACAGTTGCTCTCAAGGCTGAAGAGGAATCTCCCAAACCACCTTCCTCAAAGAAAGACAAGGGTAAAGCTCTTATCATAAAGTCTGATACTGAGTCATCAAGTTCTGAGAGTGATGATGACTCAGATTCTGAAAGCTTGCCTGAAACTGATGCTGATGAGGAGATGATGAAGCTGTGTGCTCTTATGGTGAAAGGAATCACAAAGATTGCATACAGGAAGTTCAGGAAGGGAAAGAAGTTTTCCAGGAAAGGCATAAGTTCTGATAAGAAGAATTTCAGAAGATCTGAAGGAAGAGGAGGAAAGTCTGACAGAGGAGATTACGCTAATGTTAAATGTTATAATTGTGGTGAGAAAGGCCACATATCTCCTGATTGCAAGAAGACCAAGAGTGACAAAGGCAAAGCTCTTGTCACAAAGCAGAAAAGCTGGACAGACACCTCAGACTCTGAAAGTGAGGAGAACTATGCATTGATGGCAAATGCTGATAAATCAAGTTCTGAGAGCAGTTCTGAAGCTGCTGAAACAAAGGTACCTCAGACTACTTATGCTTTTCATACTGATGATATTAATGAGTTGAGAAGATATCTTAAAACCATGTTTGTTAGTTATAGAGATCAAACTTTAACATGTGAAAGATTAACTTCTGAAAATCTTGCTTTTAGGAAAAGAAATGATTTCTTAGAAAAAGAGTTAGTCATGTTCCATCAAACTCAGAAGGATAGAGATGATGCTTTTTATGTTAGGGATGAAGTGCTAAAAATGAATGAATCTCTAAAAACTGAGTTAGAAAAGGAGAGAGAGATTATCAGAACTTGGACTAACTCTGGCAAAACAACTCAAAATTTGCTAAGCAGTGGAAACTGGAAAGAGGGCTTAGGTTATGGAGAAAATAAAAATGAAAAAGGAACTGTAGAAATTAAGCTTGTTGATAAGCAAAAGCCGAAGTTAAAACTTGTTAAGTTTGTAACTGAAAAATCTGAAAATGAGAAATCAGAAGTTAAAAAGGAATTAGCTTCTGACAAACTAAAACAGGAAAAGACAGCTGAAGTTAACATAGGCTTAATGACAAAGAAGCAGCTTAAGCATAAGCTGAAAGATGTTAAGAATGCAAACAAGGTAAAATCACCTAGGAAAAACAGGAATGGAAAGGAAGGTGTGAATAAAAGCAATAACTATAAATCTGTTCCTGATGCTCCTAGGAAAGCGTGTCATAACTGTGGAAGTTCTAACCATCTGGCTTCTTTTTGCAGGAAGAATAAGAATATTAACTCCTTATCTACAAAATCAGGAGTTAAGAGTCAGTCTGTTAGATACAAACCACAAGATCCTTGTTTTCATTGTGGTAGTTTATGGCATTCCATTTATACTTGTAAGGAATATCATAGTTTGTACTATGATTATTATCAAATAAAACCTTCTTTAAAGAAAGTTTCTGTTGTTCCTTCTAGTGTAAGTTCTGATTCAAAGTCTGGTAGTATAAGTTCTGATAAGAAAACTGTTAACATAAAATCTGATGCTAAATCCGCTGCAAATGTTAACAAACCTAAAAAGGCCAAAGGATCCAAGCAAGTCTGGGTCCTTAAAACTAATAATTAGTGGTCTTTTTGATTGCAGGGCAACAGGAAAAATATTTTAGTTCTGGACAGTGGATGTTCAGGACATATGACTGGAAATAAGGCCCTGCTATAAGACTTTGTGGAGAAAGCTGGCCCAAGTGTTTCTTATGGAGATGGCAACATTGGAAAAACTTTGGGATATGGCAATATCAATCTTGGGAATGTCATCATTAAAGATGTAGCTCTGGTCTCAGGACTTAAACACAACTTACTGAGTATAAGTCAAATATGTGACAGAGGTTATCATGTTGATTTCTTTGCAGAACATTGTGAAATAGTTAGTAAATCTAAAGAAAAAATTGTTCTGAAGGGATTCAGGCGTGGTAACATTTATGAAGCTAAGCTTTCAACAAGTTCTGATGGTTCTGCAATCTGTTTAGTAAGTAGAGCCTCAACTGAAGAAAGCTGGAATTGGCACAAGAAACTCTCTCATTTAAACTTCAACAAGATAAATGAACTGATCAAGAAAGATCTTGTGAGAGGACTGCCAAAATCAGTGTTTGTTCCTGATGGTCTTTGTGACTCATGTCAGAAGGCTAAACAAAGAAAATCTTCGTTCAAGAGCAAGACTGAATCATCAATTCTTGAGCCTTATTATCTGCTTCATGTTGATCTATTTGGTCCAGTGAATGTCATGTCTATTGCAAAGAAGAAATATGCGTTGGTCATAGTAGATGAGTTCACCAGATACACATGGGTGTATTTCTTGCACACAAAAAGTGAAACTGCATCTATCCTGATTGATCATGTCAAACATCTGGATAAATTGATCAAAGATTCTGTGAAAATTTTGAGGAGTGATAATGACACTGAATTCAAGAATCTGATAATGGAAGAGTTCTGCAAAAATCATGGAATAAAGCAGGAATTTTCTGCTCCTGGAACTCCACAGCAAAATGGAGTTGTTGAAAGGAAGAATAGAACTCTCATTGAAGCTGCACGAACAATGCTTGAAGAAGCAAAGCTTCCAACCTATTTCTGGGCTGAAGCTGTGCAGACTGCTTGTTTTACTCAAAATGCAACACTCATTAACAAGCATGGAAAAACACCATATGAGATGGTGAAGAACAAGAAGCCAAATCTCAAATACTTTCATGTATTTGGATGTAAAAGTTTTGTTCTCAAGACTCATCCTGAACAGCTATCCAAGTTTGATCTAAAAGCTGATGAGGGAATCTTTGTTGGATATCCACTTTCTACAAAAGCCTTCAGAGTCTATAATTTGAGAACAAAAGTGGTCATGGAATCTATCAATGTCTCTTTTGATGACAAGAAGATCACTGGACTTGAAGATTGCATTGATCATGATCAGCTGAGATTTGAAAATGAAGATTCATATTCTGATACCTCAAGTCCTGACAGTCTAAGTCCTGATACTGTAAATTCTGATGGATTAAACTCTGATGTTATTGAAACTGTGGTGACTACGTCAAAGGAAGATGCACCAATGCAGGGGGAGCATACTCAAGATATTATCACATCTCAAGAAGCATCAGAACATACATCTGGCTCTTCAAATTCTGATTCGTCAAGTTCTGATAAGCCAAGTACTGAAAATCTAAATACTGAAGGATCCAACTCAGAGAGCATAGTTTCAGGGGGAGCATCAGAAAATGAAACCGAAGACAGCATGAATCATGGGGGAGCATCCAGTTCTAGAGAAAATCTTCCATCTGCAAGGAAGTGGACAAAATCACATACACCTGATTTGATAATTGGAAATCCCGAGGCAGGTGTCAGAACTAGAACAGGTACTTCGAATGAATGTCTTTACAATTCTTTTCTCTCTCAGTCTGAGCCAAAGAAAGTGGAAGAAGCTCTTCAAGATGCTGATTGGGTGCAAGCAATGCAGGAAGAGTTGAATGAATTTGAAAGAAACAAAGTCTGGACCTTAGTGCCAAGACCTAAGAATAGATCGGTTGTTGGTACAAAGTGGGTATTCAGAAACAAAACTGACAGTGATGGCATAATTGTAAGGAACAAGGCAAGGCTGGTTGCAAAAGGATATTCTCAACAGGAGGGAATTGACTATGATGAAACATTTGCTCCAGTTGCTAGGTTAGAAGCCATAAGGATATTCATGGCTTATGCTGCTCACAAAAAGTTTACTGTCTTTCAAATGGATGTGAAAAGTGCTTTTCTCAATGGAGAATTGGAAGAGGAAGTATATGTTGAACAACCTCCAGGCTTTGTAGATTCCAAATATCCAGATTATGTCTACAGGCTTGATAAAGCACTTTATGGACTTAAGCAAGCTCCTAGAGCATGGTATGAGACTTTAGCTCAGTTTCTTCTGGAAAGTGGATTCAACAGAGGAACTATTGACAAAACACTGTTCTATCTCAACCATGGCAAGGACTTACTTTTGATCCAGATTTATGTTGATGATATTATTTTTGGGTCTCCAAATGACAAACTTTGCAAAAAGTTTGCCAAACTAATGCAGTCAAGATATCAGATGAGTATGATGGGAGAACTCAGTTATTTTCTGGGCCTTCAAGTCAAGCAGAGTGAAGAAGGAACTTTTATTTGTCAATCTAAGTACACCAGAAACTTGCTGAAGAAATTTGGAATGCAAGACTGTTCAAGTGCATCCACTCCCATGGCCACTGCAACAAAACTGGATAAGGATACTGGTAATTCAGTAGATATTACTGATTACAGAGGTATGATTGGCTCACTTCTCTATCTAACTGCTAGTAGACCAGATATCATGTTTGCTACCTGTCTTTGTGCAAGATTTCAAGCAGATCCAAGAGAACCTCACTTAACAGCTGTAAAAAGAATCTTTAAGTATCTTAAAGGAACAACTGATCTAGGATTATGGTATCCTAGAGAATCAGATTTTAAATTAATAGGTTACTCAGATGCAGATTTTGCAGGTTGCAAAATTGACAGGAAAAGCACAAGTGGTAGCTGCCAATTTCTTGGAGGCAGGTTGGTTTCTTGGTATAGCAAGAAACAAAAGTCAATTTCCACATCAACTGCAGAAGCAGAGTATATTGCTGTAGGAAGCTGCTGTGCACAGATTCTCTGGATGAAGAATCAGTTACTGGATTATGGGTTAACATATTTCAAAATCCCTATTTACTGTGATAATCAAAGTGCTATTGCTATGACAGGTAATCCAGTTCAACACTCTATGACAAAGCACATCAGCATCAGGTACCATTTCATCAGGGAACATGTGGATGAAGGTACAGTGGAATTGCATTTTGTTCCCACAGATCAACAAGTAGCAGATATCTTCACAAAACCACTGTGTGAAGCTACCTTTACAAAATTGGTAAATGAACTTGGAATGATTTCAGGTTCTTTCTCTAAATCTGCTTAAACTTGTTCTATGTTATCAGACTTTATGATCAGTATTTACAGAATTAATCTCTTTGTATATTATGTGCATTAATTGATAAATGTCTTTAAGTACTGACTGTTGTCTGATATATGTTTCTAAACTCTGATAAGTGATATGTCTGTTTCAGTAACTATTCAATCCTATGAGGATAACTGTGCTAGATACTGATCTAGTAATCTTCAATAAACAAATGATTCCATGGAAGAAGTAATTATTTCAGTGGAAATCTTATGACACTAGCAAATTCTGATAACTGAGCTTAATTAAGTTTACTTTGTATATCTTATTACTAAGTCACAAATTAGAATAATGCTACTCATCTGTTAAGTTCTGATACTAGTAAAACTGCTGAATGTACTAAGTGCTGATAGACCTCTCTTATTAAAAAAATAATAATAATAATAAAATCAGGTACTCCTTTGAGATCTAGAGTAAAAATGTGAAAGGGACGACCCAAGTGCATTGCTGGTATTAAGTAAATATGCATTAGAAAAGCAAAATATTTTCTTGGTGACTTTTCACACTCTATGATTACTGGAGAAATACTCTGATAATAGCATAAATTCTGATAAGCAGTCGTGACTCACTTACACTGAGAAGCCACTGTAAAAGAGAATTTTAAAGATGCATAAAATTAGCACAAAAACAGTTGAGGTGGACTCATGCATGAACTCATTTATCAGTAGGTTTCAGGATAATGACAGCTCTTTAGCAAAATTTTAATTATGACTTATTTCTAAGATGTACTGAAGTAGATCAGACTTTACTCTTTGTCTGTTATTTAGCTTAATGCACACACTAATCACTCCATCTGAATGATGAAAATTTCTGTGGTGGTCTATGTTATTTTAGATAAACAGTCATTGTGTCATTTTTGCACAAATTCTGAGGACAAGTTCTAGTTACACGTTCTGATGATTAAGTTCTGACGTTCATAACTAAGAACTTGTATGAGTATTTACTAAGATGAGCATTCCTTTTTCGAGTTAAGAAATTATGTTCTGATGACTGTTAGGTTCTGGTATAGGTCTAAGTTCTGATTTCTCAGTCTAATCCTTTACTTGGCTTATCCTTGAATGAAATTTAATAACAGTCTCAGTAAGTACTCGCATATGTTGAAGTGGAAGATTAATAGTCACTATGATTAGGATTAATGGTTTTGTACTTGAACAGTCCACTGTTTCTTGTGTCTTGTGCGGTCTAGACCATGATTCCTCTTTCCAATGACTGTTATTCTTTTTCAAAGTCTAGGGAGACGAGGTAGACTTAACTCTATCTGTCAGCATTAAATATCTTTGCGTCTCTTGGCATTCTCTTGCCTATATACACAGCCACTTCACATTAGTCTTCTCATCACACTTGTATCACAAATTCAGTCTTGTTTTTCATTTACTATCACAAATAGCTGAATTTGGCTGGTTCTACAATTACGGTGATGAGACTGTGCATGTCTTTTTGAATGGAATTCCAACTCCCTACCCTATCACCAACATCCCTCACAATCTCTGGATTCAATTTCCAGAGGTTATCAAACGTGATCTGGTGGCCATTCGAAGAGACCTTCACCTTCGTCGTATCCGTCAGCAAGAGCGAATCATTCGACTCGCTATCTTGTTTGTCGAAGATAGGAAGAGGAAGATGACTTAATCTCGTCTTCTTCCTGTTCTTCTTCATCCTCAGCGTTGTCAGCCTTCTTAGCTAGGACTAAAGCTGTTGACGTTAGGATTAGAAGCTTAGGGAAAATCTTGTATTGATGTAATTTCTATTTCATATATGTATTGACTTGATATATTAATGAAAACTGTTTTTACTTCAAGATTTTGTCTCTGAGTTATTTTATCTTGTGTTGTTAAATCCTGCTTGATATTCTGATGACCATTTAAATTTTGTCTTTATTTAAGTTCTGATTCTTTGTCAGCACTTATTCATCGAAATTATCTCGGTCATTTTTAACATGATTCATTTTCAGAATATTAATGTTGCAGTGAAAAATAATTCAATCAGTGCTAACGGTTTAAATTTTGAATTAAAACTGTGTCTCTTGATAAATGAAATGGTTTTTCCTTGAAACAAGGCAACTGGGTAAGTAATCATTCCTGTTTTCTCGAGCCCAGTAACTATCCGTTATTACTGCATGTCTGACAGGTGACCAACGGTAACATTTTTTTTTCAGAGTATAAGAACAACAGAGAGAAGATTTCTTTAATCTTTTATTTTCTTTATACTTTATCTCTCTTCTTACTTTTACTCTCTTTCTCATTCTTTCTCACGTTGGTTTTTCATACAGACATTATCTCAAACACCTAACAGGCATACTTCAATTTCAATATTTTTTCACATGGCACCAAAGGATTTAATCATTGATGGAGCAAAGTTTGTTCCAAACAACTATGCTGCAATTCTTGATCATGCTGAAGCTCCATATGAATTGCATTTTGTGCAAGATCTTCTTGCACATAGTGAGGTTGGGTACGCCTTAACTCAGCCTGAATTATTTTCAAGTCAACAAGTTCTGCGGTTCTGGAGGACTGGAGTTTTTGATGATGGTGGTAAACGAGGAACTCCCAGTATTATCTTCCAAGTGGGTGATTCATCCTATGTAGTCACTCCTGGTACAGTACAAAGAGCATTACATCTTCCAGAAGATTGTACCTTCTATATACCAGAGGAATCAGAACTTCGGGGGTTAATGACTGATTTGGGATATGAAAAGAGTCTGACGAAACTTGGACAGTTGAAACGGGCTAATATCAGAAGAGAATGGAGTTTCTTCTTCGATTGCATCACCAAGGCTTTTGGCAACAAGTGTTCAAATTTTGATGCCATCCCAATTCCGAGTCAGCACATCGGGTATGCTATTATCCATCAAACTCATTTTGATTTTGCAACTGGAATAATTGGTTTTATTGGGGATAGGATGACAGAGGATCGAGATGTTGTTTATTTTGCTAGATTCTGTCAACTTATTTATACGTATTGTACTGCTGAACCCCAGTTAGTCAGCACTCAAACCCCACCTTTTAAGGTTGCAAAAAGATACTTTAACGACCTGATAAATGCTGACACAAAGAAATCAATGGTGAGACAATTACAGATTCCTCAGTCTGTGAAACAGATTCTGGTAAATGCTGATCCTGCTACTTACAAATCTGTTTACTCAAATGTTCAACCAACTCACCATAACAAAAATCCATCAACCTCAGTACCTACCTCTCATTCTACTCAACCTACCCTCAGAACTTATCTCAAATCCTATCTCTCCACTTCACAGACTGCTCAACCTTCTTCTTCAGCACCTACTGTGAAGCTCCAACAGCAAATAATCCTTCCACAACACCTGTTACTGATGCTGTTCAAACTCCTGAGTTATCACTAACACCTTCTCTGCATCAAGATGCTGATGATCAGATTTTAGGTGAGCATCAGGATATGGCTGTTGATCAGAACTTAGTATCAGATCAGCAATTAGAGGATGTTGAAGCCTCCATTGCTACTCACACAGTTGTCTTATCAGAAGATACTGATTCTCTAAGTTCTGATGCTGCAAATGTTGGAGATACTGGTGAGGCTGCTACAACTGTAGATGCTGATGAAGCAGGTCCTTCAGGACATACTCCTCCACTGACTCTTCCTAAGTCTGAACTGGTAAAGGAGTTTGTTATCAGGGATGCACCAGTACCTTGGAGTGAAACTCCTGCAGGGCAGGAGTGGACTAAGGAATGGAACTCAGTTTCATGTGTTCCAAATGCTTTACATCTTGCTGAGCACTTGACTAAAGCTGATGAAATGTTACATTCTGATGATTTTAAAACCCAGCTTAGAGTCACTGCATTGAGTACTAAACATCTACAAGGTCTTCATTCCAACACTCATGCAGAGCTACACAAGATTCAGGAGAACTTTATCAAACAGGAACAAGTTTGGAAAATTGATAAGAAAAAGTTCTTCCAACCTACCATTGACAGGGTTGCTTATATTGAGAAAACTCAAGAGAAGCAACAAGCTCAGATTGATCAAATTCTGACAAATCAAGCTTCTCAGCAATCGCAACTTACTGAAATCCAGACCTCAGTGGAACTACTTATCTCTCTTTTATTACCTGCTGATGCCAAAAAGGGGGAGAAGGTAATTAAGTCCAAATGCAAAACCAACAAGACACTGCAAGGAAAGGATGATGGAAAAGATGACCAAGGAAACTCTGGAATGGGTAGTGGTCATAGTCAAGGTAGAAGGTTTACATCAAGACAAGCTAGTCACAGAACAAGTTCTGATACTGGGAAAAGAATAAGTTCTGCTGCTGGTAAAAGGATAAGTTCTGATGAACTTCTAGATCTTGATGAGGAAATGTCAAGACAGTTATTTCTTCAAGAAAATCCAGGGATGGACTTGGAAAGTTTAAAGGAAGAAGAAGCCAGACTTAAATCAGAGAAAGTCACATCTAAATCTGAAGCTTCTGGTAAAAAGTTACTTCCAAAACCTAAAGGCATTGTGATCAAAGAAAGGATACATACTGAAGAAACTTTGGCTAGATCACAACCACAGATAGATCCAAGATCCAAGGGTAAAGAAAAGGTTGGTGAACCTATCAAGCCTTATGTACCTCCTGAGGAAGAAGAAATTACTGATGGAAAAGATGATCTTGCTCTGACTTCAAGAAAAGTTCTTAAAACAACCTCTGACATGACTCAAGTTGTTCAGAGTGAAGAAATTGTAAGTTCTGATATTCAGAAGAAGCAAGTAACCTCTGACAGTGCTCAAGTTAACTTGATATCAGAAAATAAATCTAAAACACTCCTACCAGGATTCACTAAAGCAAAACAGACTCAATCTTTGAAGACTACTCCAAGTGGTTTTGAAGCAAGAGTAGTTACTGGAAAGGAAGCTAGAGATAAAACTGGATTGGGAAGTGCTGATGAAAGAAGAGTACACAACACTACCGATGATCCAACTTCCTTGAGTGAACCAGGTATTGGAGCAACTCCTGAGAGATTGAATCAACTAGAATCTGTACAGATGGTTTACCATACCTACTTGAAAGAATACATCATGTTGTATTTCATGACAGATGGTAGGGTTTATCATATAAGACAAAATGTCATTCCTTTGAAGTATTTTGAAGAATTGGAGCATGTACTTTTCTTACTTCAAGTGGATAACAGAATAACAGAGACTGCTGCAAACTACTTAAAAGAACAGATTCAGAGACAGAAAAGGCTTTATTCTGTTAAGTCTGACAGCAGATATGTTCCAAAGTACAGAAATCACAATGGTGATATTGTTGATATGAAGCCTAATACTGCACAGATCAGAACATATCTTGGTATTAAGGGGCTTGAATTCAATCTAGAGTCTAACAAAGCTTATGTCATAAGACTAGATTGGGAGTTGAGAAGAGCAAAGATTAATGATCTCAGAGCTGCAATATTTCAAACTGGTGAAGATACTGCAGAGCTTAAAGATGTCAAACGGAGAATGATTGATGAACTCAGATATGCTGAGAAATGTTTGTTGAAGAATTATCTCAGAACAACTCCTGACATCAGAGAGATCAGAAAATGATGAAGCCAAGTCAAAGATCTACAACTACTTAAATTCTGATGTGTATACAGACCAAAGTTGTTATCAGAAGTTGAATTGGTAAAAGCTTTAAGGACTGTAAGTTGTAGTTATCTTGTCTATTTCTCATGCATTTGTACTTAATGTTTTTGACATCATCAAATATCTGTTAAACTTGTATATTTTGCTAATTTACAAGTTGGGGGAGATTGTTAGATATATTTGATAATGTCATGGCTAATATGGTTTATGTTTAGATTTCAGATCTTATTTGAACAGAACAAATCAGTACTTAACTGATCAGTACTTATACTGGACGTCAGAACTTAAGGGATATCAGTACTTATGTTATCAGGAGATAAGCATCAGGAGATAGATATCAGAACTTAAGTGTTGAAGGATGATCAGATAAGGACAGTAGCTGATTAAAGTTAAGAAGATCAAGATAAACATAAGAAGAGATATGCATGAAGAAGGAATTCCGTGAAGAATGGAATACTTGGAATAGAAGATATCTGATTGATATATATTAGGAAGCAGAATTATATTCCATATCAATTAGCGATTATCTTGTAACTGTGTAGTATATAAACACAGACATAGGGTTTACACTATAAGTGTTATCATTATCGAGAATATTATTTACTGTAACCCTAGCAGCTCTCGTGATATTTTGTTCATCACTGAGAGATAACAGTTCCATATTGTAACAGAGTTTATTGTTTCAATAAAGTTTGTTTTCTGTTACATAAGTTCTTGAAGTTTGATTTGATTGTAATAAACACTGTATTCACCCCCTCTACAGTGAAAGTGTGACCTAACACAGTTCATCACATAGATGAGACTATAAGACAAGATTTGAATTGTAACGACCGAGGAATTACGCTTGCATTATATTATAATAATAATAAATTATGTGTATTATTATGTGATTAACTGTGTTGAGGCATTAAACCCTAATTGTTATGTGCTACGTGTTGTCTGTTTTGATCTGAACATGTTTCAGATATTTATTGAGTGTTTTATCGCAAGTTATATATTTTATATCAAAACCCGTACAGCTCAAACAGTATTTTAAAAGCCCATATTTCAAACAAAATCATTGGCTCTGTTTTATTAAAAATGCCCTGTACCGTATTGCTATTCTGAACCCCTAGACGTTTTACCAATTGACCTTTTTCGCGAAAAAACGACTTTTCCGGACCCCTTCGGGTACCAAAAGCCCCACAAAAATCACATTTTTATTTTTATATGATTATGAAATTATCATATATCATTTTTCTTTGTATTTTTGTATTTTCACAATTTTTGGAAATTTTTAGTATTTATTTTGTATTTATTGGATATTTAAAAATTCATTATTAATACCCAAAAATTATAAAAATTGGGGCCAAATATTTTTATTAGGAGTGTAATTAGACCCTTAATTTTACTTAGGGGTATTATTTTCATAAATATAAATACCTGAATTACTATTAATTAAATCAGTTAATTACAATTAAAAATCAGAAAAAAAAAAATATAATAAAAGAAAAAGAAAGGGGATTAGGGTTAGGGTTTGGTGAAGAACAGCAGGAGGAATCAAAGCCAAGTTTGATCGTGATTCTGTTAACCAAATCAGTCGTGTAAGTATCCGTTGTGAAGCTCTTTCAATTCTCTATCTGATTATGTAATCGTTTTTGTTGATTGGTTAGTCGATTTTTAATTCATAATTTTCGGGTTAATTCATGAATTCGGGTTTTGAGTTTGACTGATTGTTTGATGTTGTGGTTGTTGGGAACGATTAGATCGTTGAATTTCTGACTGTTTGGTACCGGTTTCATCGAATTTCGTTTAGGATTTAGGTTCGCCGGAGTTTAGCCGCCGCCGCTGTGTTCATCGTGTTTCCGGCCGTTGTGGTCGACGAAAACGAAGGAGAAAGGCTGGAGGGACGTCGGGGTATTGCTGTGCTTCGAAACCACAGAAGAATCAAGCCTGGAATCAAGCGTTTCGTGCTCACCGGAATCAAACGCCGGCGTCGGGTTCTGGGTTTTTTGGCCGGTGTTCTTCCCGACCCGTTTGGGTTGGGGACGACCCGGTTGCAACCCGGTTTCGACCCGGGTTTGATCCTTGCAACCCAAAACCTGTTTCTGTTTTTGTGTTTTTGATTAAATTAATAATTTATTTATATTTTAGTAATTAAAAATCAGTTTTAATAATTCTAATAATTAATTAAAAATTAATTTTATATTCTGAAAAATAGTATTTATAATTTCTGAATTATTTTATTTAATTATAAATTCGAATTTATTTATTTAATTAATTATTTAATTATTTATCTAATTATTTATTAGTTATCTAATTAATTAATAATTAGGTAATTAATTAATAATTAGGTAATTAATTAATAAATAAGGATTAAAAATAATTAAATAATATGATTAATAATTCGATAATTAGTTATTATTACGAGTAATAATTTTATAATGGGAATTATTATTCGAGCGATAGTTATTCGAATAATATTGTAGTGATTATTTGTATCATATAATTAAATACCGATAATTAATTGATTAATGAATCGTATGAGTTTCAGTAATAATATAATAGTTCGATAATTATATGAGAATGGCGAGTAGCTCGTATTTATACGAGTAATTAATCGTTGAGTTAGATTATAATTCGAATAATTCGTAGTTATTCGATAAATAGCGTATCGGTTAATTAAGTTGATTGATTATTTGTAAATAATCGATCTAATCAAATAAATAACGATGAGTTGTAAATATTTGTAATAAATTGTGATTAATCCTAATAATTAGGGATTAATTATTTTAAATTAGTAAATAATTATCTATTAATTATTTATTAGTTATTTATTTATTAAATGATTAATTATTTCAATAATTAATCACATAATTTTCAATAAATCGTAACTTCTTCATTTTAACTCCAAAAATTATAAAAAAATTATTTTTGACTTTGATTTTTCTTAAATAATTATGTAAAAATTATTTTAGGATTTAAAAGGTTGTAATAATTATTTATAATGAATAATAAATTGAATTATCAGTGTTTAATTCATAACAATTCAACCGTTAGTCCGATTTAAGTGAAACGAAGACCCCTAGACTCAGAAAAATGAGACGAATCCAATAAAAATAGTTGTAAGTTATAATTTCTTCTGAAAAAGAGTGGTTGGTGATAATTGATAGTTCGAAGTTCCTAGTAGGGATATAATTGAGCCGAATAAATCCCGAAAAATTATAATAAAATCAGATACGACTAGTAATGCAGGTATAAGCCTAGAATTGATTCTAAAAATAATTATAAATCTAGAAATTAATTGTGTGCTTTACGTGTTACGTGTTATATGTGATTATGTGTATAAATGTGTTGTGTAAATATATGTATATATATATGCGAGTCAGATAGAAACGCATGGGTAGACTGATAAGGTTGCGTGATATCAATTCAAGATACACGTATGTAGTAAATTATCTAAACACCTATCTTTCTATGATTTGTTCAGTGTTAGCAAGGCAGAGCAAGCTAGGGTCAGAAGGCAGTAAGTTAAACCAGGTTAAGTACGCGCAAGGCAAGTTTTTCCCCTATTCTAAATTCAGAATAGTGATTTATATTTCCTTTCTATCGTATCAATTCTCTTTGATAATTATTGTTCATATACACTGTTACCCATTTATATCACTTGTTCCATTTCATTTCAATTCTTGATTTACCCAATTTATTGAATTCCTGTTCATATTTCAATTCCTTTACCCTATATATATTCTGGTATATCCTGGTGTTGGGATATATCAATAGCATACCGATTTTTCCGGATGCTCAGCCTTGGACTGGATGGTTACTATAAAGGCTGGGTTTTTCCCAGACCATTAATTAATAGGCCATAGTTGCCTGAGTACTCCTTATGTTGGTTGGGTCTATGCAGTTGGGTATAGATCCGCACTATATTCTGACTGATCAGCAGATTATAGTGCATATGTTGGTTCTTGTTCCAGTCTTGTTCATTTGGCACTCGCCATCATTGGCAAATTATTATCATATACAGATATAGATGGTTGTTACAACCAACAGCTTATTGTTTCTCTTATTTCTCTTTCTCTATACCATATATATATACTTTTGCAGGCTTGTTGAGCAATTTTGGCTCATTTCTTTTATTGTCACTCCTATTGTTTTACAGTTAAGGTAGAGAATGAAACCCATCAGGACCCGCATAGTCAAGAAGCGAGTCAAGCAGCGGGACCCTCTTATACCAAGAGTGTTCATTCCTATTCCCGAAGAGAGCTTTGAATTGCCAGATCAGGTGTAGCAGGATAAGTAGTGATGTTGGGTTAAATAAAAGTTTTGTGTAGTTTGAATAAAAGATTGCGTAGTGAAACTGTAGATAGAATAAAGTTTTGTAATAAAGAGAGTTCTTGAGACAGGTTTTTATTTAGTCGGGTTTGTAATAAAGTGTAATGCATGATTCTTGTTTCCAACCTCAACCCTTAAAAGATCCTGAGTAGTGATAGTTCGGGGTAATTATTATATTAATATTCCGCTTGTGCAGGTATAGTTGGTAATTGTTGTTAATAATGCCCCAAATCTATACCCCGGATTTGGAAGGTGTTATAGTTGGCATCAGAGCTTAGGATTGACCTTGGAAAACAAGAATGTTAGGGTTAAGATAAGATAGGAAAATAAGATAGGATGAGAATGAGAGTGTTAGGACTGTTTGTCTATGTGATTAGAAGTATGAGTTATAGGATTGTGATTTGATTGTTTTGTGTTATTATGTATATTAGATGGCTTCTTTATCATCATCTACGGAGAGGACCGAGACAGATCCAGTGGATGCACAGGTAGTAGCCCCAGTGTCAGAGCAGATCTTACCTCCATTGCCACCTGAGCCAGCACCAGAGATACCACTTCCCCCGGAGGTACCAGGTTTTGCAGATCATTTTCCATATTTTGAGCCAGAGATACCAGATATTCCACCATTAGATTTTCCGATGTTTGATATTCCTGATATGGTTGATCTTCCGCAGTGGGAGGATTTAGAGCCTCAGATTCCTATGCCACCAGTTGAGATTCCAGAGATGCCACCGATGGAGCCAGAGGCAGAGCCGCCTGTGTATGCGCCTATGGAGCATCCTGTCTTATTTCCTGCCCCATTAGCCATTTATGCACCTGTTCCGGGAGTGTATCAGTTTCCTCAGCCAGAGTTTATGGATGAGATCGTGGTAGATGGACCATTACCTTCTCGAGGTTCCAGCACTGATCTTCATGAGCATCATACCGTGACTTACCAGCGCTTTCAGGCAGAGAGGGAGGAGAGGATTAGATGGCAGAACCAGTGTAGAGAGATCCTTGGATTGTATGAGACACAGACGGATGGTCCTGTCAGAGCATTACGACCGGATTATATACTGAGAGAGAGACTACATCATATTCACCGGGTTAGTTCGCAGCAGCTTACTGAGTTGAGACAGCAGGATCTTAGTGCGGAGACAGCATATCGCAGAGCATTGGGACTTACCGAGGCAGTGCTAGAGGCAGTGCAGGAGGAGTTGAGCCACGTACCACCAGGATTTTGAGACCAGCAGGGCGATGAGTGTTGTATTATGTATATTTTGTAGATAGAGGCAGCATAGTATTGTATGACTAGTTTGTACGAGTGTAGCTACTGACTCTGACTGATAGTAGTAGCAGTACGACTGTTATATTATAGGGTTTTGTATCAAGCACTGACACTTGTAGCTGGTGTTCTACCTATATATATATATGAGATAATCTTTTGCATGTTTTCTTTATTTTATTTCCAGTCATTTAAGCATTTACATTTATTTCAGTACCATTGCATATTTACAAATGTAGTTTTATTCACGATCATGTTGTAAAAAAAAAAAAAAAAAAAAATTAATTAAAACTATCATACTGTTTTATCTATTCAGTTATTTAATAAGTTATTTTATTTTCTCGAATCGACTGTTTTAATATATGTTTAATATACTGTTATTAAATAAGATCCATTATTTATTTACCAGAAAAATGGCACCTAAGAGAAAAGCGCAGCCCGACTCATCGAATGGAAACACCGAGGGCCAAAACAATAATAAACAGATGGATCAGATGTTTAATCTCATGCAACAGCAGATGTTGATGATGCAACAACAAATGCAGCAGCAGCAACAGCAGTTCCAGCAACAGATGTTACAGCAAGTCGCTCATCCAGGACATCAAATACCACCAGCAGCACCTACGACTACTTTTAAGCAATTTCAGTCGGTGAAGCCACCGGAATTTATGGGTTCCACAGATCCTACAAAAGCGAGAGCTTGGCTGAAAGAGATGGAAAAGGCTTTTTCGTTGGCAAAGGTCGAGGAAGAGCAGAAGACAGATTTTGCTAGCTATTTCCTAAAAGGCGAAGCTAATTACTGGTGGGAATCAAAGAAAGCTTTGGAAGAAGGTATGGTGAACTGGAACAGATTCACTGATCTTTTCTTGGAGAAATATTTTCCTCGTTTTATGAAGAACCAGATGGAGATCAAGTTCCTGGAGCTGAAACAAGATAACTTATCGGTTGCGGATTATGAAACCAAGTTTACTGAATGGGCAAGGTTTGTTCCAGAGCAGGTGGATACGGACGAGAAGCGGGCCAAGAGATTTCAGCAAGGACTGAAACCATGGATTCGTAGCAGGGTAGCTGTGTTTGAATTGACAACTTATGTGGCTGTTGTTCAGAAGGCTATGATTATTGAAGGAGAAAGCGAAGCAGCTCAGAAAGAGAAAGGACCAGGGAATTTTCAGAATCGTTTCAACAAAAGGCCGGGATTTCAAGCTCGGGGAAAAGTAAATTTCAAAAGGCCAGAGCAAGGACTTTCAACATGTCAAGGAAGGAAGCGGTACAGAGTCCGAATGTGGTTGCAGGTACACTTCCTGTAAATTCCGTAAATGCTTTAGTATTGATTGATTCAGGAGCTACTAGATCTTTTATTTCTGAAGCTTTTATCTCTAAGATAGATTGTGAGATTCAGTGGTTGGATGAAGTGTTAGTCATAAAATTAGCGAATAATGATCAGGTTGTAGTAGATCGAGTATGTCCGAGCTGTGATATTGAGATAGGGAGATGTCATTTTTCAGTTGATTTGATACCTTTTAGGTTAGGGGAGTTTGATATTATTTTAGGAATGGATTGGCTGTCTAGTAATCATGCTCAAATTGATTGTGCGAATAAGAGAGTGAAATTGCAAACTGAAGAAAATGAAACGGTAATATTTAAAGGTGAGAAGCAACAGCAGAAATTCCTATCAATAATGTAGACGAGAAGATTGCTACGTCAAGGATGTCAAGCTTATTTAGCCTATGTACGGGATGTTGATAAGGGAGATTTGAAGATTGAAGATATTCCTGTAGTTTGTGAATTTCTTGATGTTTTTCCGGACGAATTACCAGGACTTCCACCAGATCGAGAAATCGAGTTCACTATTGACTTGCCGCCAGGGACTGAACCAATTTCGAAAGCTCCATATAGAATGGCACATGTTGAAATGAGGGAATTAGCAAAGCAGTTGCAAGAACTTCTTGACAAAGGAATTATAAGGCCGAGTGTATCCCCATGGGGTGCGCCAGTATTGTTCGTGAAAAAGAAGGATGGTAGTATGCGACTGTGTATCGATTATCGTGAGCTGAACAAGTTAACTATCAAGAATAAATATCCTTTACCTCGCATTGATGATTTATTTGATCAACTAAAAGAAGCAGCATGGTTTTCGAAAATCGATCTACGATCAGGCTATCATCAGTTAAAGATCAAGGCCGAAGATATTCCAAAAACAGCGTTTAGAACAAGGTACGGACACTATGAATTTCTTGTGATGGCTTTTGGATTGACGAATGCACCTGCAGCGTTTATGGATTTGATGAATCGAATATTCAAGAAGTATTTGGATAAGTTTATTATTATATTTATTGATGACATCTTGATCTATTCAAAGACGGAAGAAGAGCATGCAGCGCATTTAAGAACGACATTGGAATTATTACGGAAGGAGCAGCTTTATGCAAAATTTTCCAAGTGCGAATTTTGGTTGAAAGAAGTGCAGTTTTTAGGGCACATCATCAGCAAAGAAGGCATACAAGTTGATCCAGCAAAGATTGAAGCTGTGTTGAATTGGGAAAGACCAAAGACGCCGACAGAGGTTCGAAGTTTCTTAGGTTTGGCAGGATATTATCGAAGATTTGTCAAAGATTTTGCAAAGATAGCTACACCGCTGACCAAGTTAACTCGACAAAGTGAAAAGTTCGAATGGAATAGTAAGTGTGAAGAAAGTTTTCAAGAATTGAAGAATCGGTTGGTGACGGCACCAGTGTTAGTATTGCCAGACGAGCAAGGAAATTTTGTTATCTACAGTGACGCTTCATATCGTGGTTTAGGATGTGTGTTAATGCAACATGGTAACGTCATTGCATATGCGTCGAGACAACTTAAACCCCATGAACAGAAATATCCTACGCATGATCTGGAATTAGCAGCAATTGTATTTGCATTGAAGCTGTGGAGACATTATCTGTACGGTGAAAAATGTGAAATCTACACGGATCATAAAAGTCTGAAGTATATCTTCACGCAAAAGGAACTAAACATGCGACAACGTCGATGGCTGGAATTGATTAAACATTACGATGTTACAATCAGTTATCATCCAGGAAAAGCAAATGTTGTAGCAGATGCGCTAAGCAGAAAAGAAAGATTGAATAGGTTGACTTCATGCGAAGAATTGGCCAGGGAATTCGACAAATTGGAAATCGAAATTCGTACTCCTAATGAATCTGTAGAAACTATCTACGCTATGACTTTCCAACCAGAATTGCTGGAAAAGATTCGCCGTTGTCAAGAAGAAGTGATGAGTCAAGACGACAACTTAACAGGAGAAGAGATTACAACTCAGAAAGATAATGAAGGAATTTTACGTTTTGCGTCAAGAATCTGGATCCCTAACGTGGCAGAATTAAAAGAAGAAATTATGCGAGATGCGCACAATTCGAAGTATTCCATTCATCCAGGAAGCACGAAAATGTATCGCGATTTGAAGGAAAACTTTTGGTGGCCGAATATGAAGAAGGAGATAGCAGAATGGGTGAGTAAATGCTACACATGCCAGCGAGTTAAAGCAGAACACCAACGTCCGAGTGGGTTATTGCAACCATTAGACATTCCAGAATGGAAATGGGAACATCTAGCGATGGATTTTGTGGTAGGTCTACCGAAGACTAGGTCAAATCATGATGCGATATGGGTAATCATTGACAGACTTACGAAGTCGGCACATTTTCTACCAATTAATGAAAGATTTTCGCTCGACAAATTAGTGCACATATATCTCAAAGAAATTGTGATGCGTCATGGAGTACCAGTATCAATTGTATCGGATCGAGATCCTCGTTTCAATTCAAGATTTTGGAGACAATTCCAAGAATGTCTAGGAACGAAGTTGAATATGAGTACAGCTTATCATCCGCAAACTGACGGCCAAAGTGAAAGGACAATTCAAACGATTGAGGACATGCTACGAGTTTGTGCGATCGATTTTGAAGGCAGTTGGGATGAACATTTACCCCTAGTGGAATTTTCTTATAATAATAGCTACCACGCCAGTATTGGAATGCCACCGTATGAAGCATTATATGGGAGGAAATGCAGATCACCCGTGCACTGGGATGAAGTTGGAGAACGTAAGATTTTGGGTCCAGAATTAATTCAGCAGACAAAAGAAAAGATTAATCTTATTCGAAAACGAATCGAGGCAGCACAAAACAGACAAAGCAGATATGCAAACCAAGCCAGGAAAGATATGGACTATCAGGAAGGAGGACACGTATTGCTCAAAATATCGCCATGGAAAGGATTGACCAGATTTGGCAATAAAGGGAAATTGAAGCCACGATACGTTGGACCATTTGAAATTTTGAAGAAAATTGGGAAGGTTGCGTACGAGTTAGCTCTACCACCTCATATGCAGCACATTCACAACGTATTTTATGTATCTATGCTTAAGAGATATAATCCTGATACAAGGCATGTAATAGAGTATGAACCAGTAGAACTTCAGGCAGATTTGTCATATGTAGAACAGCCAATAAGAGTTCTAGATAGGCAAGAGAGGGTATTAAGAAATAAGTCTGTGTCATTAGTGAGAGTTTTATGGAGAAACCCAGTGGTTGAAGAATCAACCTGGGAGCTTGAAAGTGAAATGCTAGAAAAGTATCCTCAGTTAATTGCATAATTAGATTCTGAGGACAGAATCTTGTTAAGGGGGGAAGAATGTAACGATCGAGGAATTACGCTTGCATTATATTATAATAATAATAAATTATGTGTATTATTATGTGATTAACTGTGTTGAGGCATTAAACCCTAATTGTTATGTGCTACGTGTTGTCTGTTTTGATCTGAACATGTTTCGGATATTTATTGAGTGTTTTATCGCAAGTTATATATTTTATATCAAAACCCGTACAGCTCAAACAGTATTTTAAAAGCCCATATTTCAAACAAAATCATTGGCTCTGTTTTATTAAAAATGCCCTGTACCGTATTGCTATTCTGAACCCCTAGACGTTTTACCAATTGACCTTTTTCGCGAAAAACGACTTTTCCGGACCCCTTCGGGTACCAAAAGCCCCACAAAAATCACATTTTTATTTTTATATGATTATGAAATTATCATATATCATTTTTCTTTGTATTTTTGTATTTTCACAATTTTTGGGAATTTTTAGTATTTATTTTGTATTTATTGGATATTTAAAAATTCATTATTAATACCCAAAAATTATAAAAATTGGGGCCAAATATTTTTATTAGGAGTGTAATTAGACCCTTAATTTTACTTAGGGGTATTATTTTCATAAATATAAATACCTGAATTACTATTAATTAAATCAGTTAATTACAATTAAAAATCAGAAAAAAAAATATAATAAAAGAAAAAGAAAGGGGATTAGGGTTAGGGTTTGGTGAAGAACAGCAGGAGGAATCAAAGCCAAGTTTGATCGTGATTCTGTTAACCAAATCAGTCGTGTAAGTATCCGTTGTGAAGCTCTTTCAATTCTCTATCTGATTATGTAATCGTTTTTGTTGATTGGTTAGTCGATTTTTAATTCATAATTTTCGGGTTAATTCATGAATTCGGGTTTTGAGTTTGACTGATTGTTTGATGTTGTGGTTGTTGGGAACGATTAGATCGTTGAATTTCTGACTGTTTGGTACCGGTTTCATCGAATTTCGTTTAGGATTTAGGTTCGCCGGAGTTTAGCCGCCGCCGCTGTGTTCATCGTGTTTCCGGCCGTTGTGGTCGACGAAAACGAAGGAGAAAGGCTGGAGGGACGTCGGGGTATTGCTGTGCTTCGAAACCACAGAAGAATCAAGCCTGGAATCAAGCGTTTCGTGCTCACCGGAATCAAACACCGGCGTCGGGTTCTGGGTTTTTTGGCCGGTGTTCTTCCCGACCCGTTTGGGTTGGGGACGACCCGGTTGCAACCCGGTTTCGACCCGGGTTTGATCCTTGCAACCCAAAACCTGTTTCTGTTTTTGTGTTTTTGATTAAATTAATAATTTATTTATATTTTAGTAATTAAAAATCAGTTTTAATAATTCTAATAATTAATTAAAAATTAATTTTATATTCTTAAAAATAGTATTTATAATTTCTGAATTATTTTATTAAATTATAAATTCGAATTTATTTATTTAATTAATTATTTAATTATTTATCTAATTATTTATTAGTTATCTAATTAATTAATAATTAGGTAATTAATTAATAATTAGGTAATTAATTAATAAATAAGGATTAAAAATAATTAAATAATATGATTAATAATTCGATAATTAGTTATTATTACGAGTAATAATTTGATAATGGGAATTATTATTCGAGCGATAGTTATTCGAATAATATTGTAGTGATTATTTGTATCATATAATTAAATACCGATAATTAATTGATTAATGAATCGTATGAGTTTCAGTAATAATATAATAGTTCGATAATTATATGAGAATGGCGAGTAGCTCGTATTTATACGAGTAATTAATCGTTGAGTTAGATTATAATTCGAATAATTCGTAGTTATTCGATAAATAGCGTATCGGTTAATTAAGTTGATTGATTATTTGTAAATAATCGATCTAATCAAATAAATAACGATGAGTTGTAAATATTTGTAATAAATTGTGATTAATCCTAATAATTAGGGATTAATTATTTTAAATTAGTAAATAATTATCTATTAATTATTTATTAGTTATTTATTTATTAAATGATTAATTATTTCAATAATTAATCACATAATTTTCAATAAATCGTAACTTCTTCATTTTAACTCCAAAAATTATAAAAAAATTATTTTTGACTTTGATTTTTCTTAAATAATTATGTAAAAATTATTTTAGGATTTAAAAGGTTGTAATAATTATTTATAATGAATAATAAATTGAATTATCAGTGTTTAATTCATAACAATTCAACCGTTAGTCCGATTTAAGTGAAACGAAGACCCCTAGACTCAGAAAAATGAGACGAATCCAATAAAAATAGTTGTAAGTTATAATTTCTTCTGAAAAAGAGTGGTTGGTGATAATTGATAGTTCGAAGGTCCTAGTAGGGATATAATTGAGCCGAATAAATCCCGAAAAATTATAATAAAATCAGATACGACTAGTAATGCAGGTATAAGCCTAGAATTGATTCTAAAAATAATTATAAATCTAGAAATTAATTGTGTGCTTTACGTGTTACGTGTTATATGTGATTATGTGTATAAATGTGTTGTGTAAATATATGTATATATATATGCGAGTCAGATAGAAACGCATGGGTAGACTGATAAGGTTGCGTGATATCAATTCAAGATACACGTATGTAGTAAATTATCTAAACACCTATCTTTCTATGATTTGTTCAGTGTTAGCAAGGCAGAGCAAGCTAGGGTCAGAAGGCAGTAAGTTAAACCAGGTTAAGTACGCGCAAGGCAAGTTTTTCCCCTATTCTAAATTCAGAATAGTGATTTATATTTCCTTTCTATCGTATCAATTCTCTTTGATAATTATTGTTCATATACACTGTTACCCATTTATATCACTTGTTCCATTTCATTTCAATTCTTGATTTACCCAATTTATTGAATTCCTGTTCATATTTCAATTCCTTTACCCTATATATATTCTGGTATATCCTGGTGTTGGGATATATCAATAGCATACCGATTGTTCCGGATGCTCAGCCTTGGACTGGATGGTTACTATAAAGGCTGGGTTTTTCCCAGACCATTAATTAATAGGCCATAGTTGCCTGAGTACTCCTTATGTTGGTTGGGTCTATGCAGTTGGGTATAGATCCGCACTATATTCTGACTGATCAGCAGATTATAGTGCATATGTTGGTTCTTGTTCCAGTCTTGTTCATTTGGCACTCGCCATCATTGGCAAATTATTATCATATACAGATACAGATGGTTGTTACAACCAACAGCTTATTGTTTCTCTTATTTCTCTTTCTCTATACCATATATATATACTTTTGCAGGCTTGTTGAGCAATTTTGGCTCATTTCTTTTATTGTCACTCCTATTGTTTTACAGTTAAGGTAGAGAATGAAACCCATCAGGACCCGCATAGTCAAGAAGCGAGTCAAGCAGCGGGACCCTCTTATACCAAGAGTGTTCATTCCTATTCCCGAAGAGAGCTTTGAATTGCCAGATCAGGTGTAGCAGGATAAGTAGTGATGTTGGGTTAAATAAAAGTTTTGTGTAGTTTGAATAAAAGATTGCGTAGTGAAACTGTAGATAGAATAAAGTTTTGTAATAAAGAGAGTTCTTGAGACAGGTTTTTATTTAGTCGGGTTTGTAATAAAGTGTAATGCATGATTCTTGTTTCCAACCTCAACCCTTAAAAGATCCTGAGTAGTGATAGTTCGGGGTAATTATTATATTAATATTCCGCTTGTGCAGGTATAGTTGGTAATTGTTGTTAATAATGCCCCAAATCTATACCCCGGATTTGGAAGGTGTTATATGAATAGATTAAATCTTTGAAGTATTATTGAAGGAAATGAAGTTATGATATACTTCATTAAGTTCCGATATATATATCCACATATATACCTTCTTTATACAGTTCCTAGAAACCTCTGTCATGTAAAGTATGAACAGAGTTTGTAACATCCAATAAATTTTTGGAAGGGAAAAGAATTGTGGCATAAACCCGATATCTTGCTGATCAGGCAAAGATACCAATAAGTAACCTTTTCTACTAGTAGATGGACGAATTCCCCACTGGTCATCACCCTGGTCGTAATAGGACCTTATGCTGGACTGCCACTCAGCCACTTACGCATTTGATGGACTCCCACTGAGCCACTTACACTATCATGGACGCCCACTGAGCCCATGTTGCTTATGCCGACTCGATAGATGGACTTACTTCCTAAACGTTGGGTAAGTAATCAATTCATTTACCAAAACCGCAACCTTGTTGCGAATATAAAATACACCACAAAGCCGGATCCATCTGGTTTTGAGCGAGTATTTAAATCTCCTTTAAAAAGGAAGATCTTAAATATATAAAAAAATTGAGTTTTGGGATCCGCTCTAACTTTTGAAAATCATTTTAAGGACTCGAAAACACTTTAAAGAGTGTTTGGAGTAATGTTGATTTAATAAAGTAAATCAGTCCCAATATATTAGAAAATATCTGAATATTATTATTTAAATAATATTCCCATGAAGAATAATCTTTATACAAATAATTGAAGTAGAAGTTGTAAAACTTATACTTGAAACGAGTATTAAATAATCAAAGATATACTTGTACGAAAGTACTATCTTTATTTGAATAATCAAAAATAAGTTTGATTATCGACACCTTATTCTTTAATAAAATAAAGAATATATCTTAGCAAATAATAGGAGTCATAGGTCCTCAAATGAATATTCAAATAATATTCATTAAATAATATAAACTGAGTCATAAGCCCTCGAATGAATATTCAAATAATATTCAATTAATAAAATAAACTGAGTCATGACCCCTCGAATGAATATTCAATTAATAAAATAAACTGAGTCATAAGCCCCCGAATGAATATTCGAAATAATATTCAATTAATAAAATAAACTGAGTCATAAGCCCCCGAATGAATATTCGAAATAATATTCATTAAATAAAATAAAAGGAGTCATAAGCCCCCGAATGAATATTCGAAATAATATTCGTTAAATAATATAAAGTGAGTCATAAGTCCTCGAATGAATATTCAAGTAATATTCATTAAATAATATAAAGTTATCGAATAAACCTTATTCGATTAATAGTTTTCAAAACTATTCATATATATATATATTATACGGGAGCCTCGCCTCCCGGTTTTAGAAAAAGTTCACCTTTTTATCCCCTATACTAAGGGTATACTCAAATACCGCTTATCTCTAGCATATGTATGATGCAACTAATAAGCATTTGAACCAACAGATATATAAATCAAGAATACGAAACAGGCATGCATATATACCATATCACATGCTACAATATATCGCAAGAATTTGCTAATAACAAATATGCATTTATCACAAGATCATGCATATACACATATACATCACAACAACAGTTATACGGATAAAAAACTTGCCTGAGCGACTGGGGGTTACAAATGGCTTGGGACGAGTCTGGTAACCTATAAACAACATATAAGTTGGAATTAAACCAATAGTCACTTATAAATCTATACTTTAACCAATTTAGACTCT
The DNA here is from genome assembly GCF_009905375.1 of Apium graveolens. Classification (NCBI taxonomy): domain Eukaryota; kingdom Viridiplantae; phylum Streptophyta; class Magnoliopsida; order Apiales; family Apiaceae; genus Apium; species Apium graveolens. The sequence goes on from NC_133653.1 coordinate 12,900,527, forward strand.
AACGCTCGCTTTGCGCTTAACGATTCACTTAAGTCGCTCGAGTACCCTCGGCTCCACCATTTTTAATAAATTAACCATTACGAGTTTTAAGGCGATTCTTTTGCGAGTGTCTTACCAACTGCCTATTACACTTTACATAAATGTTTCATACTCCAAATAGTCCTTTAAGGTCTTTAACCTATGTTTCAAAGTAAGGCGAGGGGTAATGGTTCGTTCGCGAAATGTCGTTACTTAAAACGGCCGTTTCTCCTAAACCGTACATCGGAATCAAACAAACCACATATCAAAATGAAGCTCGTATCATGAACTATCTAATCATGGCAATGGTCAAAACCTAGCAGGGAGTTCTCGGGTCCTAATGTTAAGAACAAAACAGCCTAAAGTAAATCAGACATTACGACGACTATGTTTATGCGATTACCCAAATTTAAAACACTCCAATTCAACCCACAATCAATCCACAATCACAACCCAATCAAAACTCCATCCATAATACATCATAACAGCCCAAACAACTTAACATTAACAATTTATACTTATTCTTAAACTTGAATTTAAAACTATACTTAAGTCCTTTAACTAATCAACAAGATTTCAACATCCAATTCACTACAACTCCCTCCCAAACTCTAAACATACAAGCATCAAGCTTCTCTTTTACCATAACAATCAAAACCATCCTAATATACAAAGTAAAGTTAGGGTTTGGAGATGTTATACCTTCCTTGAAGTGATTTGAGTAGCTAGGAAGCCTTAAGAAGCCTTGATATATCTTAGGGATGCTTGGATCTTAAAGGAAAAACAAAGAAAATCAAGTTAAAAATCTTGAAATCACTATTCATTATCTTCTTCATTGATTTCTTGGAAGCGATTGAGAATGAATTGGAGGCTTAAACTTATAGGATAGCCATATCTATGCATAAGGAGTATTAGATAATTACCTTACTAATTAAGGAAGCTTGGAACTTGAATTTTGAATTTTCCTCCTTGAAATGAAGAGAAAAGCCGAGAGCTTCTTGATGAAGAAGTGAAATGATTTTCATGTTTGTGAGTTGTTTTGCCTAGCTTGGTTTCTTTTGATTTGTTTTTGGTTAATTACCTTTTTAACCTTGAACTTTGTGTGGTTTTAAATCAACCACACCTCCTTCCCCTTATGTCATGCTTATGTCACCTTGTGATGTCATCCTCCCTCACTTGCCCTCTTCTTATTGGTCCTCATCATCCCTAACCTCCTTGATTAACTCCTAATTGTTTGCCTAATGACCGCTGATCTGTTATACGGTTCGCTTAACTTTCGTTCTCGTTTCTCGTTTGAGGGATCATATTCGGGATCTTATTACTTGGGTTTCCTTAACCTTTCTCAATACATTATATTCCTTTTATGATCCTCTCTTATAATCCTTTAATTTAAATCCTTTTTTTTCCTGTTACCTTATACTCCATTCTTTCTGTATCTAGTGGATTTCCGGGAGAAATCAAAGTGTTCGGAATTGGATTCTGACGATCTTTACATACACTTATATACAATATAGAGTACCAATAAAATCTCAGAATATCCATATAAGAACCCCTACATAGTGTGGCATGAAAAGTTTTCTTGTTCAGAAATATCAGCAAAAACACTATTCATAAGGGTTACAAAAAGTTCAAAATTTTGGGGTTATTACAGAATAACACGAAACTAGTAATCGCCAACTTTCGTTGTACGAATACCATACTACGAGACATCCATAAAAGAGATAGAAGCTGAATATACATGAAGTATGTTGAGACCCTATATGTCTATAGAATTTGACAACATAAAGATTTAATGCGCAATTTATCTATCATGATTACATAGGGCAAGTAAGATGGTTAAAATTACCTACGAATCATGCATAAAAAATACATGAACCAATGCTAGCATCAAGTTCTAAATCTTTATATTCACTTTTGCTTCAATAGAGATTAGCACGCTATCTTATATGTTCGCGACACATATAAGATGAATAAGCACAACCAATACTAGGATATCATATAATCACTACACACCAAGATATCGAAATAAATTAACTATTGAAATCCATGAATAAATTCGTTAAAACCCCACGATAATGATTAGTTCATAACCGAACTCATCATCACCGTGGGTTCTGATGAAAACATGGTATAATAAACTAAGTCTTTATAAACTGAATAATAAACAAAATACGTTAACAAGAGTAATAGGTACAACAAACAAGAAAACTAGCATCCAAGATTACAACTTAAACAAAGAATCACAAGAATAAACTAGATCCTCTTCGCCTTCATTGTATTTGTGCTCCTTGGTCTTCTAGCCGTCTTCTCCTTAGCACTGTTATGAAAAACGTCTTTAGATAGTCTTTATATAGCAACCCATTCAGAAGAGAAGTCCATAAAATCAATCTTCTACTTGAATCAGGAATCCTCAAAATCGATCTGGCACGACCATGTGCTATCCCACCGCGTGCGCGCTGTACTTCTGCCCAACCGGCACGGCCGTGCGCTAACCCAGCGCGGGCGCGCCAAGCTTCTGGAAAAACTTCTGCCTTCTGTTTTATTAGCTGATTTTTGATGGCGATCAACGAGCAAACATTCGAAGCACCTTTCTAACACCAATTTAGCACCAAAACAATGCTAAATCTCCTTCTTCCTTCAGCTATGCCTGAAATGCAAAACACTATAAAAATGCATCAAATACACAAATAACTTGAGTACAAAACACCAATTCGAGGCTTTACGAAGCGTTATAAGTGGATATAAATGCCACTTAACACACCCCCAAACTTGAATCGATGTTTGTCCTCAAGCATAACAGACTCAAAAACAAGAAATAAAATTGCATAAATGCAACTACATGAATGCAACGATCCCCATAGAATAACTAACCAATCTGTTAGTCCCTAATAATGCAACAAGAATTACAGAAGGGGGGTTGAATGGAATTCTTGAAACTTTTTCTTGGTTTAAAAGTGTTCTAACTTAAAATATATATCTGTGTGAATTGATTTGCAAAGTGCGAAATAATAACTTGGAATGAATCAAAACACAAGTAATTACAAACACAAGTCTTTAAAAACTTTCTGGTGGATTTGAATGTATCCACCAGAGATATATATTATATCAAGAGAACTTTGTGTAGCTAAATTAGCTCACAGCTGCTTATAAATATGAACAACTAAGTTTTCAGAGAAATGCTAAGAAATACAGCTTACAAATATTTCTCTGAGAAAAGTGTTCTTAGTCTTGTTATTGTTCTATTTGCTACTTCTTGGTTTATATATCACCAAGATTATTAAGTAATAAAATAATATAATAAAACAAAACCTATCAAGTCTAATACTCTGCTGCTTCATTACTCTATTCCAGCATCTTTAAATGTCTTCATAATAGCATGGAAATGGTAATGCTTCTTTGTTCTCTAAAACCCAGTTGAATAGGCTTCCACATTCCTTTTGCATACACTTGTCGCATGTGATTGTGTTGTCACTGTCAACGAATATTTGAATTGATTATCCGTTGAGTATATGATCATCCGTCGAGTTGTCTTGTTGATCATCCGTCGAGTAGATTTGTTGATCATCCGTCAAGTAGCTATTTGACACTTGACTTCATTTCATTTATGCAGAATTATAAGACATCAATTATGTACATTTAATCAACCTATTCTGCATATCTAATTAAAGTTAACATGACTTATATGCTACTACAGAATCTATATAAAGATGTATGCAGAAATGTGCTATAGACTTATTATTACATAAGCTACTCACTCGATGGATAACAAATCATTATCCGCCGGGACTATAACGAGTCATCCGTCGGACTATAATGAGTCATCCGTCGGGACTGTAATGAGTCATCCGTCGGGACTATATTTGCTTATCCGTCGAGTGCTACATTTTTAACTAAGTTAAATCTACTAAGGTGTTTTGTTAATGAAATCATCAAGTTCACAACATATCCACAACAATCTCCCCTAATTTATATCTACTGGAATTATAGGCATAAATTAAGAGAAACTTGATGATAACAAAACAACCTAAAAATACAAATTTAAGAGGAAAGTAGATAAAACTGTAAAGTTCTTCAATTAACAAAATGTACAAAGATTGGCTCATAGTCATTTTCAAGGTGCTCCTCTAGCCTGAGCAGATTAATCTATTTCCTTGAAGATCTGGATCTCTTTCCAAGATTTCTGTTATTTTCTTCTATCTGATTTTGAAGTTGTCTGTGGAATTCACGTTCATCGATTTCTGAGAGATTTAGCTTTTCTTGCATTTCCAAAAGAGTCTCATTGTTAGAGATGCTCAATTGGTATTCTAATCTGAAAAATCTTCTAGCTCCTTTGTCATCCATGAACTCCATCAGCCAGTAGGGCCTTAGATGTACTCTACTTCCTGTGTAGGGAATAGTAAGAGTCTTTGGGAGTGCATCTTTGGCTCTAATACTTCTCAGTTCTTTAATCTTCTTAAGAACAAGTCTTCTTGCTGTAACATTGAATCCAAAGTTCTTCTTGAATGATGAATAAACCTTAATCAGCACATATTGGCTTTCTTGAAGGATCCTGTGAAGTGGCCACTATATCTCTTTTCCTCCCTTGTACTTGAACACTAACCTTTCAGGTAGATTCCTGTAAGCATCAATCCCTCTAACTTCTTCTAGTTCATCTAGATAGAGGTTTAGATCAGAGAATTCCTTGATATCACATAAGTACATGTAATCTACCTTGCTGACTTTGGATTGAGCTTTGATTAGAGATTTGGATTTGAGAGGGGACAGCTTCACTTTCTTGACTGCTCTTGACTTTGTTCTCTTTGGCTTGTTAAGGATTGGCAAATTGAAGTCAGAAATTGGTAGAATTTCCCAGTCTATTGGTTCATCCTTAGGCCCAATAGGTTCACCATGAATGTTCCTGTAAGGATCCACCACCTTAATGTCTTCAAATACCACTGAGGGTTTTGATGCTTGAGTTGTAGTTGGAGTGGATTCCTTGGGAAATTGATCCTCCAATTCTTTATCAACAAGGTCCAATTTCCTTTTGGTTCTTTTAGCCAATTCCTTGTATCTGTGAGACTTCTTCTGTTGTGGTTCACTTTGCTTCTTTAGATCTTGAGATTCAGTGATTTCAGATGGCTTGGCAGAGATTTGTTGAGTGGTTTTCACAGCTTGTAATTTGGCTAAGATAGCAGCTTGCTTTTTCCTTTGTTGAACCTTTTTAGCATTTAGAGCAGCTTACTTCTTTTCTTGCTTCAATCTTGCCGTTTCTTCTCTCTTTGCCTTAGCAAATTGAGGGTGTCCATCCACCACACAAATTTCTTTACCATTCCTGAAAACTTTAGCAATTCTCTTTTTCAAAGATGAATCAGCTGGATCCTTGTAGAAGGCAATGGATCTTGACAACAGTTTCTTCTCATCTGGCTTAGGTGTCTCATACACTGTGTCCAAGGGGTTCTTTAGTGACGATTTTGGATAGTTCACCCTTGGCTTCAAAATTATTTCAGCCTTTGGAGATTTGATGCAGGATGGCTGTCCTCTTTCCAGATAGTTCATGCTCATTTCATTCACAGAGATTTGCTTGACTTGAGAGTGATGAATGGCTGACTTTTCTGGCTTCTTTGCTAGCCCAAACTTCTTTTGAATGTCCTCATCAATTTTCTCCCAGTTGATTGGAATCAACTGCTCATTCTCAGCTACTCTTATATTGGCTGCTGCTTCATTTATCAGATCAATGTTGTCTGTAACTGGTGGCTTGGTGAAAGCAATTGTAGGCATAATTACTTTACTGATTTGAATGTTAAGTTGTTCCTCCCCCTCACTTGGTCCTTTCTCCCACTTTTTGTTATCATCAAGTTGAGTAGAGGAGGAGGTTTGTGTAGCCACCAATTTCTGAAGCAAGTCTGTCTGTTATGCTTGATGCAGATGAATTGCTGTAAGAGATGCTTCCATAGCTGTCATCCTTGTATCAAAGGCATCTATCTTTGTGGCAAGATCGGAATTTTTCCTGAGCTATCTCTTAGTATCAAGCATTGTAGCTTCTGGAAGCTTAGAGTCCATTTTGTCAGAAATAGCCTTCTTCATCTCATCAATATCTCCTTTGATGGTGTTGACATCTCTAGCATATTGGAAGCCTTGAATTTGTTGTAGTTGCAGAGAAGCAAGATGTGCTTGAAGGAGCTTCTTGGTGTTGGCATTTGTGGTGGTTTGAAGAGCAGAATTTGTCTGATTTATGAGTTGAATCAGGGTTATCTTGAAGTAGTCTTCATCATAATGCTTTGAAAATGCCATGATGGCATGCGTGATCTTGAGCTAGAACCTACTTCCCCTATGTCCAATGGCTCTTCTTCACTATCTCCACCTTCATCTCCAAAGAAATCTGCTGAACCACCAGTCTCATAATCAACATCACCAGCTGTAGAGGGCAAAACTGTGATGGCATCCTTAGCCCTTAGCATTGACTGTGTGGTGTGCACCAAGTTGAGCATCCTTTCTGCATTGTCATTGCCCTGTTCAGCTAGAAGTTGATATGCTGAAACAGGGTGAGTAAATGTCTCAGCATCAAGGAAGGTTGAATCTATAATAACTTGAGGTTGCTGAGATAGTCCCTCCCTGTCTGCATCCTGGACATTCATTAACTCACTTACAATAACATCCACCCTTATATCTTCAGTACCTGCTTTTCTCTCATAATCCCTCTTTTCTTGCATCAAGGTCTCACCTTGGCTCCCCATCCTCACACCCTCACCTTCACCATCTAAGGTGGGACTCCTCTCACTCTCTTTTGCCAATCCTAAAGAAATGGATTACATATTTCCACTATTTTCCTCTCCTTTTTCCTGGGAGCAACCCAGACTCTCACTCATATTTTCACTCCCTTCCCTCAATCCTAGAAGTGATTGTACTACCACTAAGTCTTCTGCACTTGAGATAATTAAGGAAATTTGAAGCTGTGCAGAGACACTCGACGGATAGGGGACATCCGTCGGGGTAGTAGTTTGACTAGCCGACGGATAACTGTTGTTAACCTTATCCATTGGGATACAATCACTACTCGACGGATGAACAATATCCATCGAGAGAGTGGGAATAAATGAGTTTGGAGTGGAAACTATTGTGGTCTCTGTGCAGATTGATGAGTATTTTGGCACAGATGTGTTAACAGTTCCTGAAAGAATTGGCAAGTGAGCCAACAAATCATCCAAAAGATGATGCTCACTTGCACTATATTTTGGCTTCCCCAACAGAGTTAAATAAGGGGAATCAGGAATTGATGTTTTGATCATGTCCACATCTAGAGAGTTTGTGGGAGAATTTGGTGTTTGGGGTGCTTCTATTACTAAAGATTTTGGCTGTGACTCCACATTTATTGGAGCCACATCAAACTAACTTTGTGAAGGTGCAGTGACTGTGTCTTTAGCACCAGTTTGCACAGTGTGTGTACCCTGTACATCCCCAATGGTTTTTAATTTCTTCTTTCTAGCATAGGTTTGGGGTGAGCTTCTGTCCCTTACCCTTTTGGCATGTGCTCTTGGTTGAGAGCTTTGTTCAATAGTTACATCATTTTGGGAGGAAGCAACTAGAAATGAGCTTTTATCCTTATTAAGCACTGCAGTTTAGTAATATCCGGGATATGACGTGTAATTATTTTTGTTAGTAATAAATATTATGTGATTATTATATGAATTTTGGTAATTATCTGTGAAGTGGTATCTATGTTTGGATATGTAAATATTATATAATTTGAGTATTTTAAGTTTTATATGTCCAAAATAAAATATAGATAATTGTCATATTTTCCTATTTATTTTTATGATGATTTATGATTTTATTGGACATTTATGGATTTTATAATTTCTTTTTCCGAGTAATTACAAACTATTTTATATAATCAGGAACCAGCCGACCTCAACCGTTTTTATGTTTTTATAACCCGAAACTCTTCCGAAAACCCTTTCCTAACCTAATTGCAATATTCCGAGCATTTTCCATATTTTGACTTTTTCGATCCGGCGTACGGTTTTTCCCGTGCGGGTCCCAACGCAATATTTTTGATACAAAATTCGTTTCGGTGAATTGATAAAACCCATATTTTCGATAAACAGGATCTTTTTATTAGACTATTATAATTATCACCTCGTAATACGTGTAACCAGGCGCTGAGACCAAGACCGCAGAACAAATTGTACATATTTGGATAATTATCCCAAAAACCGGTACCGTTTGGATTTGTTTTTATAAATAAATGTACTATTTTATATCCGGAATGATCCAACGGGATACTAATTTTCCGTAATTATAAATAGCCTTTACCGTATTTTATTTGGTACCATAAATCATTTGCAAACAGTATTTACAGAATTTTTACAGAGAAAATATTGTAATTATATTTTGTTCTTCGTAATCAAAGTCAAATCCGGAGGCGTTATCGATATCCGATTCTGGCATACATATATTCAAAATGAAGCTACTGAAATCTAGAATCAAAATCTTTCATCAATATCAACCCAGAAACATCAGGTGATTGTCTATTTAAATATTTATATTCGAATTATTAAGGATTAAAATTATGAATTTTTGTTCGAGAGGTTGTTTGTATACTTTGATGATTGCATGTTGTAGAGCTCGTCTTTCTGATGATTTTGATATATTATATGTGTGATTTGGAGTTCAATAACGTGTTCAATTTGGTGTTTGATTTTCGAAATTATAAATTAGGGTTTATAAATATTATGAATGTTTCCAATTGATTTTTAGGCGTTTATTCGTTAGGGGTTATTAGATCAAACGGTTTACATCAATAAATAGATCGTGGAACAAGGATTTGTTTGGTATAAATGTGACTAATAGAGGATAACTATATGTGGCTCATCGGAAAATTATTCAAACCGGCGGCGGAATTTTCCGATTGAGATTCCGGCCGTTTCGTTAAGTGGTTGTCAATCCTGATCATATATTCGTGTTCCTGGAGGTTTTAACTTCATTTGCTGTGACTCTGGTTGATTTCTGGGTTGTCGGGGTGTCACCGGAAAAGCTCGGGGTCGCCGATAATGGCGACCGCCGGCAACAGGGCGGGGACGATGGCAAAATTACCATTTGACCCCCTAAGTTTGGAATACTTGCAATTTAGTCCCTGACGTTTTACAAATTTATAATAATTTGATTTCTGTTTTATTTATTTTCAAAAACAAGATTTCTTTTTATAAAATGATTTTAAAAATAGTTTTAATTATTTTAAATTCCAAAAATCATTTATTTTATTTCTAAAATTCCTCTTTAATTTAAAAATAAATCTAAATTACTTAATTAATTAATTTTAATTAATAATTAATTAATTAAATAATAAATTAATTTAAATATTAATTGATTAATTAGTTTAATTATTTATTAATTGATTTTAATTGATTATTTAATTGGATTTAATTATTTTTAAATGATTTAAAAATTCTGAAAAATAGTTTCGAGCTACAAAATATTATTTTAAATTGTTTTCAAGGCTCAATAATTATTATAAAATTATTTTGAAGCCAGATTTGGCCAACCGAACCCTGTTTATTGCTTTCAAATTGATCCAACGACCCGTTTTGACTCCGAAAAATGTTTTAAAAATCGTATTAAATACCCGAAAGACTGTTTATGATCCGAGACTTCCTTATAAATGAAATTTCATTGATTGTTTGACATGTGTTATATGTGACTTATTTGTTTGATTGTCGGACTATGTGATCAATGTTTACATGTTTTTAGTATAACTTTTAATCCGTTAATCGGACTTGGGTGAAACAGAGGGTAGATGAAACCTTATGACGTCCATGTGGCGATTAGAATAATATGAGATGAATATTGAAAGATACTTATGATGCCTATCAAAGTTGACAAGGCGTAGAAAAGGGAAGCAGGTGATCAGAAAATGGAATCGATGCGTAGAAAATACAGCAGGTGTTCAGTGAATAGAAGCAAGGCATAGAAAAGTAGACGAGTGGTTGTTGAATAAAGTCATTAGACAAGTACAAGCGAAGTTGGAATCGATTGTGATAAGGCAAGTATTTATAAGCCTTTCTCGAAATATGGTGCAAATATTTCTAAACTCTCTCATGACATATTGTTAAGTATTCAAAATAACTCTATTTTATATTGTAAGTACTTTTGAATCATTCAGCCTTAAACTTGAGCCACATCATTTGATCTTTGAGCCGTAAGCCTTATTCTTTGTGAACCATTTCTTGTTGAATTACCAGATACTAACCCACATAAATACGATACTACCCCACAAATATATATTCATCATATACCAAACACTGGAACAGAATTGTTTAAACATACCAAAACTTTTATACTCAACCATACCCTGTGACACCAAAGAACTAAACCTTGTAAGATTATTGTTCATCTCATACCCGATTCTCCTACAGGCTGAAGGCCATTTCCTATATATACTTTGCTATTCCCTCGGGATACTCATGCATTGTACCATGTTTTTATACAAATATTTTATTACTGTTGATTATGATCTTGTTTTATTGAGTTATATTGTTTATCATATTGAACTGCTTTAGAATTGGATAGTTTTCTTTAGGTGGACCAGATTCGTGGTCAGACCAGATTCGTGGTCGAATTAGACCAATGTGTGCCTTGGATCCAGTTTATAGAGCAGAGTTGTGTGCCTTGATCGGGGTTAGTGCGTGACTGATCAGCAGCCTAACCTTGTTTTTTTTTAAAAATTTAAATGAATATCCAATTCTAATGATTGTTTAACAAGAATCTTAATTTCCTCTGAATCATCCCGTTTGATCATTGATTAACCTCAGTTATTGTTATTGTGACTTGCTGAGCTAGTTAGCTCACTCTTGCGAATCTTTTTATGTATTCTACAGTTAAGAATGATACGGTTGATAGCGAGGTTTCCCAGTTCAATGTACGAGTTAGGATTCCAGATTGAGTTGGATCGAGCTAGCAGGAGCTTGCTACGGTAGTGAGATAGTAAGATTGTAAGAATAATTTCATTATCAGTTGTAAGTTAAATTAGTTGGGATTTGGTACGTTGTAATAAAAGTTAAGGTTGTGCCTTGTTTTCATACTTTAACCTGTTGCGATCCGTGGTTATGTAAAGCAGGGTCATTGCAAATAATATTTCATATACAGGTTTATATATTGTGTATGTGTTGTGGACCCTAAACTTCTGACCCGGGTTTGGAGGGCGCCACAGGTTGGTATCAGAGCTACAGGTTATAAGTCACTGAAACAAGCCTAGATTGTCGGGATTGGGTAGAGGGTTAGGATTAAGAAGTAGAAAGATAAGTCATCGTGAGGTTGAGTGCGACTGTATAGTAGGTCTTCGGCACGGTTCGTGTTGCGATTCGGGATTCTTAGCTTGCGACGTGATTTCCAGACAACGATAATGGCAGATCCTGATTTCCCTATATCATCTGATCGTTTGGAGCCTTCCGTTTGAGGATCGTCATCTTCTTCCAGATTTGATTTGCACTTTGTTCTTCCATCGGTATTAATGGTATTACCTTCTGTTATGACAGTTACGCCTCTTCAAGTAATTATACGCTATTTTATCACATCTTGATACGAGACTACCTATTCAAGAATCTCCATTTGCTTATTCTTGTTCTTCTGTACATTCAACTATGAATGTATCTTTTCAGTTTACTCTACACCATGCTCTATACCCTCAGTTTAAAAACCTGTCTTATGGAACAACAGTATTTACGAGAAGGGATGCGATAGCTACAATAAATGGTAAGTACATGAGATATTAATAAAGGTGAAAAGGAGTTTAGAAAGAAGATTCACGTGTTTCGGAGGATAGCTGTTACCAGATTAAATGGAGCCACTAGTGAATAGACCACCCGTGATTAGCTTATGGGATGGACTAGAGGAATTTTGAAAAAGTTAGAGAGAAAAGTATAGATCTGGAATTTTCATAGAATTAGATGATGGTGCTATGATAAATGTGATATATACAGTAGTGATGTGACGTGATGTAAGCAAACTTTGTTCTATGAAATAGACTTGTTGGCTGTTGGATAGACCTGTTCCACTCAATGACTGCAAAGATGATGATGGGAGTACTACCAGTATGGAAGCTTTGAAATGAAGCTACGAATAAGATAATATGCAACGACAGCTGAAGTTTTCATCGATTAAGAAGGTAATAGACCCAATGAAGGAGAGGAGATAAATGGAAGTGAATGGACCTTTGTGTGATCGTTTCTTTAACTTGGTATCTGGTTATAAGAAGAACAACAACCAACTCATATAGTAAGGACAACCAGATGTGTGATTTTTAAAAGTTTTAAACAAGTTTTCGAAAAAGATTTTCCCTTACAAAATTTCTAAAAGTTTTTTTTGAAATAAAATAAGTTTTAAACATCGGTTGTCAAGTTACTACTTGAGTTTCTTGTTTGTTAAAAGACCCGGATTACCTGGAAGGATACTGTTTCAGACTTAGTATTGCTAATTCAGAGAACGAAGTAACCCGCGATTATGGAAGGATCGTTATGTTGAATGATTCATGGTTATTCTAAATAAAAAAAGAGAGGAAACTTGAGGTTATCTGATAGGAACGCCATTATGATCGAATTGTTAAAGTATTATACATGTAGATACGATGTTACAGACGCAAGACTTAACAAGTAAAAATTTACCAAAATACTTAGTTTGTGAAGGCATTTCAGCGTACCTTCTAAAGTTGTTATATGACACAATTGGGATATGATCGAACAAGCTCGAAAGATGAATACAAGTGAAATGTGGATGGTGATCAATGGTATCATTCTAGTCCTCAATATTACAGCGTATATTCCTTTTTAATTCCTAAAAATGTATGAACTTCTTTTCTTAATAAATTCTTTATGATGATATCAAAAAGGAGGATGTTGCATTCCTTTCAAGTTTAATTGTTCCCCTCAAGTTTTGCTCTCTGATTGGGACAAACAGTATTGTGGTGAGATGCTTTATCGGAATGACGAAGAGTCGGGTGGGACACCACCTAATCATGTGCTGTATGCGATATGGTATGAAAGACTGGCCATCTTAGGTACCAATGTGGTTGTCTCATTCATATTCAAATCATTACTTCTTCTTTCTTTTCAACTCTAAGTTTATTAAAATTGTGAATCCTTCTAGTTGTTTCGTCGTACAGTCATTCGTTGCAAGAGTTTTCAAACAAAAGTCAACGTATTATGAACCAAGCGGGTAAAGTTCCATCTACCTTTCATGCATAAAAAGGAAACAAGGGCATATGGCGAGGATTGCACATCACTAGCCCTAGCCTGGGATGCAACAAGAGTCAAAGGAATCTACTGTTGGATTTTTAACGCATTCCGGGGCGTGGAAAAATACTTTTACACATACAAAATCCAAATAAAAGCATATAAATCGTGAATAAAAATTCGAGGGATCGAATCTAACCTTTTAAATTAATTCGGAGACAACGATCAGAGATCCTTAGCAGTTGCTCCTCAAGTGTGAAGCACTCCACCGGTATCCACCAAGAAAACGATGTTAAGGAGGAGGAAGGAGGTGGAGAGAATTGGGTTTTCCAAACTTTTTTGGGTTTTCGGGTTTGATGTGGGTTGGAATAAAATTAGGGTCTATAATAGTGTATTTATAGGCAAAATTTTCAGCTGAAATTTTCCCATAAATAATATTATTATTATCCCATTTATTATTCTTATTAATAATTAAAACACCTTGTTAGGTCACACACACACTGTAGAGGGGGTGAATACAGTGTATAGTACACTCAAATCGAACTTTAAGAACTTAAGTAACAGAAAACAAACTTTATTGAAACAATAAACTCTGTTACAGTATGGAACTGTTACCTCTCAGTGATGAACAGATATCACGAGAGCTGCTAGGGTTACAATGAATAATCTTCTCTAATAATGATAACACTTATAGTGTAAACCCTATGTCTGTGTTTATATACTACACAGTTACAAGATAATCGCTAATTGATATGGAATATAATTCTGCTTCCTAAAATATATCAATCAGATATCTTTTCTTCCAAGTATTCCATTCTTCACGGAATTCCTTCTTCATGCATATCTCTTCTTATGTTTATCTCAATCTTCTTTCCTTTAATCAGCTACTGTCCTTATCTGATTATCCTTCAGCACTTAAGTTCTGATATCTATCTTCTGATGATTATCTCCTGATAACATACGTACTGATATCCTTAAGTCCTGACTTCCAGTATAAGTACTGATCAACAGTTAAGTACTGATTTATCCTGTTCAGTAAGATCTGAAAGCTAAACATAAAACATATTAGCCATGACATTATCAAATATATCTAACAATCTCCCCCAACTTGTAAATTAACATAATATACAAGTTTAACAGATATTTGATGATGTCAAAAACATTAAGTACAAATGCATGAGAATTAGACTAGATAACTACAACTTATAGTCCTTAAAGTTTTTACCAATTTCAACTTCTGATAACAACTTCAGTCTGTATAAATATCAGAATTTAAGCAGTTGTAGATCTTCGACTTGGCTTCTTCATTTTCTGATCTCTCTGATGTCAGGAGTTGTTCTGAGATAGTTCTTCAACAAACATTTCTCAGCATATCTTAGTTCATCAATCATTCTCCTTTTAACATCTTTAAGCTCTGCAGTATCTTCACCAGTTTGAAAGATTGCAGCTCTGAGATCATTGATCTTTGCTTTTCTCAACTCCTGATCTAGTCTTATGACATAAGCTTTGTCAGACTCTAGATTGAATTCAAGTCCCTTAATACCAAGATATGTTCTGATCTGTGCAGTATTAGGCTTCATATCAACAATATCACCATTGTGATCTCTGTACTTTGGAACATATATGCTGTCAGACTTAACAGAATAAAGCCTTTTTTGTCTCTGAATCTGTTCTTTTAAGTAGTTTGCAGCAGTCCCTGTTATTCTGTCATCCACTTGAAGTAAGAAAAGTACATGCTCCAATTCTTCAAAATACTTCAATGGAATGGCATTTTGTCTTATATGATAAACCCTACCATCTGTCATGAAATACAACATGATATATTCTTTCAAGTAGGTATGGTAAACCATCTGTATAGATTCCAGTTGATTCAATCTCTCAGGAGTTGCTCCAATACCTGGTTCACTCAAGGAAGTTGGATCATTGGTAGTGTTGTGTACTCTTCTTTCATCAGCACTTCCCAATCCAGTTTTATCTCTAGCTTCCTTTCCAGTAACTACTCTTGCTTCAAAACCACTTGCAGTAGTCTTCAAAGATTGAGTCTGTTTTGCTTTAGTGAATCCCGGTAGGAGTGTCTTTGATCTATTTTCTGATATCAAGTTAACTTGAGCTCTGTCAGAGGTTACTTGCTTCTTCTGAATATCAGAACTTACAATTTCTTGACTCTGAACAACTTGAGCCATGTCAGAGGTTGTTTTAAGAACTTTTCTTGAAGTCAGAGCAAGATCATCTTTTTCATCAGCAAATTCTTCTTCCTCAGGAGGTACATAAACCTTGATAGGTTCACCAACCTTTTCTTTACCCTTGGATCTTGGATCTATCTGTGGTTGTGATCTAGCCAATGTTGCTTCAGTATGTGTCCTTTCTTTGATCACAATGCCTTTAAGTTTTGGAAGTGACTTTTTACCAGAAGCTTCAGATTTAGATGTGACTTTTTCTGATTTAAGTCTGGCTTCTTCTTCCTTTAAACTTTCCAAGTCCATTCCTGGATTTTCTTGAAGAAATAACTGTCTTGACATTTCTTCATCAAGATCTAGGAGTTCATCAGAATTTATCCTTTTACCAGCAGCAGAACTTATTCTTTTCCCAGTATCAGAACTTGTCCTGTGACTAGCTTGTCTTGATGTAAACCTTCTACCTTGACTATGACCGCTACCCATTCCAGAGTATCCTTGATCATCATTTCCATCATCCTTTCCTTACAGTGTCTTTTTAGTTTTGCATTTGGACTTAATTACCTTCTCCACCTTTTTGGCATCAGCAGGTAGTAAAAGAGAGATAAGTAATTCCACTGAGGATTGGATTTCAGTAAGTTAAGATTGCTGAGAAGCTTGATTTGTCAGAATGTCATCAATCTGAGCTTGTTGTTTCTCTTGAGTTTTCTCAATATAAGCAATCCTGTCAATGGTATGTTGAAAGAACTTTTTCTTATCAATTTTCCAAACTTGTTCTTGTTTGATAAAGTTCTCCTGAATCTTGTGTAGCTCTGCATGAGTAGTTGAATAAAGACCTTATAGATGTTTAGTACTCAATGAAGTGACTCTAAGCTGGGTTTTAAAATCATCAGAATTTAACATTTCATCAGCTTTAGTCAAGTGCTCAGCAAGATGTAATGCATTTGGAACACATGAAACTGAGTTCCATTCCTTAGTCCACTCCTGACCTGCAGGAGTTTCACTCCAAGGTACTGGTGCATCCCTGATAACAAACTCCTTTACCAGTTCAGACTTAGGAAGAGTTGGTTGAGGAGTATGTCCTGAAGGACCTGCTTCATCAGCATCTACAGTTGGAGCAGCTTCACCAGTATCTCCAGCATTTGCAGCATCAGAACTTAAAGAATCAGTATTTTCTGATAAGACAACATTGTGAGTAGCAATGGAGGCTTCAGCATCCTCTAATTGCTGATCTGATACTAAGTTCTGATCAACAGCCATATCCTGATGCTCACCTAAAGTCTGATCATCAGCATCTTGATGCAGAGAAGGTGTTGTTGATAACTCTGGAGTTTGAACAGCATCAGTAACAGGTGTTGCGAAAGGATTATTTGCTATTGGAGCTTCTAAAAGAAATACTTCAGACACAACCAAGTGTTGAACCTCAATATCAGCACTTGTGCCTGGATCAACAAGAGACACAGATGGTGAGTTAGCCTTGTCAGATACAGCTTCCTGAGATGGAGTTAATGGAGAAGAAGTGACTGGAGCAAATTCCTTGTCTTGTGAGATTAGAGATTCCTGATCCCCTTCCTTAGCTGCTTCCTCTTCATCATCTGAAACTGGCCTTTGTGCCCTCTATTTCTTGTACTTCCTTGTTGATGTGGATTCCTTGGGAGTTTCAGGAACTATCATTCGTCTAAGCCTCTTGAGAAGCCTAGAACCCCCAATTGCAGAATCCTTCTGAGAAACCTCTTTCTCAGCTTCAGTTACAACAGGTTCTCTAGCAGGAACCGGTTCCTCAGAATCAGAGTCATCTCTCAAGGTAATCCTCCTTCTCTTTTGAGGTGTTTGAGGAACATTCTTTGTCCTCTTTGGCTTGGAAGATGAAGGCTTCATAGTAGGTGCTGAAGATGAAGGTTGAGCAGTCTGTGAAGTGGAGAGATAGGATTTGAGATATGTTCTGAGGGTAGGTTGAGTAGAATGAGAGGTAGGTACTGAGGTTGATGGATTTTGGGTGTTTGGAGTTGGTTGGACATCAGAGTAAACAGATCTATAAGTATCAGGATCATCACTTACCAGGATCTGTTTTACAGACTGAGGAATCTGTAATGGTCTAAGCACTTTTTTCTTAGTATCAGCATTTACCAGGTCACTAAAGTATCATTTTGCAACCTTAAAAGGTGGGGTTTGGGTGCTGACTAACTGAAGTTCATCAGTACAATAAGTGTAAATAAGTTGACAGAATCTTGCAAAATAAACAAAATCTCGATCCTCTGTCATCCTATCCCCAATAAAACCAATTAAAGCAGTTGCAAAATCAAAATGAGTTTGATTGATAATTGCATACCCGATGTGCTGACTCATAATGGGAATAACATCAAAATTCGAACATTTGTTTCCAAAAGCTTTGGTGATGCAATCAAAGAAGAAACTCCATTCTCTTCTGATATTAGCCCGTTTCAACTGTCCAAGTTTCGTCAGACTCTTTTCATATCCCAATTCAGCCATTAACTCCCGAAGGGCTGAGTCCTCTGGAATTGAGAAAGTACAATCTTCTGGAAGATGTAAAGCCCTGCGTACTGTACCAGGAGTGACTACAAAGGATGACATTACTCACTCAAGGATAATATTGGATGAAAATGACCAAGATAAATTAGATAAGTAAGTGCTGAAAATGAATCAGAACTTAATATAAAACAAAATTTATATGGTCATCAGAATATCAATCAGGATTTATCAACACAAGACAAAATAACTCAGAGACAAAATCTTGAAGTAAAAACAACTTTCATTAATATATCAAGACAATACATTTATGAAATGGAAATTACATTAATACTTATACAAGATTTTCCCTAAGCTTCTAATCCTAACATCAACAGCCTTAGTCCTAGCTAAGAAGCCTGATAAAGCTGATGATGAAGAAAAACAGGAAGAAGATGAGATTAAGTCATCTTCTTCTTCCTACTCTCGACAAACAGAATGGCGAGTCTGATGATTCGCTCTTGTTGGCGGAGAGCTTCCAGCCTTTCCTCCTCCAATCGCTCCAGATGGCGATGGTAGTCCATATAGAAGAACAGGAGGCGTGTCAGTACCTCCTGTGGGACAGAGTCCCATATCTCCTCAGGAATGGCTGTGACATGCCATTCCTGCTGCCACTCGACACAACTTAGCTCCATATTGAAGGTTTGGTAGTTCAAAAACATGTTGTATCTGACCATTGTGTTTTTGAAAGAAAAAGGAGGATAAGTGTGTGAGAAGAATGTGATGGAAAGACTGATGTGAAGTGGTTGCTTATATAGACAAGAGAATGCCAGGAGACGCAAAGAAATTGAATGCTGACAGGTAGAATTAATTCTACCTCGTCTCCCTAGACTTTGAAAAAGAATAACATTCATTGGAAAGAGGAATCATGGTTTAAACCGCACAAGACACAAGAAACAGTGGACTGTTCAAGTACGAATACCATTAATCCTAATCATAGTGACTATTAATCTTCCACTTCAACATATTCAATTATTAACTGAGACTGTTATTAAATTTTATTCACAGATAAGTCAAGTAAAACATTAGACTGTAATATCAGAACTTAGACTTATATCAGAACTTAACAGTCATCAGAACATAATTTCTTAACTCGAAAAAGGAATGCCCATCTTAGTAAATACTCATACAAGTTCTGAGTTATAGACTTCAGAACTTAATCATTAGAGCATGTAACTAGAACTTGTCCTCAGAATTAGTGCAAAGTGACACAATGACTGTTTATCTAAAATAACATAGACCACCACAGAAATTTTCATCATTCAGATGGAGTGAGTAGTGTGTGCATTAAGCTAAATAACAGATAAAGAGTAAAGTCTGATTCACTTCAGTACATCTTAGAAATAAGGCATAACTAAAATTTTGCTAAGGAGCTGTCATTGTCCTGAAACCTACTGATGAATGAGTTTATGCTTGAGTCCACCTCAACTGTTTTGTGCTAATTTTATGCATCTTTTGAAATTCTATTTTACAGTGGCTTCTCAGTGTAAGTGAGTCACGACTGTTTATCAGAATTTATGCTATTATCAGAGTATTTCTCCAGTAATCATAGAGTGTGAAAAGTGACCAAGAAAATATTTTGCTTTTCTAATGCATATTTACTTAATACCAGCAATGCACTTGGGTCGTCCCTTCCACATTTTTACTCTAGATCTCAAAGGAGTACCTGATTTTATCTTTTGATCTTTTTGCTTTGTCTTTTGATAAGTGAGGTTTATCAACACTTAGTACATTCAGCAGTTTTACTAGTATCAGAACTTAACAGATGAGTAGCATTATTCTAATTTGTGACTTAGTAATAAGATATACAAAGTAAACTTAACTAAGCTCAATTATCAGAATTTGCTAGTGTCATAAGATTTCCACTGAAATAATTACTTCTTACATGGAATCATTTGTTTATTGAAGACTACTAGGTCAGTATCTAGCACAGTTATCCTCATAGGATTGAATAGGTACTAGAACAGACATATCACTTATCAGAGTTTAAAAACATATATCAGACAACAGTCAGTACTTAAAGACATTTATCAATTAAGCACAGAATATACAATGAGATTAATTCTGTAAATACTGAGTATAAAGTCTGATAACACAGAACAAGTCTAAGCAGATTTAGAGAAAGAACCTGAAACCATTCCAAGTTCATTTACCAATCTTGTAAAAGTAGCTTCACACAGTGGTTTTGTGAAGATATCTGCCAGTTGTTGATCTATGGGAACCAAATGCAATTCCACTGTACCTTCATCCACATGTTCCCTGATGAAGTGGTACCTGATGCTGATGTGCTTTGTCATAGAGTGTTGAACTGGATTACCTGTCATAGCAATAGCACTTTGATTATCACAGTAAATAGGGATTTTGAAATATGTTAACCCATAATCCAGTAACTGATTCTTCATCCAAAGAATCTGTGCACAACAGCTTCCTGCAGCAATATACTCTGCTTCTGCAGTTGATGTGGAAATTGACTTTTGTTTCTTGCTGTACCAAGAAACCAATCTGCCTCCAAGAAATTGGCAGCTTCCTCTTGTGCTTTTCCTGTCAATTTTGCACCCTGCAAAATCTGCATCTGAGTAGCCTATTAGTTTAAAATCTGATTCTCTAGGATACCATAATCCCAGAGCAGCTGTTCCTTTAAGATATTTAAAGATTCTTTTTACAGCTGTTAAGTGAGGTTCTCTCGGATCTGCTTGAAATCTTGTACAAAGACAGGTAGCATACATGATATCAGGTCTACTAGCAGTTAGATAGAGTAGAGAGCCAATCATACCTCTGTAGTCAGTAATATCTACTGATTTACCGGTATTCTTATCCAGTTTTGTAACAGTGGCCATTGGAGTGGATGCACTTGAACAATCTTGCATTCCAAATTTCTTCAGCAAGTTTCTGGTGTACTTGGTTTGACAAATAAAAGTGCCTTCCTCATTCTGCTTGACTTGAAGGCCCAGAAAATAGCTAAGTTCCCCCATCATACTCATCTGATATCTTGACTGCATTAGCTTGGCAAACTTCTTGCAAAGTTTGTCATTTGTAGATCCAAAAATGATATCATCAACATAAATCTGGACCAGAAGTAAGTCCTTTCCATGGTTGAGGTAGAACAGTGTTTTGTCTATTGTCCCTCTGTTGAATCCACTTTCCAGAAGAAACTGAGCTAAAGTCTCATACCATGCTCTAGGAGCTTGCTTAAGTCCATAAAGTGCTTTATCAAGCCTGTAGACATAATCTGGATGTTTGGTATCTACAAAACCTGGAGGTTGTTCAACATATACCTCTTCCTCCAATTCTCCATTGAGAAAAGCACTTTTCACATCCATTTGAAAGACAGTAAACTTTTTGTGAGCAGCATAAGCCAAAAATATCCTTATGGCTTCTAACCTAGCAACTGGTGCAAATGTTTCATCATAATCAATTCCCTCCTGTTGAGAATATCCTTTTGCAACCAGCCTTGCCTTATTCCTTGTAATTATGCCATCACTGTCAGTTTTGTTTCTGAATACCCACTTTGTACCAATAACAGATCTATTCTTTGGTCTTGGCACTAGGGTCCAGACTTTGTTTCTTTCAAATTCATTCAACTCTTCCTGCATTGCTTGCACCCAATCAGCATCTTGAAGAGCTTCTTCCACTTTCTTTGGCTCAGTCTGAGAGAGAAAAGAATTGTAAATACATTCATTTGAAGTACCTATTCTAGTTCTGACACCTGCATCAGGATTTCCAATTATCAAATCAGGTGTATGTGATTTTATCCACTTCCTTGCAGATGGAAGGTTTTCTCTAGAACTGGATGCTCCCCCATGATCCATGCTATTTTCATTTTCTGATGCTCCCCCTGAAACTATGCTCTCTGAGTTGGATTCTTCAGTATTTAGATTTTCAGCACTATCAGAGCTTGGCTTATCAGAACTTGACGAATCAGAACTTGAAGAGCCAGATGCATGTTCTGATGTTTCTTGAGATGTGGTAGGATCTTGAGTATGCTCCCCCTGCATAGGTGCATCTTCCTTTGACGTAGTCACCACAGTTTCAATAACATCAGAGTTTAATCCATCAGAGTTTACAGTATCAGGACTTAGACTGTCAGGATTTTCAGTATCAGAATTTGAGTCTTCATTTTCAAATCTCAGCTGATCATGGTCAATGAAATCTTCAAGACCAGTAATCTTCTTGTCATCAAAAGAGACATTGATAGATTCCATGACCACTTTTGTTCTCAAATTATAGACTCTGAAGGCTTTTGTGGAAAGTGGATATCCAACAAAGATTCCTTCATCAGCTTTTAGATCAAACTTTGATAGCTGTTCAGGATGAGTCTTGAGAACAAAACACTTGCATCCAAATACATGAAAATATTTCAGATTTGGCTTCTTTTTCTTCACCATCTCATATGGTGTTTTTCCATGCTTGTTAATGAGTGTTGCATTTTGAGTAAAACAAGCAGTCTGCACAGCTTCAGCCCAGAAATAGGTTGGAAGCTTTGCTTCTTCAAGCATTGTACGTGCAGCTTCAATGAGAGTTCTATTCTTCCTTTCAACAACTCCATTTTGCTGTGGAGTTCCAGGAGCAGAAAATTCCTGCTTTATTCCATGGCTTTTGCAGAACTCTTCCATTATCAAATTCTTGAACTCAGTGCCATTATCACTCCTTAAAACTTTCACAGAATCTTTGACCATTTTATCCAGATGTTTGATATGATCAATCAAGGTTGATGTAGTTTCACTTTTTGTATGCAAGAAATATACCCATGTGTATCTGGTGAACTCATCCACTATGACCAACGCATACTTCTTCTTTGCAATTGACATGACATTTACTAGACCAAATAGATCAATATGTATAAGATGATAAGGCTCAAGAATTGATGATTCAGTCTTGCTCTTGAATGAAGATTTTCTTTGTTTGGCTTTCTGACATGAATCACAAAGACCATCAGGAGCAAATACTGTGTTTGGCAATCCTCTCACAAGATCTTTCTTGACCAGTTCATTTATATTGTTGAAATTTAAATGAGAGAGTTTCTTATGCCAATTCCAGCTTTCTTCAATTGATGCTCTACTCATCAGACAGATTGCAGAACCATCAGTACTTGTTGAAAGCTTAGCTTCATAAATGTTACCACGCCTGTATCCTTTCAGAACAACTTTGCCATTAGATTTACTCACAATTTCACAGTGTTCTTCAAAGAAATCAACATGATAACCTCTGTCACAGATTTGACTTATACTCAGTAGGTTGTGTTTAAGTCCTGAGACCAGAGCTACTTGTTTAATTATGACATTTCCAAGATTGATATTGCCATATCCCAATGTTTTTCCAATGTTGCCATCTCCATAAGAAACACTTGGGCCAGCTTTCTCCACAAAGTCTGATAGCAGGGCCTTATTTCCAGTCATATGTCCTGAACATCCACTGTCCAGAACTAGAATATTTTTCCTGTTGCCCTGCAATCACAAAGACCACTAATTATTAGTTTTAAGGACCCAGACTTGCTTGGATCCTTTGGCCTTATTAAGTTTGTTAACATTTGCAGCGGATTTAGCATCAGAGTTTATGTTAACATTTTTCTTATCAGAACTTACACTATCAGACTTTGAATCAGAATTTACACTAGAAGGAACAATGGAAACTTTCTTCAAAGAAGGTTTTATTTGATAATAATCATAGTACAAACTATGATATTCCTTACAAGTATAAATGGAATGCCATAAACTACCACAATGAAAACAAGGATTTTGTGGTTTGTATCTAACAGACTGACTCTTAACTCCTGATTTTGAAGGTAAGGAGTTAATATTCTTATTCTTCCTGCAAAAAGAAGCCAGATGGTTAGAACTTCCACAGTTATGACATGTTTTCCTAGGAGCATCAGGAACAGGTTTATAATCATTGCTTTTATTCACACCTTCCTTTCCATTCCTATTTTTCCTAGGTGATTTTACCTTGTTTGCATTCTTAACATCTTTCAGCTTATGTTTAAGCTGCTTCTTAGTCATTAAGCCTATGTTCACTTCAGCTGTCTTTTCCTGTTTTAGTTTGTCAGAAGTTGATTCCTTTGTAACTTCTGATTTTTCATTTTCAGACTTTACAGTTACAAACTTAACAGGTTTTAACTTTGGCTTTTGCTTATCAACAGACTTAATTTCTTCAGTTCCTTTATCTTTCTTATCTTCTCCATAACCTAAGCCCTCTTTCCAGTTTCCACTACTTAGCAAATTTTGAGTTGTTTTGCCAGAGTTAGTCCAAGTCCTGATAATCTCTCTTTCCTTTTCTAACTCAGTTTTTAGAGATTCATTTAATTTTAGCACTTCATTCCTAACATAAAAAGCATCATCTCTATCCTTCTGAGTTTGATGGAACATGACTAACTCTTTTTCTAAGAAATCATTCCTTTTCTTAAATGCAAGATTTTCAGAAGTTAATCTTTCACATGTTAAAGTTTGATCTCTATAGCTAACAAACATGGTTTTAAGATATCTTCTCAACTCATTAATATCATCGGTATGAAAAGCATAAGTAGTCTGAGGTACCATTGTTTCAGCAGCTTCAGAACTGCTCTCAGCACTTTCTTTATCAGCATTTGCCATCAATGCATAGTTCTCTTCACTTTCAGAGTCTGAGATGTCTGTCCAGCTTTTCTGCTTTGTGACAAGAGCCTTGCCTTTGTCACCCTTTACCTTCTTGCAGTCAGAAGATATGTGGCCTTTCTCACCACAGTTATAGCATTTAACATTGGTGTAATCTCCTCTGTCAGATTTTCTGAAATTCTTCTTATCAGAACTTATGCCTTTCCTGGAAAACTTCTTTCCCTTCCTGAACTTCCTGTATGCAATCTTTGTGATTCCTTTCACCATAAGAGCACACAGCTTCATCATCTCCTCATCAGCATCAGTCTCAGGCAAGCTTTCAGAATCTGAGTCATCATTACTCTCAGAACTTGATGACTCAGTATCAGACTTTATGAAAAGAGCTTTACCCTTGTCTTTCTTTGAGGAAGCTGCTTTGGGGAATTCTTCTTCAGCCTTAAGAGCAACTGTCCTTGACTTTCCTCCTTTCCTCTTGCTTCTTTGTTCCATCTCCAGCTCATGAGTCTTGAGCATTCCATAGATTTCGTCAAGAGTTGTTTCATCAAGATTATAGTTGTCTCTTATTGTCGTTGCCTTCAAATCCCAGCATTCAGGAAGAGCTAACAGGAACTTAAGGTTTGAATCTTCAAGATCATACTCTTTATCAACTAATGACAAATCATTCAAAAGTTTGACAAATCTATCATATAAATCATTCAATGACTCATTAGCCTTTAAGTCAAAGTGTTCATACTCTTGAGTGAGTATTGTCTTCCTGTTCTTCTTAATTGTGTCAGTTCCCTGACACCTTATTTCCAGAGCATCCCATATCTCCTTAGCAGTCTTGCAGTTGATTACCCTGTTTGACATTACATTATCAATGGCACTATGCAGTAAGTGTCGTACCTTAGCATCCTTAGCAATTGATGCTATGTCTTCAGCAGTATAATCACTCTTCTCCTTTGGTACGGTCTTTGCTGCTTCACCTGCAACTGCAACAGCGAGCTTGGTTGGTTTGTGAGGGCCTTCCTTGATTCTATCAAGGTATTCTGGATCTGTTGCTTCCAGGAACATGGTCATCCTTACCTTCCATATGGGATATTCAGATGGTCTCAGTATGGGGACTCTGATGGTCTCATACCGACTCTGAATTTGTGTCTTTGGTGGTTCCTCAGTTGTGGTAGGCTTAGTTGGAGTTTCTGTGTCCGACATGATTGTGTTTGGATCTTTAACTGTATGTGTGTTAACAAAGTATCTCTGATACCAATTGTTAGGTCACACACACACTGTAGAGGGGGTGAATACAGTGTATAGTACACTCAAATCGAACTTTAAGAACTTAAGTAACAGAAAACAAACTTTATTGAAACAATAAACTCTGTTACAGTATGGAACTATTACCTCTCGGTGATGAACAGATATCACGAGAGCTGCTAGGGTTAAAATGAATAATCTTCTCTAATAATGATAACACTTATAGTGTAAACCCTATGTCTGTGTTTATATACTACACAGTTACAAGATAATCGCTAATTGATATGGAATATATTTCTGCTTCCTAAAATATATCAATCAGATATCTTTTCTTCCAAGTATTCCATTCTTCACGGAATTCCTTCTTCATGCATATCTCTTCTTATGTTTATCTCAATCTTCTTTCCTTTAATCAGCTACTGTCCTTATCTGATTATCCTTCAGCACTTAAGTTCTGATATCTATCTTCTGATGATTATCTCCTGATAACATACGTACTGATATCCTTAAGTCCTGAATTCCAGTATAAGTACTGATCAACAGTTAAGTACTGATTTATCATGTTCAGTAAGATCTGAAAGCTAAACATAAAACATATTAGCCATGACATTATCAAATATATCTAACACACCTTTTAATTATTAATCCTTTTTCTAAACACTTTAGAAATAATTCTCTCTCTTGATTTAATTTCCAAAAATTAAATCCTTAATTAATAATATTAAGAACTTTTCTTAATTAATTTATAATCAATTAAATCTCATTTAATCAATTATTAAATTTGCCAATTAATTATTTATTTCATAAATAAATAATTATTAGCCATTATTAATTAATTCCTCCACCATTAAATCATTCTCTTTTTATGGTGTGACCCTGTAGGTTCAATATTAAGCCGGTAGTAGAAATAAATAATAATAAAACTATTTTATCATTATTTATATAAATTCTCTAATTTATTAAATATGATTAATTAATTAATCACATTTATTCTACATCGTGAGGGATACTTCTCAGCATATCGCGACTATCCGGATAATATGAATTCACTGCTTAGAATACCAAGAACCTTTCAGTGAATAGTTACCGTACAATAAACTCCTTCTACCCTACAATGTTCCGATTAAATACAAGGCATGGATCTCGTGTCAAGCCTATCTAATTCAATCACTTGCTTACCATTTACTATGCGTAGTTCTATGCAAATTAGAAACTCCTTTCTAATTTTATTCACTCTGACCAGAGATTCCTGAACTAGCATAAGTGGATCAGCCTTGAACATTCGCTTCCTTCACTGGAAGGGGTAGATCCTTTATTGATCATACACTATCTTCGTGTACAAATTCCTATAACCAGAAGAGCCCTAATAATTGTCCCTGGAGACTAAGAACTAAACCAAAGCATAGTTCAGTGTACACAAGATGACTATGATGACCTCAAGTCTAAGGATACTTGTACAACTATCACTATGTGAACAACTGCTGACACGTGAGTGAACTCCATCAGTTGTTCAGCTGTGCGAGTCATGTTCAGTGAACTTATTCTATAATAAGCACCTACATACTAGCTATAGTGTCACCACACAAATGTCTATGAGAACAGACATCCTTCATAATGAAGCAAGCATAGTATGTACCGATCTTTACGGATTATTAATTACCAGTTAGTAATCCTATGACCAGGAACTATTTAAGTTTAGAGTTATCATCTTTTTAGGTCTCACTATTATGATCTCATCATAATCCATAAAAAGCTTTACTCTAAACTATGGTATATCTTATTTAAACACTTAAATAGATAGAGCCCGTAATAAAAACAAAACAAGTCTTTTATTAATATCAATGAAATCAAAAAAGATTACATAAAAGTTATTCCTAAATCCTAATACATGATTGCACTTAGGACATATTCCTTTCAATCTCCCACTTGTACTAAAGCCAATCACTCTGGTATCTAATACCCATCTTGTCTTCATGACGATCAAAGTGACTTTCATAAAGTAGCTTTGTGAGTGGGTCTGCTATGTTGTTATGTGTGTCAACTCTAATTCAATACAATACAAGAAATGTTACCGTGCTCCCACTAACCCTTTTGTAGACGCATGGTTCATCTGCGTTTTTGATAAAATCAAACTCTTTGATTGTCTCATCAAAACGAATGTTCCATCTTTTGAGAAGCTTGCTTTAAACCACATATGGTTCGCAGTAGCTTACACACTAGGTTTTCATTTCTCTTGGAAAGAAAACCATCTGGCTAATTGTCAGATCTCATAGTCGTAGTAAGCAGCAATCGCAAGCAAAATCCGAACTGATTTTAACAGGGCTACAGGTAAAAGGTTTCATCAAATTCAATCCATTGCCTTTGTTTGAATCCTTTTCCCAAAAGCCTGGCCTTAAAGGTCTCCACCTGGCCATCTGCTATAATCTATCTTTTGTATACCGTATACATAGATTCCATTCAGGATTTCATGGCACTATGCCATTTCTCTGAGTCAACACTACTCATAGCCTCATTATAGGTCACAGGGTCGTCATCATTAATGATCGACAACTCATTGTCATTCTCAATGACAAGGCCATATTACCTCTCAGGTTGGCGAGACACTTTCCCTGACCTATGAATGGGCTGTTCCACAAAAGGTTGTTCAGTCAGAACAGGTGTTTCCACTCGATCTGTAGTAGTTTGTGCTTCTTGAACTTCATCAAGTTCAATTTTGCTCCCATTGTTTCCTTCAAGGATAAACTCCTTTTCCAAGAAGGTAGCATGTCTGGAGACAAACACCCGATGATCGGTGCAAAAGTAATACCCTAAAGTCTCTTTAGGATATCCCACAAAACTACATTTTCTGGATCGATATTCCAGCTTATCTGGGTCAACTTTCTTGACATAAGCTGGACATCCCCAAATCTTAACGTGTTTAAGACTCAGTTTCCTTTCTTTCCATATCTCATATGAAGTTTGAGGAACATATTTTGGAAGGCACCATATTCAGTAAATATTCTGAGGTTTCCAATGCATAACCCCATAGGAATACTGGAAGATTTGCATAGCTCATCATGGACCGAACTATGTCTAACAAAGTTCGATTTCTCCTTTCAGATACCAATCTGGAGGCGTCCACTGGAAGACTATACCATTTACTTTGAGATAATCTAGAAACACTCCATTAAAGTATTCACCACCTCGATCTGATCGAAGAGTTATAATACTATGTTTGGTTGTTTCTCCACTTCATACTTATATTCTTTGAACTTTTCAAAGGCCTCAGACTTGTGTTTCATCAAACACATATCCGAATCCAGAATTATCATCTATGAAAGTAATGAAGTATGAAAATCCACCCATGGCTTGCGTAGACATTGGTCCACATACATCTGTGTGTACCATTCCTAGCAAATTTGCAGCCCTCTCTCCATGTCCACTAAATGGAGACTGCAATGCCACTATAAAGTGAGATTTTCATCATCCATTTTCTTTTATTAGTTTGTTCAATCTGAAATAAATTATGTCACATACATACAGACCATTATTTAAAGCACCACGTCCATAAAGAATATTATCTCTAAGAATAGAACATTCATTATTCTCAATAATAAATGAAAATCCAGCCAAGTCTAACATGGGAATAATATTCCTCACAATCGAGGGAACAAAATAACAATTATTTCAAACAATAGTCTTGCCCGTAGGCCTATGTAAATAAAATGATTCTACATCTTCAGCAGCAACTCTTGCTCCATTTCCATCAGTAGAATCACCTCCTCTTGCTCAAGAGTCCTACTTCTCCTTGGTCCCTGCAACAAATTGCAGATTTGAGAACCACAGGTGATCTAATACCCAAGTAGAAATTTGATTTACTGACATATTCATTTCTATCATGAACATACCTGAATCAGAAGCGGTAGTCTCACTACCCTTCTTCTTCTTCAATTCTGCAAGGTAAACGTTGCAGTTCCTCTTCCAGTGCCCCACCTTGTTACGGTGAAAGCAAACAACTTTGCTCTTGGGGTCTTCAGCTTTTGGTGGAACCGGCTTTTCTTCACCTACTTTCTTCTTCTTGGAAGGGTTCCTCTTCCTTTTCTTAGGATTGGAACCTTCACCAATTAGAAGAACAGAACTCTTCTTAGGGGGAAAATTCGATTCCGCAGTCTTCAACATGTTGTGGAGTTCAGGCAGGCTGACATCCAACTTATTCATGTGAAAGTTCACAACAAACTGCGAGAACGAACTCAGAAGCGATTGCAAGACCAAGTCTTGGCTCAGCTCCCCATCCATGGCAAAACCAAGTTGTCCAAGACGTTCAATCAAATTGATCATCTTAAGTACATGGTCATTCACAGATGATCCCTCAGACATCCTACAACCGAACAGCTCCTTCGATATCTCATATCGAGCTGTCCTCCCTGCCACATCATACAACTCTTGTAGATGCATGAGGATAGTGTGAGCATCCATATGCTCATGTTGCTTCTGTAGCTCAATGTTCATGGAAGCTAGCATGATGCATTGAGCAACATTTGCATCATCTATCCACTTACGATACACAACATGTTCATCATTATGTACATCACTAGCAGGTTCAGTAGGCTTAGGTGAGTCAATCACGTATTCCAGCTTCTCAATCCTGAGAACAATTCTCAAGTTTCGAAGCCAGTCAGCATAATTAGGACCAGTCAATTTGTGAGCATCTAGTATGCTCCTTAGTGATAGTGCAGAAGACATAATGTATATTGTAAATCTGTAAATGATAAACACATAACAACACTTAGCAAATATTCGATTTCATTTCAAAACACTATATGAATCGGGTCTTTATTCATAAGTGGCTCCCACTAGTTTATCTAATTTATTCAACCCCCTACGTGAAAAATTAAGCATTCATAATGCTAGTGGGAATAGGGATCCTACATTCCATCACACAACCCCGGCTGTGGCACAAAACGCCATGTAATGTTCAATAGGCAGACAACTCTTGTCAATTACATCTAATGTTATTCCCTAATCAAACTTTAGCCTCTTGAATAATTGAGTCACGGCTGTGGCACGACAAACTCAATATTCTAAGTCAAGTCTAACCCAACATTCCGTACAATTGAATCAGTCCCCAAAGGCCCACGGCTGTGGCACGTAACGACCTTTAGATTCTTATTTAATGTACACATCTCTATGTAATAGAAAAATATTTCTTATTTCGAAATCAAAGCCCTCGGCTGTGGCACGAAACGACAATGATTCAAAAATAAGAACTACTTTCTACCATGTTGGAAGGCTATGACCGACACAAGCCCGTTGTGTCATTGGCCAATTACTACTTGATATTATTTAATTTTAGAGGGATTATATTACGTTACAATCATAATCATATTATAAAGAGATTCTTCCTTTTAAATTAAATATTTCAAATCAATAATCAATAATCAGATGATTCCCAGATCGGGTGGAGCATTGTCAAGAGGCGTCACTTAATAACCCTTTCTTACAGATAGAAATCTGTTGTTGACAGAATCATCCTTTCTCTCATATCGAAAATTCATACTCAATTACGTGTTTCATAAACACAAGAATCTCATGATTGTATTCATAATATTATTATTAAGGTTATGAAACAATTTCACTATACTAGGTTGTCTAACAAACGCCTTATGTTTATTTAAGTTCACCTAAATCTATCATCGCATGATAAACTAAGCATATATCACATATATCAACATGAATAAACATCAAGGTAGGCATGTTACATCATCTAGCACATTAGAACAAGCAATATACATCTCTATGTATCACCAGAAGCATTTAAAAACAATTCAAACGATCAAAAACAGCTTTAAAACACTTCATGGAAATATAAACAGTTCAAAACTTTTATATAAACTAAAATTGTTCACTCCATTAGATCCGTCTCGGAAAAAGAATCCAACGGTATATTGCACGCCTAAAACGGAGTTACGAAACTCCTAGAAAATCAATTTTAAAATCAACAGAGGGCTGTAACGCATTTCAGGAACGCGTTACAAGCCCTGTAACGCATTCCGGTAATGCGTTACACCCCTTTTAAGCCATTAAAAGGTGTAACGCATTCCGTGAATGCGCCACAGGTGTGTAACGCATTCCCGGAATGCGTTACACCCCTATATTATTTTTTTTTGCAGCCGCCGTTGCTTTCTTCCTCGGTTTGCGCGCCTGACAGTCACAACAGTACAGCCGCCTCACATGTCTGTTCTCTGTCTGCCTCCTTTTCCGTGCAGAAACAAACAACACAACATATACAGACATATATATATACACTATATATACATATATTTATACTTATTTAATTACGAATTTAATTGCAAGAACTTTAAAAATTCATAATAAAAAATCTATGCATCCTAAAATTATGAAAAAAATACCCAGACGATCTACAACACTTGTAGAACCCAGATAAACATTCAAAATTATTCAGAGAAACGATTTCTCATCAGACAAAATTAATCAATAATATAACTTGTAAAAATCATAATTAATTCATACAAGCACATAAAATTCTGAAATTTTTACCACAGATCTATATGCATACAACCTATGCTCTGATACCATTGTTGGATTTTTAACGCATTCTGGGGCGTGGAAAAACACTTTTACACATACAAAATCCAAATAAAAGCATATAAATCGTGAATAAAAATTCGAGGGATCGAATCTAACCTTTTAAATTAATTCGGAGACAACGATCAGAGATCCTTAGCAGTTGCTCCTCAAGTGTGAAGCACTCCACTGGTATCCACCAAGAAAACGATGTTAAGGAGGAGGAAGGAGGTGGAGAGAATTGGGTTTTCCAAACTTTTTTGGGTTTTCGGGTTTGATGTGGGTTGGAATAAAATTAGGGTCTATAATAGTGTATTTATAGGCAAAATTTTCAGCTTAAATTTTCCCATAAATATTATTATTATTATCTCATTTATTATTCTTATTAATAATTAAAACACCTTTTAATTATTAATCCTTTTTCTAAACACTTTAGAAATAATTCTCTCTCTTGATTTAATTTCTAAAAATTAAATCCTTAATTAATAATATTAAGAACTTTGCTTAATTAATTTATAATCAATTAAATCTCATTTAATCAATTATTAAATTTACCAATTAATTATTTATTTCATAAATAAATAATTATTAGCCATTATTAATTCATTCCTCCACCATTAAATCATTCTCTTTTTATGGTGTGACCCTGTAGGTTCAATATTAAGCCGGTAGTAGAAATAAATAATAATAAAACTATTTTATCATTATTTATATAAATTCTCTAATTTATTAAATATAATTAATTAATTAATCACATTTATTCTACATCGTGAGGGATACTTCTCAGCATATCGCGACTATCCGGATAATATGAATTCACTGCTTAGAATACCAAGAACCTTTCAGTGAATAGTTACCGTACAATAAAGTCCTTCTACCCTACAATGTTCCGATTAAATATAAGGCATGGATCTCGTGTCAAGCCTATTTAATTCAATCACTTGCTTACCATTTACTATGCGTAGTTCTATGCAAATTAGAAACTCCTTTCTAATTTCATTCACTCTGGCCAGAGATTCCTGAACTAGCATAAATGGATCAGCCTTGAACATTCGCTTCCTTCACTGGAAGGGGTAGATCCTTTATTGATCATACACTATCTTCGTGTACAAATTCCTATACCCAGAAGAGCCCTGATAATTGTCCCTGGAGACTAAGAACTAAACCAAAGCATAGTTCAGTGTACACAAGATGACTATGATGACCTCAAGTCTAAGGATACTAGTACAACTATCACTATGTGAACAACTGCTGACACGTGAGTGAACTCCATCAGTTGTTCAGCTGTGCGAGTCATGTTCAGTGAACTTATTCTATAATAAGCACCTACATACTAGCTATAGTGTCACCACACAAATGTCTATGAGAACGGACATCCTTCATAATGAAGCAAGCATAGTATGTACCGATCTTTGCGGATTATTAATTATCAGTTAGTAATCCTATGACCAGGAACTATTTAAGTTTAGAGTTATCATCTTTTTAGGTCTCACTATTATGATCTCATCATAATCCATAGAAAGCTTTACTTTAAACTATGGTATATCTTATTTAAACACTTAAATAGATAGAGCCCGTAATAAAAACAAAACAAGTCTTTTATTAATATCAATGAAATCAAAACAGATTACATAAAAGTTATTCCTAAATCCTAATACATGATTGGACTTAGGACATATTCCTTTTATCTACTTCAATAAGGAACACGTCTCCAAAAATGACAGTTTACGATTTATCTGTGAAATATATTATCCATAATACAGATGTGATGAAGGGAATGATTATTGCAGATACCTTATGCGTTAAAGTATGAAAGGATGTGGGAGCAACTTGATCGTTTACCTCTCAAAGTTTTGTTGATAAGGTGAATTACCCTGTTGAATTGATAAGATTATGACTAAAGGACAAGCAAGTCAAGAACGTGTAATTATTAAATACGTAAGTACCAACGGTGGAATTGAGATTTCTGGAAATAAGTTGTGAAGATTTGATATCATTTGAGATAAGAGGATTGGACATTATTCTAAGAAATGGATTGTTAGTCCCTAACAAAATAACAAGAATTACAGAAGGGGGGTTGAATGGAATTCTTGAAACTTTTTCTTGAAATAAAAATGTTCTAACTCCAATATATATTTAAGTGTGAATTGATTAGCACAATGCGGAATAGTTACTTAAATGAATCAAAACATAAGTAATTAAAAATAAGAGTCTTTACAAACTTTCTGGTTGATTTGAATGATTCCACCAGAGATATATATATTATATATCGAGAGAACCCTGTGTGCAAAATGCTCACAGCTGCTTACAACAATTGAACAACTAAGAATACAGAGAAATGCTGAGGATTCTGCTTACAAATGTTTCTCTACTTGTTTCTCAGATTAGATAGTTCCTTAGTTGCTACTACTTGGTTTATATATCACCAAGATTACAAAATAATGAGACAGGATAATAAAACAAAACTATCTAGTCTATTACAATGCTACTTCATTACTCTATTCCAGCATCTTTGAATATCTTCATAATAGCATGGAAATGGCAATGCTTATTTGTTCTCGAAAACCCAGTTGAATAGGCTACCACATTCCATTTGCATCCACTCGACGCATGTGACTATGTTGTAACTGTCAACAGATATTTGAATTCTTTATCCGTCGGGTTCATGATCATCCGTCGAGTTATTGATCATCCGTCGGGTTGTTGATCATCCGTCGAATTCATTGTTTGTTCATCCGTCGGGTAGTAATCAGGCACTAGACTTCATTTCACTTATGCAGAATTACAAGACATCATCTATGTATAATTAATCAACCTATTCTGCATATCTAACTAAAGTCATCATGACTTAAGTACTACTACAGATTTTAAACAATGTGTATGCAGAAATGTGCTACAGACTTATTGTTACATAAGCTACTCACTCGATGGATAATAAGTCATCATCCGTCGGGACTATATTGAGTCATCCGTCGGGACTATAAACCTTATCCGTCGAGTGCTACATTATTTCACTATGTAAAATATACCAAGATGTTTTGTTCATGAAATTATCAAGTACACAACATATACACAACAATCTCCCTCAATTTATGTCTACTGGAATTGTAGCCATAAATTAAGAGACACTTGATGATAACAAAACATCTTAAAAATACAACTTTAAAAGAAAGTAGATATTACTGAAAAGTGCTTCAATTAACAAGATATACAAAGTTTTGCTCACAGTCATTTTCAAGATGCTCCTCTAGCCTGAGCAGATTTATCTTGTTCCTTGAAGGTCTGGATCTCTTTCCAAGCTTCCTGTTATTTTCTTCAATCTGATTTTGGAGCTACTTGTGGAATTCCAGTTCATCAGATTCTGAGAGATCTAGCTTTTCTTGCATTTCCAAGAGAGTCTCGTTGCTAGAGATGCTAAATTGGTCTTGTAATCTGAAAAATCTTTTCACTCCTTTAACATCCATGAACTCCATCAGCCAGTAGGGCCTTAGATGCACTCTTCTCCCTGTGTAGGGGATAATTAGAGTCTTTGGGAGTGCATCTTTAGCTCTAACACTCCTTAGTTCTTCAATCTTCTTCAGTACCAATCTTCTTGCAGTAATATTGAATCCAAAGTTCTTCTTGAAGGATGAATAAACTTTAATCAGTACAGTTTGGCTTTCTTGAAGGATCCTGTAAAGTGGCCACTGAATCTCCTTTCCTCCTTTGTACTTGAACACTAACCTTTCAGGTAGGTTTCTGTATGCATCAATTCCTCTCACTTCATCTAGTTCATCTAGATAGAGGTTTAGATCAGAAAATTCTTTGATGTCACGTAAGTACGTGTAATCTCCCTTACTGACTTTAGATTGAGCTTTGACTAGAGATTTGGATTTGAGAGGTGACAGCTTCACTTTCTTGACTGCTCTTGACTTTGTTCTCTTTGGCTTGTTAAGGATTGGCAAATAGAAGTCAGGAATTGGTATGTTCTCTCATTCTACAGGTTCATCCTTAGGCACTATAGGTTCACCATGGATGTTCCTGTAGGGATCCACCACTTTGATATCTTCAAATACCACAGAGGGTTTTGATGCTTGAGTTGTCCTTGTAGTGGATTCCTTGGGAAACTGATCCTCCAATTCCTTATCAACCATGTCCAATTTCCTTTTAGTTCTTTTAGCCAATTCCTTGATTCTTGGAGCTTTCTTCTGTTGTTCAACTTGCTTCTTTGGATCTTGTGATTCAGTGATTTCAGATGGCTGAGCAGAAGTTTGTTGTGATGAATTTACAGCATGTAACTTGGCCAAGATAGCAATTTGCTCTTTCTTTTGTTTAGCCTTTTTGGCATCTAGAACAGCTTGCTTATTTTCCTGTTTCAATCTAGCCTTTTCTTCTCTCTTTTCTTGAGCAAATTGAGGATGTCCAGCCACCACACAAATTTTTTCCCATTCCTGAAAACTTTAGCAATTCTCTTTTCAAAGCTGAGTCAGCTGGATCTTTGTAGAAAGCAATTGACCTTGACAGAAGCTTCTTTTCATCAGGCTTAGGTGTCTCATACACAGTATCCAAGGGGTTCTTCAATGATGATTTTGAGTAGTTTACCCTTGGTTTCAGAATTATTTCAGCCTTTGGAGATTTGATGCAGGAAGGCTGTCCTCTTTCCAGATAGTTCATGCTCATCTCATTCACACTAATTTGCTTGACTTGAGAGTGATGGATGGCTGACTTAACTGGCTTCTTGACAAGTTTAAACTTCTTTTGTATATCCTCATCAATCTTCTCCCAGTTGAGTGGACTCAACTGCTTCTTTTCAGCTGCTCTAAAGTTGGCTGCAGCTGCATTTATCAGATCTATACTGTTTGTAACTGGTGGCTTTAAGATAGTAATTGAAGGCACAATTACTTTACTGATATGAATTTGAAGCTTCTCCCCCTAACTTGATCCTTTCTCCCCCTTTTTGTTATCATCAAGGTGATTAAAGGAGGGGGTTTGAGCAACCACCAATTTTTGAAGTAGATCTGTCTGTTGGGCTTGATGAAGATGGATGGCTGTTAAAGATGCATCCATGGCTGACATTCTTGTATCCAAGGCATCTATTTTGGTTGCAAGATCAGAATTTTTTCTTAATTGCCTCTTGATGTCAAGCATTATAGCTTCTGGAAGTTTAGAATCTAGCTTGTCTGAATTGGCCTTCTTCATCTCCTCAATATCACCCTTCATGGTGTTTACATCCCTAGCATGTTGGAAGCCTTGAATTTGTTGAAGTTGCAGCGAGGTTAGATGTGCCTGAAGGAGCTTCTTGGTGCTGGCATTTGTAGTGGTTTGAAGAGCAGTATTTGTTTGATTGATTAGTTGGATCAGGGTTGTCTTGAAGTAGTGCTCATCACAGTGCTTTGGAAATGCCCATGATGGCATACCTGATCTTAAACTGGAACCTACTTCTCCCCCTATGTCCATTGCTTCATCTTCACTATCTCCACTTCCATCACCAAAGAAATCAGCTGAACCACCAGTCTCATAGTCCAAATCACCAGCTGTAGAAGGCAAAACTGTGCTGGCATCCTTAGCTCTCATCATAGACTGTGTGGTATGCACCAAATTCAGCATCCTTTCTGCATTGTCATTGCCTTGTTCAGCTAGAAGTTGATAAGCTAGAACAGGGTGAGTAAATGCCTCAGCATCAAGGGAACTGGAATCTATAACAACTTTAGGATGCTGAGATAGTCCTTCCCTGTCTGCATCCTGGGCATTCATTGACTCACTAGCAATGACATCCATCCTTATAGCTCCAGTACCTGCATTTCTCTCGTTTTCTCTCTTTTGTTGCATCAGGGTCTCACCCTGGCTCCCCACCCTCACACCCTCACCTTCACCTACTAAGGTGGGACTCCCCTCACTCTCTTTTGCCAATCCTGAAGAAATGGATTGTATAGTTTCACTCATTTCCTCTCCTTTTTCCTGGGAGCAACCCAGACTATCACTCAAAACACTCTTCTCTCTTAGTCCTAAGAGTGACTGTACAACCTCTAAATCTTCTGCACTTGAAATAAATGAAGTTTGAAGCTGTGCAGATATACTCGACGGATGAGTGATATCCATCGAGTGAGTAGTTTTTCTATCCGACGGATAACTGCTGTTAAGCTTATCCGTCGGGATACAATCACTACTCGACGGATGAGCAATATCCGTCGAGAGAGTAGAAATGAATGAACTGGGAATAGAAACTATTGTTGACTCTATGCTGATTGAAGCTATTTTGGGCATAGATGATACAACAGTTCATGAAAGAATTGGCAAGTGAGCCAACAAATCATCTAAAAGATGATGCTCACTTGTATTAGATTTTGGCTTCCCCAACAGAGTTAAAGAAGGGGAATCAGGAATTGATGTGTTTACATATCCACATCCAGAGAATTTGTTGGTGAGTTTGGTGTTTGAGGTGCTTCTATAACTAGAGATTTTGGTTGTGACTCCACATTGATTGGAGCCACATCAAACTGAATTTGTGAAGGTGCAGTGACTGTGTCTGTTGCACCA
Source organism: Apium graveolens (assembly GCF_009905375.1). Taxonomy (NCBI): domain Eukaryota; kingdom Viridiplantae; phylum Streptophyta; class Magnoliopsida; order Apiales; family Apiaceae; genus Apium; species Apium graveolens. The sequence goes on from NC_133653.1 coordinate 12,939,347, forward strand.
GTTTGCACTGTGTGTGTACCCTGTGCATCCCCAAGGGTTTTAGATTTCTTCTTTCTGGCATAAGTTTGGGGTGAGCTTGTGTCCCTAACCCTCTTGGCCTGTGCTCTTGGTTGAGAGCTTTGTTCAATAACTACATCCTTTTAGGAGGATGCAGCTAGAAATGAGCTTTTATCCTTTTTAAGCACTGCAGTTTGTTGGGAAACTGCAGTGTGGCTAGGCTGGGATCCACTCAACTCTCCAACTTATTCTTGGGGTTTCTTTTATGTTCACCCCTTCCCTCACCTATCTTGCCCTCCTTCACACTCCCCTATTTGGTGTTAGTGGATTTTTCAACTGGCATCTTTTGGGAGATACCAGAGGGGGCTTTCTTTGATTTGGGTTTGAAAATATTTGCAGTTTTGGTAGCTTGGGTAGGCAACTGTTTGGTCATTGACACAGTTGCCATAGCCACACTAGAACTCAAAGAAATTGTTGAGGTTGGAATAGTTGTAGGGATAGATGAACTTACCTCACTTACCTGAGGTGCTTGCATTACAGGAAAATAGAACAATGGCACATCCTTGTGATGATTGGCCCTGTTTAAATCTGCAATGAGCCTTCTCTCTTGAACCCAACAATCTAGTTTGTTGTTAGGGTTCTCAAGCACAATCTCTTCACAGAGGTGGTTAGCTAACATCATAAAGAATCTAGCATAATACACATTTTTACCTCTTTTATTTAAGTCTCCTAATTTAAAGCCTAACTCAAACAAGACAAGATCACTGAAATTGTAGAATTTATCTGTAACTAGCATGTAGAGCATGTTAAGCATTAAGATATTGACTGAATCAAAATTACTGACTTAACCTGAAAAGACCTTTGTCACAACATCACACATAAAACTCCATTCTTTCCTAAGACCCATTCTCCTAATGTCACTTAACTTAGAAGTAGAAAGAGCATAATACATTGAATTAAGCATATTGATTATATCAGTGTCAGTGTGTGGTGAGGTCACAGTGTTATCAGGAATCTTAAAACATGCTTTTATAACATCACTATTAATACAGAACTCTTTACCTTTAATGGTGAGTGTGATTGTCTTATCTGTTGAGTTGTAGGTAGCAGTGGTCCACATCTCTTCAACAACTTCACAGAAGATTGTGGGTGATTCCAGCATGGCATAATTGAGCTTGCAATTCTTCACAAAGTTCATCATCTTGTGATAGTCACCAGATTGTTGAATACCCTTGTTCACTAGTGCAGTGAAATTGTTCTTCTCATAAATGAACCCAGTTTGAGACATAATCTTTACAACAGGTGCCATTGTTAGAAAATAAGAGCTTGGAGAGAAAGAGAGTAAGTGCTTTGAGAGAGTATGAAATTAGAGCAGTTGAATTGAGAATGATAAAAGAAAAGCAATTGAAATGAAATACGCTTTTATACTATCTCAAAAATAACTGTTAAAAATAATAAAGTAAATTAAAGTAACCAATAGAAATTGCCTAAAATAGCCGTTTAAAAATAAACTGTAAAAATTCCACCCATTATCCGTCGTGTTATGCTTACAAACTGTAAGTATACTCGATGGATAATGTGCAGGGAATTAATGGCTAAGATTAAGACAATTCGACGGATGAGGATAAACGGTTATCCGTCGGGTCATAAAATATTCCAGAAAAATAATTGATTTTTATTAGCAAATAGTATACCGATGAATGATCAAACTCGATGGATAAAGATCATCCGTCGAGATGTAAATTTTTACTTAGCCAAAAATTTCATCCTTGACTGAGAAATCAATTAAATTTCTGGCTGCATTTCAACTTGCAAATTAACTCATATAGATTTCAGAATAATTAAGAATACCTAACTCACTTACCAACCTTGAAAAGGTGGATTCATCCAGTGGCTTGTTAATGATATCTGCAAGCTGCTTCCCACTTGGAACAAAATGTAGCTCCACAGTACCATTCATTACATGTTCCCATATGAAATGGTACTTGATATCTATGTGCTTTGTCCTTGAGTGTTGTACTGGATTTTCAGTGATGGCAATTGCACTTGTGTTATCATAGAAAATAGGAATCCTCTCAACTTGCAAACCATAGTCTAGCAATTGATTTTTCATCCATAATATTTGTGCACAGCAACTACCAGCAGCAATATATTCAGCTTCAGCTGTGGAAGTAGAAACTGAATTTTGCTTTTTACTGAACCAGGACACAAGCTTGTTTCCTAGAAATTGACAGGTTCCTGTTGTACTTTTTCTATCAATTCTACAACCTGCATAATCTGCATCTGAATAACCAGTTTGATCAAAACCAGAATCTCTAGGGTACCAAATGCCAAGTTTTGGTGTTCCCTTGAGATATCTGAAAATTCTCTTAATAGCTATTAAGTGAGATTCTCTAGGATCAGCCTGAAATCTAGCACATAAATATGTAGCAAATATTATATCTGGCCTACTAGCTGTTAAGTACAAAAGTGAGCCAACCATGCCCCTATAGCTTGAGATATCCACAGACTTTTCCGTAGTGTGTAATTCAAGTTTAGTTGCAGTGGCCATGGGAGTTTTTGCAGATGTGCAATCAATCAGATCAAACTTCTTTAATAGATCAAAAATATATTTAGTTTGACTAATGAATATTCCATCACTAACTTGCTTAAATTGTAAACCAAGAAAGTAAGTTAGTTCTCCCATCATACTCATTTCATACTTACTTTGCATCAATTTGGCAAACTTTTTGCAAAGTTTCTCATCTGCAGAGCCAAAAATAATGTCATCTACATAAATTTGAACAAGTATACTAGAGCCATTAACATTTTTAAAGAATAAAGTTTTATCTACAGTACCTCTTGTGAAGTGATTTTCCAAAAGGAACTTTGATAAAGTGTCATACCAGGCTCTAGGTGCTTGCTTTAGTCTATAAAGTGCTTTCAAAAGATAATAGACATGTTCTGAAAAATTTGGATCTTCAAAACCAGGAGGTTGACTGACATAGACTTCCTCCTCCAAATCTCCATTCAGAAAGGCACTTTTGACATCCATTTGATAGACCTTAAAATTGGCATGGGCTGCATAGGCTAAGAAAATTCTGATGGCTTCAAGTCTTGCAACAGGAGCAAAAGTTTCATCAAAATCTATTCCCTCTTATTGACAATAGCCCTTAGCAACCAATCTAGCTTTGTTACTGACTACTATGCCATTTTCATCCATCTTGTTTCTGAATACCCATTTGGTGTCTATTGGATTATTTCCTTTAGGCTTGTGCACCAGCTTCCATACATTATTCCTTTCAAATTGGTTTAGCTCCTCCTGCATAGCTAAAATCCAATCAGGATCCAACAAAGCTTCTTCTACCTTCTTTGGCTCTTCCTTGGAAAGAAAGCTACTGTATAGACATTCTTCTTGAGTTGCTCTCCTTGTTTGAACTCTAGAAGAAACATCACCAATAATAAGCTCAAAGGGGTGATCTTTTGTCCATTTTTTTGTTGAGGTATATTAGCTCTAGATGAAGAGTCCTCATTGTTGTGTTGATGTGTGATTGAGTTTGATTGTTAGAAACTCCCCCTGAGTTTGTGGATCTTTGATTTGAGAAAGGGGAACTTTCTGCAGGTGATCTATCTTGATTTCCAGCTTCTCTTAATAACCCGGCGGATGGTGACGGATGAAGCATTATACAACTCGACAGATGTTGAGTTTTGTGCTTTATTTGAAGTGAACTTTTCTGCATTATCCTTAGATACTGTTTCTTGATCACTTTTATCATCACTATCATCACTAACCATCTCTACATTATCAAATTTGAGGCTCTCATGGTAATCTCCATCTTGCAGTCCTTCAATCTTTTTATCATCAAACACAACATGTATAGATTCCACAACAATGTTGGTTCTTAGATTGTAGACTCTATATGCTTTACCAACAGCATATCCAACAAAAATTCCTTCATTTGCTTTAGCATCAAACTTCCCATTTTGATCAGTTTGATTTCTCAGAATATAGAACTTGCAGCCAAAGACATGAAGAAAGTTTAGAGTTGGCTTCTTGTTCTTGAACAATTGATAGGGAGTCATGCATCTTGCTTGATTAACCAGGGAAATATTCTGAGTGTAGCATGCAGTATTTACAGCTTCAGCCCAAAAATATGTTGGCAGTTTAGATTCTTCAAGCATTGTCCTTGCAGCTTCAATAAGTGATCTGTTTTTCCTTTCCACTACTCCATTCTGTTGAGGAGTTCTTGCTGCTGAAAACTCATGCAGAATCCCATTTACCTCACAAAATGCTCTCATGACAGAATTCTTGAACTCAGTTCCATTGTCACTCCTGATTCTTCTGACCTTGAAATCAGGATGATTATTGACTTGCCTTATGTGATTGATGATGATTTCACTAGCCTCATCTTTAGACTTTAGGAAATATGTCCAAGAGAACTTTGAGAAATCATCTACAATTACTAGGAAAAATCTTTTGCTTGAGATAGAAAACACATTGACTGGTCCAAACAAATCCATGTGTAGCAGTTGCAAAGGTTCTTCAATTGTTGAATCAAGTTTCTTCCTGAATGATGCTTTAATCTGCTTCCCTTTTTGGCAGGCATCACACAGTCCATCCTTAGAAAACTCCACTAGAGGAATGCCTCTAACTAATTCTTTCTTTACTAGCTCATTCATGGTCTTGAAGTTTAAATGGGATAGCTTCTTGTGCCATAGCCAACTTTCATCCTGACTTGCTTTACTGAGAAGACAAGTAACAGATTCTGCATTAGATGAGTCAAAATCAGCTAGGTACACATTTCCTTTTCTCACTCCAGTGAGAACCACTTTGTTGCTTCTTTTGTTTGTCACAACACAGGCTTCTGAGTTGAAGGTTACTGAATTGCCTTTATCACAAAGCTGGCTGATAATCAACAAATTGTGCTTGAGACCATCCACTAAGGCAACCTCTTCAATGATGACATTTTCCTTTGAAATCAAGCCATATCCCACAGTATAACCTTTTCTGTCATCTCCAAAATTAATACTTGGGCCATCTCTCCTTGAACTCTTTGAGCAGGGTAGAATCACCAGTCATGTGTTTTGAACAACCACTATCCAAGTACCAAAGATTCTTTCTGTTTCCCTGATTACTTGAAGAACTTGTTTCTGTCTCATCAGACTTGGTCATTAGGGCTAGATTAACATAGCTGACATCTTCATCTTCATCCAGACCATCTGTTGCCCAGTTATTTTCTTGTCTTATGAAAGCCCTTTCCTTTTGTTTGAGCAGTTCAAAGTATTTTTGCTTATAATCCACAGGCTCAAACTTTTTCTTGCTGGAATCTGACTTTCTACACTCACTGGAAAAATGCCCTGCCAAGCCACATTTGAAACATTTGAATTTTTATTTATCCACCATGTTTCTATTTGGCTTGGCTGCTCCAAAGTTCTTCTTGAACTTGAGCTTGGTAAATCTCCTGGAAAGAAATGCTAGGTGTTCATCAATGTCCTCCATGTCATCTTAGCTCAACCAATCTTCATTTTCAGCTGCAAGCCCCTTGCCCTTGCTTTCACAGACCCTTGAAGTTGATCCAACAGCTTTCATCTTCACTTTCTTCTCTTTTTCCAATTCAGCAACTAGTGCAATGGATCCTCCTTTCTTCTTTCCTCTCTCCATCCTCTCATCTTGCTCTATTTCAAGCTCATATGTTTTCAGGATGCCATACAGTCTCTCCAAAGTAAACTCCTTATAATCCTGTGAGTTTCTCAATGAGACTGTCATTTCCTTTGGAAGAGATCTAAGGAATTTCAGATTGGAGTCTTTTGTCTGATAGACCCTTCCATGCAACTTTAAAGCATTTAGAAATTTTTGAAACCTACTAAAAATGTCAGTTAGAGTCTCACTTTCTTCACTATGAAAGTGCTCATATTATTGAATCAGTAGTTGCATCTTGTTTTCTCTAACTTGCTCAGTGCCATCACAGATGATCTGTATTGTATCCCAAACATCCTTGGCAGTTTTACAGTTGATAATGTTGTCAAACATATCACCATCAACTCCATTGAACAGGATATTCATAGCCTTTTTATCCTTCTTGACTTGTTCAATGTCAGGATCAGACCATCCATGCCTTGGATTGGGGACAAATGGCTCATTTCCAGTTGCAGCTCTCATTGGAACATAAGGGCCTCTTTCTATGAAGTCAACATAGGCCTCATCTTCAGAAAGCAAATGAAGATGCATCTTTACCTTCCAATGATGGTAATTATCTTTATCCAGAAAAGGGATCTTGACTCCAACATCCTTCTTGTTCATCTTGCTGTATTGTTTTGATCTTTAAACTCTTTGTAAGTTAAGAGCTTCCTCTGATACCAATTGTTAGTCCCTTAACAATATGACAAGAATTACAGAAGGGGGGTTGAATGGAATTCTTGAAACTTTTTCTTGAAATAAAAATGTTCTAACTCGAATATATATATAAGTGTGAATTAATTAGCACAATACGGAATAGTTACTTAAATGAATCAAAACACAAGTAATTAAAAACAAGAGTCTTTAAAAACTTCTGGTGAATTTGAATGATTCCACCAGAGATATATATATATATTATATATCGAGAGAACCATGTATGCAAAATGCTCACAGCTGCTTAAAATAATTGAACAACTAAGAATACAGAGAAATGCTGAGGATTCTGCTTACAAATATTTCTCTACTTGTTTCTCAGATTAGATAGTTCCTTAGTTGCTACTACTTGGTTTATATATCACCAAGATTACAAAATAATGAGACAGGATAATAAAACAAAACTTTCTAGTCTATTACAATGCTACTTCATTACTCTATTCCAGCATCTTTAAATATCTTCATAATAGCATGGAAATGACAATGCTTCTTTGTTCTCGAAAACCCAGTTGAATAGGCTACCACATTCCATTTGCATCCACTCGACGCATGTGACTGTGTTGTCACTGTCAACAAATATTTGAATTCTTTATCCGTCGGGTTCATGATCATCTGTCGAGTTATTAATCATCCATCGGGTTGTTGATCATCTGTCGAATTCATTGTTTGTTCATCCGTCGGGTAGTAATCAGGCACTAGACTTCATTTCACTTATGCAGAATTACAATACATCATCTATGTACAATTAATCAACCTATTCTGCATATCTAACTAAAGTCATCATGACTTAAGTACTACTACAGATTTTAAACAATGTGTATGCAGAAATGTGCTACAGACTTATTGTTACATAAGCTACTCACTCGATGGATAATAAGTCATCATCCGTCGGGACTATATTGAGTCATCCATCGGGACTATATTGAGTCATCCGTCGGGACTATAAACCTTATCCGTCGAGTGCTATATTATTTCACTAAGTAAAATCTACCAAGATGTTTTGTTCATGAAATCATCAAGTACACAACATATACACAACATGGATTAACTATTTAAGCGTGATGCCCAGATAGACCATCGTGATAGAAGATAGTTCTGAAGAAGCCAAATGAGAATATGATGAGGTTTAGAGGACGAAGGAAGGTAAAGAACTTGCTAACAATGATTTAAGTTAAGAGGTTACAGTGACCAAGATGTAAGCGCTATGGCGATTATAAATAAAAGTCAGGAGCACACAGAACTTGAAGATTTTATAGTTTCAAGATATGTTTCCAGACGAGTTACCAATATTTCCTTCAGATAGAGAAATTGAGTTTGTGATTGACTTAGCACCTGAAATGAAGCCAGTGTCCAAAGCCCCACACGGAATGGCACCAGATAAAATAAAGGAGTTACCAGAGCAAACGCAGGAGATGATTAGAAGAGAAAGCAGCTGGACCTAGCGTACCCCCTAAAATGCACCGATATAATTTGTTAATAAGGAAGATGGAAGTATGAGATTATGTGTCGACTAGAGGAAGCTCAACAAGTTTACTCTCAAGAGCAGATATTTGTTACCTCGAATCAATGCTTTTTTTGATCAAATGAAAAAAGCAAAGTATTTTTATAAGATTGATTTAAGACTGGGTATATTACCAATTGAAGATTAAACCTATGGACATATCAAAGATAATTTTCAGAACTAAGTACTATTGTTATAAAATTCTAGTAATGTTATTTGGATGAACTGATATACTAGGAATATTTAAATTTGATGAGCAGAATCTTGAAGGAGGACCTGGATAAGATGTATTTGTGTTACTTAAAGCCAAAGGAGAACCATACAAATTATTTAATGATAGCTGGGAAGTCAAAGAAGAAAGAAGTTGTATGAAAAGTTTACAAGGTGAAAGCTTTAATGGGAGGGAGTATAATTCTTAGCATAAATAGTCAATGAGAAGGAGACAAAAGGGAATCCAGCAGAAATTAAAGTTATTTTGAATAAAGAAAGACCAAAAGCACCAACAAAAGTAAGAAGTTTTATTATTGGCCGGTTTTTATCAGAAATTTGTTCAAGGATTCTTGAAGATTACAACACATTTGATGAATTTTACTAGGAATAGCGAGAAATTTATATGAAATGGTAAAGTGTGAAGAAAGTTTTGCAGGGTTAAAGGAGAGAATGGTCACAACACCTGTTTTATCATTTTGAAAGTATCAAAGAGATTTGGTAAGTGGTAGTGATAGTTCTCATAGGGGAATAGGATGTGTGTTGATGCAGCACAATAAAGTTATTACATATGCATCCAGACAACCGAAACCTTATGAGTAGAAGTACCCTACTCATAATTGGAAATTAGCAGCAACAATAATATTCGCTTTGAAAGATTGGGAAACATTATATGTATGGAGGAAGATGTGAGATACATATGGACCATAAGAGTTTGAAGTGTGTATTCACGAGGAAGAGCAAATGTAGTGGCAAGCGATAAGCAAAAAGGAGAGAACGAACATGGAGACTGCACCAGAAGGATTATCTATGGAATTTTAAAAGTTGGAATTGGAAGTCAGCGTTCATGATCCAAAAGGAGCAGGAATGGATAGTATGACCTTTCAGTCGAAGTTGTTAAGAGAAGATAAAAAGATATCAAAAGAAGATGATGGATCAGGATATTAACAGTTAGCAAGAGAAGATAATGGATCATGATATTAACAGTTTAATGAGAGGAAATTTATGCACTTAAAAGAATGATCACGGTATCTTCAGATTTCTTTCAGAACTTGGATGCTACAAGTGGCAGAATTAAGGAATGAGATCCTAAAGGGAATTTACAATCCTAAGTATTCAATTCGTTCAAGAAATATCAAATTATACAGAAGTTTAAAGAAGAATATTGATATCCGGATACGAAAAGGAAATTTCACAACGGATCAGGAGGTGTTAGGCATAATAAATATATAAGGCAAGTGTTAGAGGCCTAGTGGATTATGGCAACCATTAGAAATACAGAATAGAAATAGGAGTATATTACTCTGGATTTTATAGTCAGAGTACCAAGAACGAAAGCAAACCACGATGCTAATTAAGTTATGGTGAGCGAGTTGGCTAAATCAGCTCATTTCTTGCCCATTAACGAAAGATATTTACTGGATAAGTTGATTCGCATGTATTTGAAGGAAATAGTAATTTGTCATGGGGTCCCTGCATCTATTGTATAAAGTCAGGATCCACGATTCAATTCAGGATTTCGCAAAGGTTTTCCAGAATGTTAGGCACCAAGTCAAATATGAGTACATCTTATCGCCCGCGGATTGACGGCCAAGAGCGAGAAAATGGTCCAAACAATTGAAGACATGTTACATGTTTATGCCATTGATTTCAAAGGAAATTGAGGCGGGCATTGCCCTTAATAGAATTTGCTTACAACAACAGCTATCATGTCAGTACTGGGATGCCGCTATACGAAACTCTTTATGAACGTAAATGTCGATCACCGGTATATTGAGATTATTGAGAAAAGGATAAGTGCCCCGCAAGATTATTATAGAAAATATGTAGATCAAGCTAAAAAGAGTACATAATTTAAAGAAGAAGATTTAATATTGTTAACAGTGTTACTGTGAAAAGGGATCATCCAGGATCGAAAAAGAAAAGAAAGTTGAGTCTGAGATATGTTGGACCTTTTGAAATTTCGAAATGTATCATTGAAATAGCATACGAATGGGCGTTACCCTGCATGGGTAGCATATTCATAATGTTTCTATGTGACAAGATTAGAAAAATACGGTATAGAATTTTAGACATGCGATAGGATGTGAGCTGATAGAACTTCAGGCAGAATTGTCCTATGTTGAGAATCCAATAGAGACTATAGAAAAGAAAGAGAAAGTATTAAGAAAGAAAGTTATAAAGTTTGTAAGATTATTGTGGAAACCAAAGGGTTGAAAGGATAGCCCAAGGTTTAGAAAGTGATATAAGTGAAATACTGCCCTGAGTGATTTGCTTAAGTGATTCTGAGGACAGAATCCTTTTAAGGGGGGAAGGATGTAATATCCGGGATATGACGTGTAATTATTTTTGTTAGTAATAAATATTCTGTGATTATTATATGAATTTTAGTAATTATCTGTGAAGTGGTATATGTGTTTGGATATGTAAATATGATATAATTTGAGTATTTTAATTTTTATATGTCCAAAATAAAATATAGATAATTGTCATATTTTCCTATTTATTTTTATGATGATTTATGATTTTATTGAACATTTATGGATTTTATAATTTCTTTTTCCGAGTAATTACAAACTATTTTATATAATCAGGAACCAGCCGACCTCAACCGTTTTTACGTTTTCATAACCCGAAACTCTTCCGAAAACCCCTTCCTAACCTAATTGCAATATTCCGGGCATTTTTCATGTTTTGACTTTTTCGATCCGGCGTACGGTTTTTCCCGTGCGGGTCCCGACGCAATATTTTCGATATAATATTTGTTTCGGTGAATCGATAAAACCCGTATTTTCGATAAACAGCATCTTTTTATTAAACTATTATGATTATCACCTCGTAATACGTGTAACCAGGCGCTGAGACCAAGACCGCAGTACAAATTGTACAGATTTGAATAATTATCCCAAAAATCGGTACCGTTTGGATCTGTTTTTATAAATAAACGTACTATTTTATATCCGAAATGATCCAATGGGATACTAATTTTCCGTAATTATAAATAGCCTTTACCGTATTTTTATTTCGTACCAGAAATCATTTGCAAACAGTATTTACAGAATTTTTACAGAGAAAATACTGTAATTATATTTTCTTCGTAATCAAAGTCAAATCCGGAGGCGTTATCGATATCCGATTATGGCGTACATATATTCAAAACGAAGCTACTGAAATCTAGAATCAAAATCTTTCATCAATATCAACCTAGAAACATCAGGTGATTGTCTATTTAATTATTTATATTCGAATTATTAAGGATTAAAATTATGAATTTTTGTTCGAGAGGTTGTTTGTATGATTTAATGATTGCATGTTGCATAGCTCGTCTTCCTGATTATTTTGATATATTATATGTGTGATTTGGAGTTCAATAACGTGTTCAATTTGGTGTTTGATTTTCGAAATTGTAAATTAGGGTTTATGAATATTATGAATGTTTCCAATTGATTTTTAGGCGTTTATTCGTTAGGGGGTTATTAGATCAAACAGTTTACATCAATAAATAGATCGTGGAACAAGGATTTGTTTGGTATATATGTGACTAACAGAGGATAACTATATGTGGCTCATCGGAAAATTATTCAAACCGGCGGCGAAATTTTCCGATTGAGATTCCGGCCGTTTCGTTAAGTGGTTGTCAATCCTAATCATATATTCGTGTTCCTGGAGGTTTTAACTTCATTTGCTGTGACTCTGGTTGATTTCTGGGTTGTCGGGATGTCACCGGATAAGCTCGGGGTCGCCGTTAATGGCGACCGCCGGCGACAGGGCGGGGACGATGGCAAAATTGCCATTTGACCCCCCTGAGTTTGTGATACTTGCAATTTAGTCCTTGACGTTTTAAAAATTTATAAAAATTTGATTTCTGTTTTATTTATTTTCAAAAATAGGATTTCTTTTTATAAAATGATTTTAAAAATAGTTTTAATTATTTTAAATTTCAAAAATCATTTATTTTATTTCTAAAATTCGTCTTTAATTTAAAAATAAATTTAAATTACTTAATTAATTAATTTTAATAATTAATTAATTAATTAATTGATCAATTAATTTAAATATTAATTGATTAATTAGTTTAATTATTTATTAATTGATTTTAATTGATTATTTAATTTGATTTAATTATTTTTAAATGATTTAAAAATTCCGAAAAATAGTTTCGAGCTATAAAATATTATTTTAAATTATTTTCATGGCTAAATAATTATTATAAAATTATTTTGAAGCCATATTTGACCAACCGAACCCTGTTTATTGCTTTCAAATTGATCCAACGACCCGTTTTGACTCCGAAAAATGTTTTAAAAATTGTATTAAATACCCGAAAGACTGTTTATGACCCAAGACTTCCTTATAAATGAAATTTCATTGATGATTTGACGTTTTATGTGTTATATGTGACTTATTTGTTTGATTGTCGGACTATGTGATCAGTGTTTACTTGTTTTTAGTATAACTTTTAATCCGTTAATCGGACTTGGGTGAAACAAAGGGTAGATGAAACCTTATGACGTCCATGTGGCGATTAGAATAATGTGAGATGAATATTGAAAGATACTTATGATGCCTATCAGAGTAGACAAGGCGTAGAAAAGGGAAGCAGGTGATCAGAAAATGGAATCGATGAGTAGAAAATACAGCAGGTGTTCAGTGAATAGAAGCAAGGCATAGAAAAGTAGACGAGTGGTTGTTGAATAAAGTCATTAGACAAGTACAAGCGAAGTTGGAATCGATTGTGATAAGGCAAGTATTTATAAGACTTTCTCAAAATATGGTACAAATATTTCTAAACTCTCTCATGACATATTGTTAAGTATTCAAAATAACTCTATTTTATATTGTAAGTACTTTTGAATCATTCAGCCTTAAACTTGAGCCACATCATTTGATCTTTGAGCCGTAAGCCTTATTCTTTGTGAACCATTTCTTGTTGAATTACCAGATATTAACCCACACAAATACGATACTACCCCACAAATATATATTCATCATATACCAAATACTGGAACAGAATTATTTAAACATACCGAAACTTTTATATTCAACCATACCCTGTGACACCAAAGAACTAAACCTTGTAAAATCATTGTTCATCTCATACTCGATTCTCCTACAGGCTGAAGGCTATTTCCTATATATACTTAGCTATTCCCTCTGGATACTCATGCATTGTACCATGCTTTTATAAAAATGTTTTATTAATGTTGATTATGATCTTGTTTTATTGAGTTATATTGTTTATCATATTGAACTGCTTTAGAATTGGATAGTTTTCTTTAGGTGGACCAGATTCGTGGTCAGACCAGATTCGTGGTCGAATTAGGCCAATGTGTGCCTTGGATCCAGTTCATAGAGCAGAGCTGTGTGCCTTGCTCGGGGTTAGTGCGTGACTGATCAACAGCCTAACCTTGTTTTTTTTAAAAAAATTTAAATGAATATCCAATTCTAATGATTGTTTAACAAGAATCTTAATTTCCTCTGAATCATCCCGTTTGATAATTGATTAACCTCAGTTATTGTTATTGTGACTTGCTGAGCTAGTTAGCTCACTCTTGCGAATCTTTTTATGTATTCTACAGTTAAGAAAGGTACGGTTGATAGCGAGGTTTCCCAGTTCAATGTACGAGCTAGGATTCCAGATTGAGTTGGATCGAGCTAGCAGGAGCTTGCTACGGTAGTGAGATAGTAAGATTGTAAGAATAATTTCATTATCAGTTGTAAGTTAAATTAGTTGGGATTTGGTACGTTGTAATAAAAGTTAAGGTTGTGGCTTGTTTTCATACTTTAACCTATTGCGATCCGTGATTATGTAAAGCAGGGTCATTGCAAATAATATTTCATATACAGGTTTATATATTGTGTATGTGTTGTGGACCCCAAACTTCTGACCCGGGTTTGGAGGGCACCACAAGTTTGTTGCGAAACTGCAGTGTGGCTAGGCTGGGAAACACTCACCTCTCCAACCTTATCCTTAGGGTTTCTTTTATGTTCACCCTATCCCTCACCTACCTTACTCACCTTCACACTCCCCTCTTTTGGTTTGGTGGATTTTGCAACTGGCATCTTTTGAGAGATACCAGAGGGGGCTTTCTTTGATTTGGATTTTGAAATTTTTGATGGTTTAGTAGCTTGGGTAGGCAACTGTTAGGTCATTGACACAGTTGCCATAGCTACACTAGAATTCAAAGAAATCTTTGAGGTTGGAAGAGTAGGGACAGATGAACTTACCTCACTTACCTGAGGTGTTTCCATTACAGGGAAATGGAAGAGTGGCACCTCCTTGTGATGGTTTGCCCTGTTTAAATCTGTAATAATTCTTCTCTCTTGAACCCAACAATCTAATTTGTTATTTACCCCACTTGTTTAACTCCCCTAATTTAAACCCCAACTCAAACAAAACAAGATCACTAAAATTAAAGAACTTATCTGTAACTAGCATGTTAAGCATAGAAATATTGACAGAATCAAAATTACTGATTTTACCAGAAAAGACCTTGGTAACTACATCACACATGAAACTCCATTATTTCCTAAGACCCAACCTCCTAATATCACTTAACTTAGATGTAGGGAGTGCATAGTTCATGGAATTAAGCATATTAACAATATCAGTATCTGTGTGTGGTGAGGTCACAGTATTATCAGGAATTTTGAAACATGCTTTAATAACATCACTATTGATACATAATTCCTTACCTTTAATAGTGAGTGTGATGGTCTTATTAGTAGAGTTGTATGTAGCAGTCGTCCACATCTCTTCAACAACCTCACAGAAGATGGTGGGTGATTCTAGCACTGCATAGCTGAGTTTGCAGTTCTTCACAAAATCCATCATTTTATGGTAGTCACTTGAATGTTGAATCCCCTTGTTTACTAGAGCCGTGAAGTTATTTTTCTCATACATGTATCCAGTTTGTGACATGATCTTGACTACTGGTGCCATTATTAGAGAGTGGAAATTACAGAGATAGAGATGGTAGTTGCTTTAGAGAGAGAGAGAATTTAGAGCAGATGATTTGAGAATGATAAAAGAAAAGTAATGGAAATGAATTAAGCTTTTATACTATCTCAAAAATAAATGTCAAAAATAATAAAGTAAAATAAAGTAACCAATAAGAATTGCCCAAAATAGCCGTTTAAAAAATAAACTGTAAAAATTCCTTCAATTATCCGTCGTGTTATGCTTACAAACTGTAAGTATACTCGTTGGATAATGTTCAGAGAATCAACGGCTAAGAATAAGACAATTCGACGGATGAGGATAAATTAGTTATCCATCGAGTCATAAAATATTCCAGAAAAGTAATTGCTTTTTATTTGATAATTGTATACCGACGGATGATCAAACTCGATGGATAGTGATCATCCATAGGGATGCAAATTTTGACTTAGCCAAAATTTCATCCAAGACTGAAATATCAATTAAATTTATGGTTGTATTACAACTTGCAAAATATCTGTAAAAATTTTAAGAATAATTTAGCATACCTAACTCACTTACCAACCTTGAAAAGGTGGATTCATCCAGTGGCTTGGTAAATATATCTGCAAGCTGCTTTTCACTTGGAACAAAATGTAGTTCCACAGTACCATTCATTACATGTTCACTTATGAAGCGGTACTTGATGTCTATGTGCTTTGTCCTTGAATGCTGTACTGGATTTTCAGTGATGGCAATTGCACTTGTGTTATCACAGGAAAAGGAAATTCTTTCAACTTGCAAACCATAGTCTAGCAGTTGGTTTTTCATCCACAATATTTGTGCACAACAATTGCCAGCAGCAATATATTCAGCTTCAGTTGTAGAAATAGAAACTGAATTTTGCTTTTTACTGAACCAAGACACAAGCTTGTTTCCTAGAAATTGACAGGTTCCTATTGTACTTTTTCTATCAAATTTACAACCTGCATAATCTGCATCTGAATAACTAGTTAGATCAAAACCAGAATCTTTAGGGTACCAAATGCCAAGTTTTGGTGTTCCCTTGAGATATCTGAAAATTCTCTTAATAGCTACTAAGTGAGATTCTCTCGGATCAGTCTGAAATCTAGCACATAAACATGTAGCAAATATTATATCTGGCCTACTAGCTGTTAAGTACAGAAGTGAGCCAACCATGCCCCTATAACTTGAAATATCCACAGACTTTTCAGTAGTGTTTAATTCAACCTTAGTTGCAGTGGCCATGGGAGTTTTTGCAGAAATGCAATTCATTAGATCAAACTTCTTTAAAAGATCATAAATGTATTTAGTTTGACTAATGAATATTCCATCACTAACTTGCTTAACTTGCAGACCAAGAAAGTAAGTTAGTTCTCCCATCATATTCATTTCATACTTACTTTGCATCAATTTGGCAAACTTTTTGCAAATTTTTCATCTGTAGACCCAAAAATAATGTCATCTACATAAATTTGAACAAGTATACTAGAGCCATTAACATTTCTAAAGAATAAATTTTTGTCTACAGTACCTCTTGTGAAGTGATTTTCCAAAAGGAACTTTGATAAAGTGTCATATCAGGCTCTAGGTGCTTGCTTCAGTCCATAGAGTGCTTTCAATACATAGTAGACATAATCTGGGAAATTTGAGTCTTTAAAACCAGGAGGCTGACTGACATAGACTTTCTCCTCCAAATCTCCATTTAGAAAGGCACTCTTGACATCCATTTGATAGACCTTGAAATTGGCATGGGCTGCATAGGCTAAGAAAATTCTGATGGCTTCAAGTCTTGCAACAGAAGCAAATGTTTCATCAAAATCTATTCCTTCTTATTGACAATATCCCTTAGCAACCAATCTAGCTTTGTTCCTGACCACTATGCCATTTTCATCCATCTTGTTTCTGAATACCCATTTGGTGTCTATTGGATTTTTCTTTTAGGCTTGGGCACCAGCTTCCATACCTTATTCCTCTCAAATTGGTTTAGCTCTTCCTGCATAGCTAAAATCCAATCAGGATCCAACAAAGCTTCTTCTACCTTCTTTGGTTCTTCCTTAAAAAGAAAGCTGCTGTATAGACATTCTTCTTGGGTTGCTCTCCTTGTTTGAACTCTAGAAGATACATCACCTATGATAAGCTCAAAAGGATGATCCTTTATATGACGGCCTCAACCCCGGGGTAAGGAGTTGACATCATCAACAATCACCATAACAAACATAATATAATCAATTCCAAGATAGAATATAAATACGACCCCATTTTCAAAGATCTTTTCCAGGTTTAAGTATGACTTAAGTTACAACTATTACAACCTAACTAATTGCAACCAATCCTGACATAACTAACCCTACGCAGCAACTCAACAGATCAACTTTGATCCAGCACAACTACCTCAAAGGAGCCTAACGCGAAAGGAGCTGGAACTCTGCCCTGACTACCGCGCAAGAATCTCATAGGCATCTGCAATACATATAAAATATTCTGCAAGGGTGAGCAATTGCTTGCTCAGCAGCACCACTATATGAATAGCAAGTAAAATAGTTTATGATAAAGCAGTGATAGGAACAGAGATTATAGCTCGCTTGCAGAAAAATGTAAAACAATTCATAGACTGGATACCAAAATTAGCATGCTCTGTAAAATAATAACATCAGTGGTGTGCTGTGCATAAATACCGGAGTTTAATTTTAGCATGTTATCTTCATTTCCAAATCCACTGTATAAATCACTTGTTCCATTACGGAACCGCAAAACCCAAATCAGATACTTAGTGGATATGTGAAGATAGTTGATCAGGCTATCAACACCAGATGGCTCTAACTGCCATCCCATTTACCTATTCCGGAACTCAGAGACCTCTTGGACTAATCGGTTTTATAGTGCGCGCAACCGAATTAGCCTCTTATGCCACCTCAATAGGCCTACTCTGGCCCCAATATATCCCATATCTGACCATTTTATCCATTTTTCAAAACACTTGTACCTATCTCATTTCAAAACCATTTAGTTACCCAACACATATATAAAATCCAGTTCGCAAATCATTTCATTCGAGATAGGTACCTTTCGAAGTTACTTTTCCCCAAAATAATTTGAAAAAAACAGCAGTTTATAACTACAGGGGATACGTAACTTAAAACGTTTCTGTTCCATTATGAGAATAAAACATTAAGCTATTTATACGTACTGAACCATAAAAGAATGGTCAGGGGTACTTGCCTTGCAGAGCTTTACAACTATCACTGACTGGTTTGATAGACTTGAACGTTAGGGCTCTCATGGAAAAATGACTGTCTTACTAGAAGACATCTCTGCTTCGCAGCAATCTATCTCAAGATAATATCCAAGACTATCAGGGTCCTTTGCTTGGATCCTCGCTATGCTTGTCGACTGATCACTAGGTTATCTTGATTTGATATCGATTCTCGAGTCCTTTGACTAGAACCTACAAAGCCGAAATACCCTACGTTAAACGTCTAGGTATGCTTGACATATCCTCAATAACACATCTACCCATTGGATATCAAATCCTGACTCGTAATTATATAGATTATAATAACACATGCAACCATTAGGGTTCACATTCTCAGAAAATAGTTCGACGTTTGTTTCCAGAAAATACGTATACTAGTTATTTTACGAAATTAGGGTTATTGGTTATAGCAAAATAATTTACCACTACATACAATCAGGTTTCACACAAAATATATGTATATACTTATTTATACTCACTCGATGTTCCGATAATTACAGGGTATGTCCCGCATTTTCGAATTTAATTTCCAAAAATTCGGGCAGCACCTCCTCTGTTTATCGGCCTACCCATCAAACAACTCGACGTCAATTCACAAACACAACCAATCAATCACACAATCCAACATTCCACAAATTCCAATCGCTGACTTATATCAACTAACTATTATTATTCACGTTTGTATATTTATTTATTTTAAAATATTAGGACTCAGAAATAATCATCACGGTCCACTGCCGGCTCGCCGAGGCTCATCGCCGACAGCGGCAAAAATTTGTCGGTGCCCGATTAATTTCGGGTTTCCATACTAATTTTCACCGATTAATCCAATAATAATCTTCTCGCATAAAATAATTATTTCACAAACATTTCTCAATTGATTTTCTGCAGAAAAGAATTAAAACTAATAAAAATTGCAGCCCAGCAGGAAGCACGCGCAACACACGCCCCAAACGGGAAAACGATTAAAGAACACAACGGCACAGGGGAGACAACGCACACAGGCGACCCGCGCGTGCCGGCCACCTCGCCGGAAAAATCACAGCGGCGGCCGGAACTAAGGGAGAATCAGGCAACAATCGACAACCAAGAAAACGTAGAGCCACACAGACATAGCACATATATACATACAGGCATGTGTATATACACGCACTATCAACAGAAGTAATCGGAGTAGCCACCAAGCCGAACCGGCGGCAGCTCACCGGAATAACAGAAGGAACGACGCCCAGAGCACAGAAAACAGGGAGAAGAAAACGGGGAATACAAGAAATAGAAGGAAGAAGTATATTTATATACCGAGCAGAGAATATAAAATAAAGGGAGAGGAGACAGTTGAGATCGAGTGAGAGGAGGAAGAGGGTTGCCCTGTGGTTTGTTTGTACCGAGTGACAGATGCTGCAAAAAGGAACATTACACGTGTTCTTTTATTTTACTAAAAACAGACACGCAAGTTTTAAGATAAATACGATAATTTAAAGGCCTATTTCGACCCTGAAATTCAAAATTAACGAACCAGGATGCGTATAAATAATTTTAGAAAATTACAAAACTAGCCGTAAAATGTTACAAATATTCCAGAATAAGTAAAAACATAAATTTTATAGAGTTAAAATGAAATCTGAAACTGGATTTATACCCGGTTTTATCAAATAAATGAATCAGCGCGCGTTTGAAATTAATTCCGAAAATTCCCGAAATAATTTTAAAATTCTCGGAATATTCCAAACTTAAATAAATATGAGTTTCAGAATTTTTGAAGAATTCTGGAATTAAATACGGATTTTACAAATAAATGCACTCAGAAAATCATACAGGGCTAAATAATTAATAAAATTTTAATTTCTAAATTTTATAAAATCCCAAAAATAAATATTGAGATTATAAAGTCATGAAAACAATTTTAGAGACAATCCACATTTTGACACAAATAATCTTGTATTTAAATCCACTTTTAAAAGGGAAAAATAATTCAATACAAGTCCATAATTAATTACGAGGACAATTCCAGTACATCAAAGATCACACATACCTAATAATAAAATAACACATAGCTGACAGAAGCTATACACATATTTTGCTTATTTAACAATTCCATAATTACGTATTTAAATAATGCAGAAATACACAAGTCGTTATACTTTGTCCATTTCCTTTGTTGAGGTAGATTAGCTCTAGATGAAGAGGCCTCATTGTTGTCTTGATGTATGATTGAGTTTTGATTGTTTGAAACTTCCCCTGAGTTTATGGATCTTTGATTTGAGATAGGGGAATTTTCTGAAAGTGATCTATTCTGACTTTCAGCTCTTTGTGATAACCCGACAGATAGTGAATTTTGAGTACCGACGGATGAGGCTGGTTGTCTCTCGACGGATGATGCAGGTTGTCTACCGACGGATGATGCATTTTGTAACTCGACGGATGTTGAGTTAACAGCTTCATTGGAGGTAGATTTTCCTGCACTATCCTTAGTAGTAGTTTCTTGATCACTTTCATCATCACTGTCATCACTAACCCTCTCCACATTGTCAAATTTGAGGCTCTCATGGTAATCTCCATCTTGTAGTCCTTCAATCTTTTTATCATCAAACACAACATGTATTGATTCCACAATAATGTTGGTTTTCAGATTGTAGACTCTGTATGCTTTACCAACAGCATATCCAACAAAAATTCCTTCATCTGATTTAGCATCAAACTTCCCATTCTGATCAGTTTGATTTCTCAAGATATAACATTTGCAGCCAAAGACATGAAGAAAATTTATAGTTGGCTTCTTGTTCTTGAACAATTGATAGGGAGTCATGCATTTTACTTGATTAACCAGAGAAATATTCTGAGTGTAGCATGCAGTATTTACAGCTTCAGCCCAAAAATATGTTGGTAACTTAGACTCTTCAAGTATTGTCCTTGCAGCTTCAATAAGTGATCTGTTTTTCCTTTCTACTACTCCATTTTGTTGTGGAGTTCTTGCTACTGAAAACTCATGCATAATTCCATTTTTTTCACATAATGCTCTCATAGTAGAATTCTTGAACTCAGTTCCATTGTCACTCCTGATTCTTCTAACTTTGAAATCAGGATGATTATTGACTTGCCTTATGTGATTGATAATGATTTCACTAGCCTCATCTTTAGACTTTAGGAAATATGTCCAAGAGAACTTTGAAAAATCATCAACAATTACCAAGCAAAATCTCTTCCTTGAAATTGACAATACATTGACTGGTCCAAATAAATCCATGTGTAGCAGTTGCAAAGGTTCTTCAATTGATGAATCAAGCTTCTTTCTGAATGATGCTTTGATCTGCTTTCCTTTTTGGCAGGCATCACACAATCCATCCTTAGAAAACTCCACTTGAGGAATGCCTTTAACCAGTTCTTTCTTTACAAGTTCATTCATGGTCTTGAAGTTTAGATGGGATAGCTTCTTGTGCCATAACCAACTTTTATCCTGACTTGCTTTACTGAGAAGACAAGTAACAGATTCTGTATTTGATGAGTTGAAGTCAGGTAGGTACACATTTCCTTTTCTCACTCCAGTGAGAACCACTTTGTTGCTTCTTTTGTTTATCACAACACAGGCTTCTGAGTTGAAGGTTACTGAATTGCCTTTATCACAAAGCTGGCTGATAATCAACAAATTGTGCTTGAGACCATCCACTAAGGCAACCTCTTCAATGATGACATTGTCTTTTGAAATCAAGCCATATCCCACAGTATAACCCTTGTTGTTATCTCCAAAAGTAATACTTGGGTCAGCTCTCTCCTTGAACTATATGAGCAGGGTAGAATCACCAGTCATGTGTCTTGAACAGCCACTATCCAAGTACCATAGATTCTTTCTGCTTCCCTGCACACATCAAAATCAAATCAAGTTGATTTTGGTACCCAAGTTTCCTTGGGTCCTGCCTTATTAGCTTTCTTTTTCTGTTTCTTAAGTTTGATCTCATTTGACTTGAGAATATCAGATTCATCCTTAGTCATTTGAGTTGGACCTTTGAAACCATTCATTACAACAGAATTATCATGCATATTTTAATTAACAGAGAATGGCATGCTATTAGTAAACATGTTATTCCAGTAAGGCATGCTAAATGGCATTTGTGGCATACTAAACGCAGCATAATAAGGATTAGGTGCAAATGGCATATTAGCAAATTGTGCATTCATATTCTATGCAGACATAGCATTCATAGGCATAGAAGGCATGGCATTCATGTTGGGAAAATGAGGTGGCACAGATATGGAAGTAGGCATGGCAGATTTGCAATAAACAGATAAGTGATTTACACTACCACACTTGACACAGATTTTTCTGGGAGCATATTTATCAGGTGTGTAGTTGTTATGCTTGTTAATTCCTATTTTACAATTTCTATTATTTTTCTTTTTAACATCTGTTTTAACCTCAATTTTCTCCAGTTTGTCACTCAACTGCTTGATTGTCATATGACCAACATTAGCCTTTTTCTCCTTCTTCACTTCACTGGTTTCTCCTGGAACAAAATTCTTGGAAACTGATCCATATATCTCATTTAACTTAATAAGTTTGGCCTTACTCACAGGCTTGCTCACAGTCGACGGATGAGGATTTATATCACTCGACGGATAACCCTTTTTATTATCCGACGGATGACCCTCATCATCCGTCGAGTCTACATCTGTTAGCAATCCTTCAACCAAATTGGATTCTAGCTTCTCCTTATTCTTTTTCCAGGCTGCATCACAAAAGGACTCAATACCTTGAACTTTGGTGATTTGAGCATGAACATCTCTAGATGTTTTCCATGCCTTAATCACCTCCTGTTCTCGTTCAAGCTGCTTCTTCAAGATCTCTTCTTTCTTCAAGGACTCAGTTAATTCATCCTTAGCAATTTTATACTCAATTCTAAATTTTTCAAATTCAATGAACTGAGACTCTAGCACATTATTCCTCTCACTTAAAAACAAATTGTTTTTTTTATTTTAGCATTTTCCTTAGTAAGAGACTTAAGTGTAACACGCAAATGATATAATTATGTAGACATGTCATTTATTGCATCATTACACTCAGCTTTAGATAAATGTGCAAGTTTAGTGGGATACATGATTACTTGAAGAACTTGTCTCTGTTTCATCAGACTTGGCCATTAGGGCTAGATTGACATAGCTGACATCCTCATCCTCATCCAGACCATCTGCTGCCCAGTCATTTTCTTGTGTAATGAAAGCCCTTTCCTTTTGTATGAGCAACTCAAAGTATTTCTGTTTATAATCCACAGGCTCAAACTTTTTCTTGTTGGAATCTGACTTTCTACACTCACTAACAAAGTGCCCTGCCAAGCCACATTTGAAACATTTGAATTTTGATTTATCCACCATATTTCTATTTGGCTTAGCTGCTCCAAAGTTCTATCGATGGTGCTGCTGCTAACTTGAGTCCTTTGTCTCTTGGGTGCCATATAATGTGAATAGGTTTGAGAAAAGAGAAGTGTATAAGAGAGATTTAGGTTTGAGAATTGAAAAATGATGGAGATGATTGTGTATAAGTGTATGTATATATAGAGATTGAGAATTAGTTTTGGAATAGAAGTTGGATTTGATTATGGGAATAGTGGGAGTAATGGGGTGATTGGAATTGACTTGGACAAGGAATTATGGTAGTGGGGAGAGGGAAAATCAGCTGGTGTAATGATTTTGTTTTGATTTTTTGTTTTTCTATTTTTTTTCTTTTACAGGAGGTCAGTGCGGCCGCCCGGCCTGGCAGCGCGGGCGCGCCGTGTTTCTGGAATTCCAGCGCGGCCGCCCAGCATGCTAGCGCGGGCACGTGCAGCTATTGGACTTTCAGCGAGGCCGCCCTGCTTCCCAACGCGGGCACGCCGTGCTACTGTAGTTGACACTGAATTTTTTTATTTTTTCATATTTTTTTGAGTTTTCTTCTTGTTTTCTTCTTCCTTCTATCTACTAATGTACAACAAGCTGGGGTTGCCTCTCAAGAAGCGCTTGGTTACGTCGTTAGCTTGATGTAGATTTCTGAGATCAAGTTTCCAACAAAATGATACTAACCACTTTACGGTTTGCCGTATCCCTATAGTAATTCTTCAAACGCTGTCCATTTACCTTGAATGCTTGGCCTGGATCATTCTAAAAAATCTCCACCGCTCCATGTGGAAATATAGTTTTGACAACAAACGACCCTGACCATCTTGACTTTAACTTTCCAGGAAAAAGACGGAGACGAGAGTTGAATAAAAGAAATTGGTGCCCCGGCACAAATGATTTGAGCACTAGACCCCTATCGTGCCACCTCTTGACTTTCTCCTTAGAAATTTTATTGTTCTCTTACTCTTGAAGTCGAAACTCGTCGAGTTCATTCAATTGAAGCATCCTTTTCTTACCAGCTGCATCCATATCAAGGTTCAATTTCTTCAAAGCCCAGTACTCCTTGTGCTCTATCTCCACGGGCAAATGACATCCTTTACCATAAACCAATTGATACAGTCACATGCCTAATGGAGTCTTGAATGCTGTTCGATATGCCCAAACAGCTTCATCCAACTTCAAAGACCAATCCTTCCTCGATGGACATACAACCTTCTCTAGAATATATTTAATCTCTCTGTTAGATACCTTAGCTTGACCATTAGTCTGAGGATGGTAGGCTGTAGCAATGTGATGATTCACATTATACCTTTGCATCATAGCAGTGAACTTGCGATTGCAAAAATGCGATCCCTCATCACTGATTATGACTTTTGGAGTCCCAAATCTTGTGAATATATGCTTGTGAAGGAAATTAAGCACTACCTTCGCATCTTTCGTCGGCAAAGCCTTGACTTCCACCCATTTCGAGACATAATCAACCGCCAACAAGATATACTGATTATTGCAAGATGAGATAAATGACCCCATAAAGTCAATTCCCAAAACATCGAAGACCTCAACCTCTAGAAGCACATTAAGATGCATCTCATCCCTCTTTGACATATTACCAACACGCTGGCATCGATCACATTTTAAAACAAACTGATGTGCATCCTTAAACAAAGCCGGTCAGAAGAATTCTTTTTGAAGGATACGAGCTACTGTCTTTTCTCCACCATAGTGGCCTCCATAAATAGTCGAATGATAGTCCCGCAAGATTCCCCCCGTTTCGCTGTACAAAATATATCTCCTGATGATTGGTCAGCTCCTTGCCGAAACATAAATGAATCATCCCACATGTGCCACTTCACTTCATGAAGAAACTTCTTCCTTTGAGCATAAGTCAAGTCTAGAGGAATAACGTTGCTCACAAGGTAGTTCACAATATTTGTGAACCACGATTCTTCTGCTTGCACCCCAAACAACTGCTCATCGGGTAAAGACTCATTTATTAAAGTCTTATCATGTGAGGCTGTACCTGGACCTTCTAAACGAGAGAGATGATCAACGACTTGATTCTCAGTACCTTTTCTATCCTTGATCTCTAACTCAAACTCCTGAAGTAAAAGAACCCATCGAATTAATCTAGGCCTCGAGTCCTTCTTCGAGACGAGATAACGAATAACAGCGTGATCAATGAAAGCTGTCACCTTCGTCCGAAGCATATAAGAACGAAACTTCTCAAAACCGTAGACAATGGCCAATAGTTATTTCTCAGTAGTAGTGTAGTTCAGTTGAGTACCATTGAGGGTCTTACTAGCATAGTAGACCACATGAAATATATTGTTCTTCCTTTGCCCAAGAACTGCTCCAACTGCATAATCACTTGCATCGCATATCATTTCAAACGGCTCATTCCAATCAGGTGCAATAATGACCGGTGCCATGATCAAGCTCTTCTTTGAGCTTTCAAAAGCGGCTAGGCTCGTTGTTGAACTGAA
Source organism: Apium graveolens (assembly GCF_009905375.1). Taxonomy (NCBI): domain Eukaryota; kingdom Viridiplantae; phylum Streptophyta; class Magnoliopsida; order Apiales; family Apiaceae; genus Apium; species Apium graveolens. Next base: position 12,965,465 of record NC_133653.1, read on the forward strand.
AGGGACATCTTTATCAAGCAAATTGTACAACGGCTTCGAAATTTTAGAGAAGTCCTTGATGAAACACCGATAGAAACCCGCATGACCAAGAAAGCTGTGAATTCCTTTAACAAAACTTGGTGGGGGAAGGTTTTCAATGACCCCCACCTTGGCTTTATCCATCTCAAGACCCTTACTAGAGACTTTGTACCCAAGAATGATGCCCTGTCGCACCATAACGTGACATTTCTCCCAATTGAGAACCAGATTGGTCTCAACACACCTTTTCAGTACTAAACCAAGATTGTGCAAGCATTCATCATAAGAAGTTACAAAGGTAGAGAAGTCATCCATGAAACACTTCTATATTATTTCCAATCATATCAGAGAAAATAGCCATCATGCATCTTTGAAATGTGGCTGGTGCACCACATAGCCCAAAAGAAACTCTTCTGAAGGCAAAAATACCAAAATGACAAGTGAAGGTAGTCTTTTCTTGATTTTTTGGAGCAATACAAATCTGATTATAACCCGAATAGCCATCCAGAAGACATTAGTACTCATGCCCAGCCAATCTGTCAAGCATCTGATCAATAAAAGGAAGAGGAAAGTGATCTTTCCTTGTGGCTTTGTTCAACTTCCTGTAATCCATGCAAAATCTCCACCCCGTGACTGTTCGAGTAGGAATAAGCTCATTCTTTTCATTAGCAACCACGATGATGCCTCATTTCTTCGGCACACAGTGAACTGGGCTTACCCAAGAACTGTCAGAAATGGGATAGATGATCCCTGCATCTAGCTACTTGAGAATTTCCTTCTTCACAACCTCTTTCATGATCGGATTTAGCCTCCTCTGTTGCTCAACAATAGGCTTGCTTCCTTCCTCTAACAGAATTTTATGCATGCAATAAGAAGGATTGATTCCCTTGATATCTGCTATAGTCCATCTAATTGTCGATTTGAACTTTCTAAGAATTCTCAAGAGCTTTTCCTCATCACTACCTGAAAGGTCAAATGCAATAATAACAGGCAAAGTAGATACATCACCTAAAAACGCATACCTCGAATATTCAGGCAAAGGTTTAAGCTCAAGTGTAGGAGCTTCCTCAATAGATGGGTTGAGGCGCTTTGGAGAGTTTTTCAGCTCCTCCAATTCAAGAGATTCAAAAGGCATTTCCAGTCTTCGCTTCCAAGGAGAAGCATTCAAATACTGTAATTGCTCATCACTTTCATCATCTTCACTGTCGGAATCCCCCATCAAGGCTTTCTCTAAGGCATCTGATTTGAGCATATGATCAAGTTCTGAAGTAACCACAAATTCAAACAATTCCACTTTAAAGCACTCTTCTTCATCCGTAGGGAATTTTATGGCATTAAAAACATTGAAGGTCACATCCTGATCCTGAACTCACACAGTGAGCTCACCTTTCCGCACATCAATCAATGATAGGTGCAAAGAAAGGTCTTCCCAAAATTATAGGAATCTTCTTATCTTCCTCGAAATCAAGAATAACAAAGTCAGCAGGAAAGATGAGTTTGTCCACTTTGACCAATACATCATCCACAATGCCTCGTGGATATGTAATAGAGCTTTTTTTTTTCTTCACTCATCGGCCAACTGCAAGGACATATATGTAGACTTTGAATCAGGTAAACCCAACTTCTTGAAGATTGATAAATGCATCAGATTGATGCTAGCTCCCAAGTTACATAGCACTTGTCGAATGACACTTTTCTGATGGTGCAAGGAATAGTGAAGCTTCCAGGATCTTTAAGCTTCGAAGGCAACTTTTGTTGTAGCACAACACTGCATTCCTCTGTTAGAGCAACGGTCTCTAAGTCATCAAGCTTCACTTTACAAGAGAGAATCGCTTTCATGAACTTCGCATAGCTTGACATTTGTTCAAGAGCTTCAGCGAAAGGTATGTTGATATGAAGTTTCTTGAGAACTTCCAAAAACTTAGCAAATTACTTATCCATCTTTTGCTTCTGCAGCCTCTTAGGAAAAGGAGGTGGAGGATAGACCTGTTTTTCCCCTGTATTACCCTTAGGAGGAGTGTTGACAACAGTTGTCTTCCTTGATTCCACTTATGCTTCCTTCTGTACATCTTCTTCATCCACAACTTCAGATTCTGGAACTTGATATTTTTCGGGATTCACAACCTTTCCAGACCTTAATGTAATTGCCTTAACCTGCTCCTTAGCTTCCCTTTTGCCTGGAACTTCAGTGTCACTAGGGAGTGTACCAGGTTGTCGATTCATCAAGGCATTGGCAATCTGACCAATTTGATTCTCCAGAGTCTTGATGGAAACCGCTTGGCTCTTGCACATGAGCCTCAACTCCTCCAATTCAGATTTTTCATTAGATTGTGGTAGCTGCTGAAGTTGGAGTTATTGCCTAGGTGCATATTAAGGTTGTTGAAAACCAGGATGATTATATAGTTTTGCTGTATATGGCTGATAAGGCTATTGCACCGCATTCTGATTGTTGCTCCAGCTGAAGTTAGGATGATTGTGTTTATTGGGATGATAAGTGGCTGGAGCTGGTTGCTGCAACCTTTGAAAGTTGGTCACAAAATGAGCTGATTTACTAGAAATAGCACAATGCTCAGTCTCATGTGCACCTGCACAAAACTCACAAACTGTTGGGTATATCCAGCATCTTGCCTATTCGAAACGTGGCGCTGGCTGTTCCCTTTAAGGGAATAAAGTAGCACCTCACTAACACTCCGGAGTTTTGGTGCAAGTGGTAAGCGCTGAGGTCCTAAGAAGTGGTATCAGAGCAGGTCACGTGTTCGAGTCCCAACGTAAGGCATTTGCTTGGTGGCAATATGCTGGGGGGGGGGATTGTTGGGTATATCCAGCATCTTGCCTATTCGAAACGTGGCGCTGGCTGTTCCCTTTAAGGGAATAAAGTAGCACCTCACTAACACTCCGGAGTTTTGGTGCAAGTGGTAAGCGCTGAGGTCCTAAGACAAACACTAGTGATCTGATTAACTCCATAATTAGCCAAAGAATCCACTTTCATCATCAAAGCTTGAAGTTGAGAAGCTATAACAGTAGCTGTATCCACTTCCAGAACTCCTGCTACCTTGCCTTGAGGTATTCTATGAGTTGGGTTCCGGTATTCATTAGCAGCCATTAGCTCAATCAACTCATAAGCTTCATCGTAGCTTTTGGCCCATAAGGCTCCACCTGACGCTGCATCGAGCATGGGTCTAGACTATGTGCCCAAACCACTGTAGAAATAATTTATGATCATCCAATCATGCATGCCATGGTGAAGATATTTCCTAAGAATCTCTTTGTAGCGATCCCAAGCCTCACATAAAGATTCTTCAGATTGCTGCATAAACTGAGTAAGAGCATTCCTGATTGCAGCTGTCTTCGCCATAGGGAAGAATTTACTGAGAAAATTTTGAGCAAGATCCTCCCATTTGGTGATAGAACCTACTGGTAGAGAATGTAACCAGCACTTAGCCTTATCCATCAGAGAGAATGGGAAAAGCCCCAGCTTAATAGAATCTTCAGAAACTCTATTGAACTTGAAAGTGTCGCGGATCTTGATGAAATCCCTGATGTGCATATTGGGATCTTCTATAGGAGAACCCCCAAACTGAACTGAATTCTGTATCATCAGAATCGTGCTCCACTTGATCTCAAAGGTGTTAGCCGAGATGGTTGGTCTGATAATACTAGACTGAATGTCATTGATCTTAGGCTGAGAATATTCGATCAAAGCCTTCAGATTCGCTGTTTGATCTCCCATTGCAACGAGTGCTTCTTCCTCAACTTTCTCAACTTCTAATTCAAACTCTTCCTCCGCTTGATCCAGTGTTCTCTTACGAGATCGAGAACGCGTTTGCATAAACGCACTCCAGAGTACCTGAAATACAACAAGTACCCAACTAAGTAACAATATTCGAGTCAGTGAACTTTAACGACCATTGATGACAAACATATAAACTAAAAACTAACACCGCGTCCCCGGCAGCGGCGCCAAAACTTGTTAGGATGAAATCACGCGCTAATATTCACGCTAGTACACGCGTTCGCAAGTAATATAGAATTCTTTCTAGTTCGTTCCCACAAAGACTCTTTTGGTTAACTTAAGATTTATGCACTTATGTAACAATGATATGGCTATTGTTCAATACTAAGACGAATAACAATTTGGGTTGTTTATAACTAAGATATTAACTAACATGCAATTAACTAAGAGATTAAAGGGTTGACGTACTATATGAGACAAACATAGGATTCTAACTTCATTAAATACTTCATTCAAAGTCATTGTTCTTAACCTTAGCATGCAATGGTGATGACAACTAATCAGATAACACGAAACTAGTAATCGCTAAGTTTCGTTGCACGAATACCATACTACCAGACATCCATAAAAGACATAGAAGTTGAATAGACATCAAGTATGTTGAGACCCTATATGTCTATAGAATTTGACAACATAAAGATTTAATGCGCAAGTTATCTATCGTGATTATATAGGGCAAGTAAGATGGTTAAAATTACCTACGAATCATGCATAACAAATACATGAACCTATGCTAGCATGGCAAGTTCTAAATCTCAATATTCACTTTCGCTTCAATAGAGATTAACACGCTATCTTATATGTTCGCAACACACATAAGACGAATAAGCACAACCAATAGTAGGATATCATACAATCACTACACACTAAGATATCGAAACAAATTAACTATTGAAATCCATAAATAAATCTGTTAGAACCCCACAATAACGATTGGTTCATAACCGAACTCATCTTCACCGTGGGTTCTGATGAAAGTATGGTATAATAAAATAAGTCTTTATAAACTGAATAATAAACAAAGTACATTAACAAGAGTAATAGGTTAAACAAGTAAGAAAACTAGCATCCAAGATTACAACTTAAACAAAGAATCACAAAAATAAACTAGATCCTCTTCGCCTTCGTTGTATTTGTGCTCCTCGGTCTTCTAGTCGTCTTATCCTTAGATCTGTTATGAAAAACGTCTTTAGATAGTCTTTATATAGTAGCCCATTCAGAAGAGAAGTCCAGAAAATCAATCTTCTACTTGAATCAGGAATCTTCAGAATCGACCAGGCGTGGCCGCGCGCTATCCCAGCGCGGGCGCGCTGTACTTCTGCGCAACCGGCCCGGGTGCACACTAACATAGCGCGGGCGCGCCAAGCTTCTTGAAAAAATTTTGCCTTCTGTTTTATTAGCTGATTTTTTATGGCGATCAATGAGCAAACATCCGAAGCACCTTCCTAACACCAATTTAGCACCAAAACAATGCTAAATCTCCTTCTCCCTTCAGCTATGCCTGAAATGCAAAACATTACAAAAATGCATCAAATACACAAATAACTTGAGTACAAAACACCAATTCGAGGCTTTACGAAGCGTTCAAAGTGGATATAAATGCCACTTAACAACAATATGTTCCCATTTCCACTCTGGAATCTCTAACGGTTGCAATAACCCACTTGGTCTTTGATGCTCCGTTTTAACTCTTTGACATGTATAACATCTACTAACCCATTTCACAATCTCTCGCTTTATATCTGGCCATGAATAGTCTCCTTCAAATCCCTGCAATATCTTGGTATTCCCTGGATGAATTGAATACTTAGAATTGTAGGCTTCTTGTAGAATCCCATTCTTTAACTCTTTCACTGGTGGAATCCTAATTCTGGAAGAAAATATGAGAATACCTCGATCATCTTTCCGAGTGCATAATCTTCTCCTACCAAATGGTTGATATCCTGATCCATTATCTTCTATTGGCATTTCCTTATCTTATCTAACAACTCTGATTGAAAGGTCATAGTATACATCTTTGCTTCTACTGGTTTACAAACTCTAACTTCCAACTCCAACTTCTGAAACTCCTTATATAACTCTCCTGGTATATTCAACAAATATAATCTCTCCTTTCTCAACGCATCTGTCACTACATTTGCTTTTCCTGGGTGATAGTTAAGCATGCAATCATAGTCCTTAATCAACTTCAACCATCTTCTTTGTCTCATGTTAAGTTCCTTTTGCGTGAATATATATTATAAACTCTTATAATCCGTGTAAATCTCACATCTTTCTCCGTATAGATAATATCTTCAAATCTTCAAGGCGAATACTATTGCTGCAATTTCAAGTCATGAGTAGGATACTTCTGCTCATGAGGTTTAAGTTGTCCAAACGCATATGCAATAACTTTATCATGCTGCATCAGAACACAACCTAATCTCTTATGAGAAACATCACAATAAATTACAAACACTCCTTGATCATTTGGAAGTGATAAAATGGGTATTGTGATTAATCTCTTATTTAGTTCCTGAAAAATTTCTTCACACTTCTCATTCCATATAAACTTTTCGTTCTTTCTGGTAAGCTTCGTCAGAGGTGTTGCAATCTTCAAGAAATCTTGAACAAACCTTCGATCATATAATGCCAGTCCTAACAAACTTCTCACTTCTGTTGGTGTTTTTGGTCTCTCCCAATTCATAATAGCTTCAATCTTTGTTGAGTCCATTTCGATTCCTTCATTACTGACTATATGTCCTAAGAATTGAACTTCCTGTACTATAACTCACACTTTGAAAACTCAGCATAAAACTTCTCCCTTCTTGAAATTCCCAAAGCTATCCTTAAATGTTCTGCATGGTCCTCTGTCGACTTCGAGTAAATCAAGATATCATTTATAAACACAATTATAAAACTGTCTAGATACTCCTTAACGATTTTGTTCATCAAACCCATAAATGTTGCTGGTGCATTGGTGATGAGTGGATTTTATATCTACTTGGAACGCTTTATTATAGGCTTAAGTCTGTGTTTTGGATTCAAGTTTTTGGTATTTTTGATATGTTTTTGTATTTGTCATTTCAGGCATCAGTTAAATGAAGAAAAACGCTTTTTAAAGAAATATGTTGGAAATAAATCAGAATTGTAAGCCTATGACATTCTCAAGTTGTAGAGAATCTCGTTAGCTTCACGTGGGAAGTTGAATCGCCTAATTCTGACGAGCGGATTTCAAGATACAGCCAAAAGAAGAAATGTCAAAATTTTTCCAGAAGGTCGGCGCGGCCGCGCCAGAACCAGCGCGCCCGGGCCGCTGAAATCGCGCTAGAACCAGCGTGACCGCTGATTTTGAGAGTCCTGGTCATCCTGGAGCCTATATATATCAATAAAAAGACGTTTTTAACAACAAGGAGACCTGGGAGAGCAATAAGAAGGCCTAGAGAGCACGAGATGGCTACGGAGAAGAAGACTTTTGTTTTCTTTGATTTAGGCGATACTTGGATGCTTGTTTTCGATTTGTCTTTGAACCCTAGTACTCTTATATTGTTTATTATCATGCTTTTATTGGAACCCATGGTGATGATGAGTTCGATTATGAACTAATCATTATCGTGGGGTTCTAGCGGATTTATTTAAGGATTTCTTTAGTTAAATTGTTTTGATACCTTAGTGTGTGGTGATTGTATGATAACCTAGTATTGGTTGTGCTTATTCGTCTTATGTGCGTAGCTAAAGTATAAGATAGCGTGTTAATCTCTATTGAAGCGACAATGAATATAGAGGTTTAGAACTTGCCATGCTAGCATAGGTTCATGTGTTATTGTTATGCATAATTCGTAGGTAATTTAACCATCTTACTTGCCCTATGTAATCACGATAGATAACTTGCGCATTAAACCGTTATTTTTTTAATTCTTATAGACATATAAGGACTAAGCATAATTGGTGTCTTTTCAACTTCTATATCTTTTGTGGATGCTTGGTAGTAGGGTATTCGTACAACGAAAGTTGGAGTTTACTAGTTTCTGTTATCTGATTAGTGTCATCACCGTTACATGTTAAGGTTAAGAACAAAAAGGCCATTGAATGAAGTATTTAATGAAGTTAGGATCCCATGTTTGTCATATATATTAATTCAACCATTCTTGTTCTCTTAGTTATAATTGTTAGTTTAATTCTTAGTTATAAACAATCTCAACTTGTTATTTTTCTTAGCATTGGATAATAACCATATCATTATTGTATAGGTGCATATTCTTAAATTAACCAAAAAGTCTATGTGAAAACAAATCTGATCTAAATCTTATACTACTTGTGAACGCGTATACATGCGTGTATTATTAACGCGTGTTAACATTCTCACAAGTTTTTGGCTCCGCTGCCAGGGACTCGGTGTTAATTTTTAGTTTATGTGCTTGTCATCAGTGGTCTTTAAAGTTCACTGACTCGGATTATTTTACTTTCACGGTTTACTTATTTGTGTTTCAGGTACTCATTACAATAGGAGATCCAACAGCACCAACAAAACCGTTTATGGATTTTTCTCAACCCAAGATCAATGACATTCAATCTAGCATTGTCAGGCCAGTGATCGCAGCTAATACCTTCGAGATCAAGCCTGGCATAATTCAGATGGCGCTGAACTCAGTTCAGTTTGGGGGTGCTCCAACGGAAGATCCCAATACGCACATTAGGGATTTCATAGAGATCTGCGACACCTTCAGGTTCAATGATGTTTCTGAAGATGCTATAAAGCTGAGGCTTTTCCCATTCTCTCTGAGGGATAAAGCTAAGTGCTGGTTATATTCTCAACTAGCAGGTTCTATCACCACTTGGGAGGATCTTGCTCAGAAGTTTCTTACTAAATTCAACTGCAATCAGAAATGCTATTACTTAATTTACGCAGCAATCGGGAGAATCTCTATGTGAAGCTTGGGAGTGCTACAAGGAGATGCTTAGGAAGTGTCCTCATCATGGAATGCCTGATTGAATGATCATCAATTGCTTTTATAACGGTTTGGGAGCACAGTCAAGACCCATGCTCGATGCAGCATTAGCTGGAGCTTTATGGCAAAGAGCTATGAGGAAGCTTATGATCTGATTGAATTGATGGCTGCTAATGAATATCAGTATCCAACTCAGAGATTGCCACAAAACAAGGTAGCAAGAGATCTTCAAGTGGATACAACCATGGCTATCACTGCTCAACTAAAGGAGTTGTCTATGAAGATCGATTCTCTAGCTAACTATGGTGTTAATCATATAACCAGTGTTTTGGAGCTATGTGCAGGTTCACATGCGACAGAGCAATGCGCTATATCTAGTGAATCAGCTCAGTTTGTGAGCAACTTTCAGAGATCGCAGCAACCAGTTCCAGACACTTATCATCCTGACAACTGGAATCATCCTAACTTCAGATGGAGCAACAATCAGAATACGATGCAACAGCCATTCCAGCAGTTTGGACTAAAATAATTCAACCCTCCTGGTTTTCAGCAACAACTTGCACCAAGACAACAACTCCAACTTCAACAACAAACTCATGGAGGTGCAGGTCAATCCTCGAATGAAAAATCTGAATTGGAGGAGTTGAGGCTTATGTGCCAAAACCAGGCTCTTATATGCCAAAGCCAGGCTATTTCTATCAAGACTCTGGAGAACCAGATAGGACAAATTGCTAACGCCTTATTAAATCGACTATCGGGAACACTTTCTAGTGATACAGAAATTTCAGGTTAGAGGGAAGCAGAAGAGCAGGTTAAGGCAACTACATTGAGGTCTGGGAAGGTTGCAAGCCCTGAATAATATCAAGTTCCAGAATCTGAAGTTTTGACTAAAGAAGATATGCAGAAGGAAGCAGAAGTGGAATCAAGGAAGAAAACTGTGGAACACACTCCTCCTGAGGGTAATACAGGGGAGAAATAGGTCTATCCTCCACCTCCTTTTCCTAAGCTGCTGCAGAAGCAAAAGTTGGATAAGCAATTTGCTAAGTTTCTGGAGGTGTTCAAGAAACTTCATATTAACATACCTTTCGCTGAAGCTCTTGAACAAATACCTAGCTATGCGAGGTTTATGAAAGGTATTCCCTCTCGGAAAGTGAAGCTTGATGACTTAGAGACCATTGCTCTTACGGAGGAATGCAGTGTTGTGCTGCTACAGAAATTGCCTCCAAAGCTTAAAGATCCTAGAAGCTTCACTATTCCTTGCAGCATCGGAAACTTGTCGTTCGACAAGTGTTTGTGTGATTTGGGAGCTAGCATCAATCTGATGCCCTTGTCTATCTTCAAGAAGCTTGGTTTTCCTGATCTGAAACCAACATACATGTCATTGCAACTAGCTAATCATTCCATCGTTTATCCATGAGGTATAGTGGAGGATGTCTTGTTCAAGGTGGATAAACTCATCTTCCCTGCTAACTTTGTAATTCTGGATTTCGAGGAAGATAAGAAGATTCCTATCATCTTGGGAATACAATTCTTGGCTACAGGCCGAACTATGATTGATGTGCAAAAAGGAGAGCTTACGATAAAGGTTCATGATCAGAAGGTCATTTTTAATGTGCTCAAGGCAATAAAGTTACCCATAACTAAAGAGGAGTGCTTTAAAGTAGAATGGGTCGACTCTGTAGTGAATTCGGAACTTGAGCAATTGCCAAAGTCAGATACCTTAGAGAGAGCTTTAATAGGGGAATCAGTTATTGAAGATGAAGAAGGAGCAGAGCAACTGTAGGTTTTGAATGCACCTCCATGGAAGAGGAAGTTGGATATGCCCTTCGATTCTCTTGGGTTAGCAGAGCTAAAAATTTCTCAGGAGTGACTCGAGTCATCTATTGAAGATGCTCCCACACTTGAGCTCAACCCACTACCAGATCACTTGAGTTATGCATTCTTAGGTGCACCCCATGACAAGGGGTTGGGATATACTTTTGATGATGTAGAGGGTGACCGGCCGGTTTCTCCCGTGCTTATATATGAGCCCTCTCGTGCACCACAGGCAGTTGATAGGACTAGTATTGGTGATGCATAGTTCAGGCGATTGACTAGGCGTATGGAGGCCATGCACGACAGTCACTGTCATTTTGCTGCATATTTGACACACACTCTCGGTACTGTTTCCCGAGACAGTGGTGTCGAGGTTGATTGGCCACCTGATCCTCCACCCGAGGAGGGTGATCCTCCTGACAACTAGGTATACCTGAAATCCTTATTATTATCATCAATGAGGATATTGAAAATTTAAGTTTGGGGGTGATAATGTAAGGATTAGTTTATGTGTGTCCATATAGTTCATATAGATTCATATTGCGTGTTTAGTTGTAGTTCATTCATATTTTTGCATGATTATTCATATAGGACATATTTGTTTGTGTTATTATGTGAGTCCATGTAGTTGCATTTGAATGCATATAACATGATCCCTTAGGTTAAGCTATTTCTGATTGATTGGTTGATGTTGATGTGAGTGTAGTGATGACGAATAGAGGGGTGTTTAAGTCCTAAGGAATTGATTTGCATGCCAGAAACAAATATTTTCACAAAGTCTTATAGGGTTGTTTTAGATCTAGATCATGATCATACTTGTTTGTTGTTGAGATTTAATCACTTGGTTATATTTAGAATTTGTGATATTCTCGTAATGACGTAAAAACACTGATTTTTTATCTAGAGAAAAACTTGGATTTCATTGCTAGTTGTGAATAAGGCTAGACGTCAAATGGCTCGTAGCCGGCTCATAATTTTATGAGTAGTCTGGGGTTGAATGAGATGGAGCGAAACACACTCATTCAGAAATTGTTGTAAAAAAGGGAAAAAAAGAAAAGAAAAAAAAGTATGGGTTTATGCATAATTGATCAAGAGTGAGCTCTTTAATACTCGAGTTATTAAGTTCTAGGGGACTTTGTGCCTAGTGACCTAAGGCTTTTATAGTCTGGGATCCGCTAACCTAACGCTCGTTACATGGGTATTATTGCATAAGTCTTTTGGGACCTCATTCATTACACGATCAAATAAGCATTTTTGTTATATGTTCAATAATAGCATGAATCCTTGTATAACTCTAGTTGAATGAAGGTGTTGTGAGTCATTATGCGCTTAACATCTATTCTATTAATAAACTTGTGATTGTTTTGATGAAAGATAAGTTATGATTATTGATCTAGTATCGAGAGTATATATGTTAAGTATCCATACACACACGTTTCTGGTTTGTGAGTTGGTTTGTGGGATTTATTCGAGCTCTATTTTGAGTCATTGCATTCTTAGAGACATTGGCTTATTCATTTAGTTATGGTTATTCTGAGGGGATCGATTGCATTATCATTTAGTTGCATTCATGTAGTTCCATTCATGCATTAGGTTGTTTTGTAGTTTTGAGTCTGTTTATGCTTGAGGACAAGCATCGATTTAATTTTGGGGGTGTGATGAGTGGATTTTATATCTACTTGGAATGATTCATTACAGGCTTAAGTTGGTGTTTTGGACTCAATTTGTTGGTATTTTTGATGGGGTTTTGTGTTTGTGCATTTCAGACATCAGTTAAATGAAGAAAGAAGCTTTTTAAAGAAATATGCTGAAAAGAGATCAGAATTGTAAGCCTAGGACATTCTCAAGTTGTATAGAATCTCGTTAGCTTCGCGTGAGAAGTTGAATCGCCAAATTCTGACGAGTAGAACTCAAGATACAACCAAAAGAAGAAGTGTCAGAATTTTTCCAAAAGGTAGGCGCGGCTGCACTTGAACCAGCACGCCCGCGCCGCTGAAATCACTATTCCAGCACGGCCGCGCCCAAACACAGCACGCCCGCCCCCTGTTTCTGCCCCAGAATCCTGATTTTAGTCGAAATTGAAGATTTTGAGAGTCCTGGTCATCCTGGAGCCTATATATATTAATAATAATACATTTTTAACAACAATGAGACCTGGGAGAGCAATAAGAAGACCTAGAGAGCACGAGACAACTACGAAGAAGAAGACTTTTATTTTCTTTAATTTAGGCGATACTTATATGCTTGTTTTCGATTTGTGTTTGAACCCCAGTACTCTTATATTGTTTATTATCATGCTTTCATTGGAACCCATGGTGATGATGAGTTTGATTATGAACTAATCGTTATCGTGGGGTTCTAGCAGATTTATTTAAGGATTTCTTTAGTTAAATTGTTTTGATACCTTAGTGTGTGGTGATTATATGATAACCTAGTATTGGTTGTGCTTATTCGTCTTATGTGTGTAGCTAACATATAAGATAGCGTGTTAATCTCTATTGAAGCGAAAGTGAATATAGAGATTTAGAACTTGTCATGCTAGCATAGGTTCATATGTTATTGTTATGCATGAGTCGTAGGTAATTTTAACCATCTTACTTGCCCTATGTAATCACGATAGATAACTCGCGCATTAAACCGTTATGTTTTCAATTCTTATAGACATATAAGGACTAAGCATAATTGGTGTCTATTCAACTTCTATCTCTTTTGTGGATGCTTGGTAGTAGGGTATTCGTACAATGAAAGTTGGCGTTTACTAGTTTCGTGTTATCTGATTAGTGTCATCACCATTACGTGCTAAGGTTAAGAACAAAAAGGTTATTGAATGAATTATTTAATGAAGTTAGGATCCCATATTTTTCATATATATTAATTCAACCATTCTTGTTCTCTTAGTTATAATTGTTAGTTTAATTCTTAGTTATAAATAATCTCAACTTGTTATTTATCTTAGCATTGGATAATAACCATATCATTGTTGCATAGGTGCATATTCTTAAATTAACCAAAGAGTCTCTGTGGGAACGAATTTGATCTAAATTTTATACTACTTGCGAACGCGTATACTTGCGTGTATTATTAGCGTGTGTTAACGTCCTAACAATAGGTCAATCCAAAAGACATTACTAGAAATTCATAATGACTGTACCTAGTTCTGAAAGCCGTCTTCAGTACGTTCTCAGGTTTAATTTTCAATTGGTAATACCCGGATCTCAAATCAATCTTAGAAAAGTACCTTGCTCCTTTTAACTGATCAAACAAATCGTCAATTCAAGGTAACATATACTTGTTCTTGCGAGAAAGCTTGTTGAGCTCCCGATAGTCGATACATAATCTCATGCTTATATCCTTCTTTTTAACAAATAATACCGGTGCACCTCATGGAGATACACTGGGTCTAATCACTCCTTTTTCCAATAATTCTTGCAATTGTTTCGCTAATTCCTTCATTTCAACTAGCACCTGGTCTGATACCACTATCTCAGAGGAGCTGATGGGAGGAACTAGAATCTGGCACTGCCTAAGACAGAAGGGGGTCTCCTAGGCATCTGTAATATATGAATATATAAAACATTTTGCAAGGGTGAGCGATCAATCGCTCAGCAGTACCACTATATGAATAACAAGTAAAACAGTTTATGATAAAAAATTATAGGAACAACAATCATAACTCGTTTATAAAAACAAGTAAAATAAGTATAAATTGGATATCAACAATTAGCATGCTCTATAAAACAATTACACCAGTCGTGTGTTGTGCGAATACCAGAGTCCAATTTTAGCATGCTGGTTTCATTTTCGAATCACATGTTCCATTACAGGAACCACAAAACCATTTATCCTGTTACGGGGAGCCAAAATCAAAAATCATTCGTTCGGTTACAGGAATCACAAAATCTCGCTCAGACATACATATTGGATGATTAGTGATGAGACAGCTGATCAGGCTATCATCATCGGACAACTCCATCTTCCATCCCACAAAGTTTGTTCCGGAACTCAGAGACTAGCTAAGTCTCTGTCACGCTAGACTAAGTGGTTTAAATAGGGTGCGCAACCAACTTAGCCTCTTACGACATCTTCCTGGCCGTTACAGGCCCTTGCGCACGCTCATCCAATTATCTGATCTATTTTATCCAGTTTTCAACCACTTATACCTATCTTTTTTTATAAAACAATTCTATCACAACACATTTTCCAAAACCTTTCTAATTTATTCACAATTTAGAGATAGGCATTTTCAGAAGTTACTTTTCCCTATGACATAAGTTAACAAAACATTTTTAAACACAGGGGATACGTAACTCAAAATGTTCTGTTCCAGTACGTAATTTAAATCAACAGTTATTCATATATTACTGAACCATAAAAGATATGGTCAGGGGTACTTGCCTCAATACACTTTAACAACAATTATTGTTTGGCCTTGCACCGACCGGGATGCTCGGGATCTCGATTGGAACCTACAGAACCGAAATACCCTAAATTAGACTACCGAATATGCTTGACATATCCTCGCTAACTTTCTGCCCATACGATATCAAAGCCCAACTCGTATTTATACACATTATTGTATTACACGTAACAATTAGGGTTCACGTCCTTGAAAGTCGGTTCGGTATTCATTTTCGAAAAATACATACACCCGTCATTTTTGGAAATTAGGGTTATTGGGTATTTTCGGCAAAATATTTCACCACGACGTGCAATCAGATTTCGTATAAAGTATATATATATATATATATATATATAAAAAAAAATTCGACGTTCCCGATGATTAAATGATACGTTCATGTATTTCCTTATTTTGATTTCTCGAAAATCGGGCAGTGTTTCCTCTATTTATCGGACTATCCTGTCGAAACATAATTGACGTCAATCACAACAATAATCCACAATTCCGCAATTCCCAAACACTGATACAAATTCAATTATTAATTACTATTATTCATATTTTATGTTTTTATTCATATTTTTATATTTTTATTCGTAGGACTCAAAAATATTCATCACCGTCCACCGTCGGCTCACTGACGCGGTAAAATTCGCGGGTTCCCGTTTATATCAGGCGTCCACCGATTAATTATTAGTAATTTCTACACGCAAAGAAATTGATCTCATGAAATTGCTCAATTATTTTCTACAGAAATAAAAATAAAATACAATTAATAAAATCTCAGTCCTTACTATTGGAACCAGCCCAGATTCGGTGCCTCCTTCTCAGTGTCAACTATATGGCCTAAGTAAGCTTTGAATCCTTGTCTTAACAGTTTCCTCACCTTCAGTATCGAAAGAAATTTCTTTTCTTGCCCCTATCCTTGATAATTTACCATAGTACATGTGATGGCCTCAACCCCGGGGTCAAGAGATCACGTCACTAACACATGAAATCACAAATGTAATACAACTAACTCATTCTTATTTCAATATAAACACAACCCCTTCACAAGATCTTTTCCAGGTTCAAGTATGATTAAGGTTACACAACTAATACAAACCAACTTATTAAAATAACTTAACACTACTAACTTTCTACAACAACTCACAGACCACACCTGATCTGACACCACTATCTCAAAGGAGCCTGATAGGAGGAACTGGAATCTGGCCCTGCCTATGACAGAAGGGGGTCTCCTAGGCATCTTAAATATATGAATATACAAAACATTTTGCAAGGGTGAGCGATCAATCGCTCAGCAGTACCACTATATGAATAACAAGTAAAACAGTTTATGATAAACAATTATATGAACAACAATCATAACTCATTTATAAAATCAAATAAAACAAGTATAAACTGGATATCAAAAATTAGCATGCTGATTTTAGCATGCTGATTTTAGTTCCAGCCACCTCTATAAAATAATAACACCAGTCGTGTGTTGTGCAAATACCAGAGTCCAATTTAACATGCTGATTTTATTTTCAAATCATCAGTTCCATTACAGGAACCACAAAACCATTTATTCCGTTACGGGGAGCCAAAATCATTCGTTCCGTTACGGGAATCACAAAATTTCGCTCAGACATATATATTGGATGATCAATGATGAGACGGCTGATCAGGCTATCATCATCAGATGGCTCCATCTACCATCCCATAAAATTTGTTCCAAACCTCAGAGACTAGCCATGTCTCTGTCATGCTGGACCAAGTGGTTTAAATAGGGTGCGCAACCAACTTAGCCTCTTATGCCATCTTCTTGGCCGTTTCGGGCCCTTGCGCACGCTCATCCAGTTATCTGGTCTATTTTATCCAGTTTTCAACCACTTGTACCTATCTCTTTTTAAAACAATTCTAACACAACACGCTTTCCAAAACCTTTCTAATTTATTCACAATTTAGAGATAGACATTTTCAGAAGTTATTTTTCCCCAAAACATAAGTTAAAAAAACATTTTTAAACACAGGGGATACGTAACTCAAAACGTTCAGTTCCAGTACGTAATTTAAATCAACAGTTATTCATATATTACTGAACCATAAAAGATATGGTCAGGGGTACTTGCCTCAATACGCTTTAACAACTATTATTGGTTGGCCTTCCATTGACCGGGATGCTCGGGATTTCGATTGGAACCTACAGAACCGAAATACCCTAAATTAGACGACCGAAATGCTTGACATATCCTCGTTAACACTCTACCCATACGATATCAAAACCCGACTCGTATTTATACATATTATTGTATTACACGTAACAAGTAGGGTCCACGTCCTCGAAAGTCGGTTCGGTATTCATTGTTGGAATATACATATACCCGTCATTTTTGGAAATTAGGGTTATTGGGTATTTTCGGCAAAATATTTCACCACGACGTGCAATCAGATTTCGTATAAAGTGTATATATATATATATATATAAATATATATATATATAAATCTGTTCGACGTTCCCGATGATTACAGGACACGATCCCGTATTTCTGTAATTTGATTTCTCAGAAATCGGGCAATGTTTTTTCTATTTATCGGACTATCCCGTCGAAACATAATCGACCTCAATCACAACAATCACAACAATAATCCACAATTCCGCAATTCCCAAACACCGATACAAATTTAATTATTAATTATTATTATTCGTATTTTTATGTTTTTATTCGTAGGACTTAGAAATATTTATCACCATCCCCCGTCGCTCGCCGAGGCTCATCGCCGACGACGGTAAAATTCGCGGATTCCCGTTTATATCGGGCGTCCTACGCGCATTTCACCGATCAATTATTAGTAATTTTTGCATGCAAAGAAATTGATCTCACGAAATTGCTCAATTATTTTCTGCAGAAATAAAAATAAAATACAATTAATAAAATCTCAGTCCAACCGAGAAACACGCGCGAATATAACTAGCCGAAAAAACACAGCAGAAATCGGAAAAATCAACAACTCAGGCGGCAATCCCAAACACACACACGCAACATACACAATACAAACACATACGATACACACACACGCACATATATACACACGCAACTGAGCAATCAAGAGTCGAATAAATGGCGGTACCAGAGGCACGGCGACGACTTTCCGGAAAAAAAATAAGGGCAGACGAACACATAGAAACAAAGAAGAAACGGGAAGGGGAGAGAGAATAGAGAAAGAGAAATAGGGAAGAAACAGAAAAAAGAGATTGAGGAGGAACTAACAGAGGTTCGTGAAAGAGATTAGAGAGAGAGAGAGAGAGAATTGATGTTCAAGGATAGAGAGAGACAAGGGATTGAATTGGGGAGGAGATGAGATTGGGTATACTTATTGGGTTTTTTTCCTTATTATCTGTATCTGACACACATTGTTTTGATTACTAACGATACACTTCCCGGATAAAATAAATTGAAATAATTCCAAATAAACTTCAAAATTCCCAAAATATTTAAAACTAATAATATACAAAAAAATTATAATTTTTAAATCATTTTTGGAACGCATATCGGACCTGCATTTTACGATATAATGAACCAACGTGCGGGTGAATAAAAGACGAAAAATTTCCAAAATTTTTTTAAAATTCTCGAAATATTCCAAAGTTAATAAATTATGAATTTCATGATTTTTGAAATATTCTGGAATTTAATACTGAATTTATACTAAAATACAATCAAATAATCATTCAGGGATAAATAATCAATAAAATATTGATTTCTAAATTTTATAAAATCCCAAAAATAATTATTGAAATTATAAAATCATAAAAAAAAATTTAGAGACAATACAAATATTTATGAAAATAAATCTTCAATAAAACCATTTTAAAAGTGAAAACAAAACAATGCTGCTCAATAATTAATTATACAAATAATCCCTACACACCAATAATCATGCATAAATAATAATAAAATAACACACAGTTGACAGAACCCATACACATATTTTTTTTATTTAATTATTCAACCGTTACACTTTTAAATATTACCAAAAATATATGAGTCGTTATAAATTCTATTGGTTTGGTTTAGATTTAATTTGGAATTGGTTTGGAATGGATTGATTATTGGGTTTGATTTGAGATTTGGATTTTGGTTGCAGATGTGGTTTAATTCCAAAGTTGTTTTATTTGGTTATTGGATGGCATGAATGACTTTTGTTTTCTAGGTGATTGATACTATGTTTTCTCTTATTTTGCGGTTGCATCTTTACTCTTGTTTTGCTGTTGCTCTTGTTTTTTGGTGATGGGGCTTTGGATTTGCTTGACTAGGTAAATCTGTTTTTTATTTGACAAACTTTCAATTTACGATCGTGGTTTGAGGGGATGTTAACATTATATAATTGTTGGATAGTTTCAATATTATAATATTCTTTATTATTATTTGGTTGTTGGTTATATATGTCCATTTTCTATTAGAATCGAAAACAAGTTTTATTATAATAAAAACTACTTTATCTTTTCTCCATACACTTTATCAATTATGAATGATTAGTTAATTGTTTTTGACTAGTTGAAGGATTGACGTAGGATTGGATTACCCTAACAAAATTAAATATTACTGATTAGTGACTCCTAAAATGGACTAAATAATATTTTTTTGCATAGTTCAATTTTTAATAAATAATTTGAATGAGTTTACAACCCATTTTATTTGCGGTATTACTTAATTATGAAAATTATTTAAGGATAATGGTTTGAGACCTAACAAGGCCTAATTTTACAAGATTTATTAGAAAGTTTTTTAAATGAAAATTTATAATGTGAGATCTATTTCTTGTAGGGTTAAACGTTAGAAAGATCAAACTGGCAAATGGGTCATTTAATCCAAAAAACTTGCATTCAAATTATTAAACTATTTAAAACTTTTAATCAGATTCCTGCAGTTAGAAACCGTTAAAAATAAATGAATAAGTGAAGTGTAATGCTGATGTGGCTCACATTCAACAAAAACCCGTGTAAATGGGTAATCAAAATAAAAAACTTACAATCAAGTTATTATTTTATTTTATTTTTTTTCAATTAAAATACTTGTTTTGATTATGAGACAACATTAGTTTTATAAGAATAATAATGCATTTAATATATATAATTAAAATATAAATTTTATTGATAATAATTTGCGCCAATAGTGATTGTTAAGAAAATTAAGATTATATACATGAATTTTATGATCTTTTTACTATATCGAGTAAAATTTATATTTATGCAAAAAGAGAAGGTTTAAAAAATTTTTGGCAAAAAAATCACATGATATTCTTGAAAAATAAAATTAAATAATGTATAACATTAAAAAAATTGTTATTAACTTAACCAAAAGAAAATTACATTTATACTTATTGCATATGTTAACATTTGTAATAAAAAAAGAATTTAACTCACGAGTTTTGAATAATAAAAAAGTTATATCGATTTCTTTTAAAAATACGTAGAAAATGACATATATTTTTAAATTTATATACATTTGTGAATTGTCATCCGTTTCTGTTAAAATTAAAGTGAACCTGTGCAAAGCTTGCAATAAGTCAAGCCAACTATTTATAATGAATCGTACACACTGATACAATCTCTAATATAAATCATGTAACCGTATTCACACCAACGAACTAACTAAATACTAATGCAATCTATAATAAATATAATACAATTCATTATTACATCATTCATAGGAAAACAACACAATATTGTTTAAAAATATAACTAAATAACTATAAATCTCACAAAAAATGCTATGCTTCTTGAAATTAAATTGTTACAGAGTTTTTCTTGAAGAGTTTGTCTAATAATCACTAAATTTTATACATTTTTGATAATTTAACTCATTAAAATTGGTGAAAATATTTGTATATATAATAAGTCCATCACAATAAAAATGACCAAATCAAATTTTACCGTTCAACTTATTAGTGCATGTCCTCGACCCAAAACGAAAAATCCTAAAGAAGTAGAGCAATGCTAGAGTTACAAAAGAAAATTACAAAAAATTGTCACAAAATTACATGACATGGGTGATGTGATAAAATGAAAAAATTCAATTGGTCATATTAATATAACTGCAGGGGAGTCCATTTATATTTAGCCAACCAACATTTGACCTGTGACATTTTTAACTATTTTAATAACTCATTTTATATTTCTAGCATTTTCCAAATAAGAATACACAAGTCATCACATTGTGCACTTTTTTTCAACTATTTTCAATAGGTATTTGACAAAGTTGGTTTGATGTTATGATGTACAATGACATGTTGTGTAGCTTGCTCAATCACCTAAATCCCCAAAACGTGTAACACCCACTCCCTCTAAATTAAAATACCCTCCCAAAATAAGCAAAACCAAACTGTCCAACCGCGTATTCTCTCATATAAGTCTCCGTCTTTTACCTACACACACTTCTCAGTATATTTACACACACATACATACAAATAACACCATTTTCTCATTTCCCTCGAAGCTTCCTCCTATATCAAGCACCTTGCTTTCACACCACTATTACCCTTCTTTTCAACTCCCCATTTCCCTATACATATACATACATACTTTTGTGCGTATATGTTTGATAAACCCAGCCGAAATCTACACTTGTCTTTTCATTTGTCAACTTAGAAACTGACGCGTTCACACTTTTTTTCGTTCAGACATTTGGTCGAACATTTCAACTGCAACTACTTTTATTACCAAATTTTCAGCTTTTTTCTATATGAAACTCCCAGCTTTCTTCTCAGAAACTGATTCTTATATCTATAACTTGTTGAGAGATACATCATTGGGTCAAATGAATGAGAATAGTGTGGAAAATAAGAGGCAAAGAAGAGTTAATAAAGGGAGAGATGGAGGTGGTGATGGAGGTGGTGGAGGTGATGATAATGGAATTGGAGGAGATGGGGTTGTTGGGGAGAGTGTAAAAACAAAAGGGTTGAAGGAAATTATCACAACTTTGTTGTTACTTGAGGATCAAGAAAAAGGTGATAACCAAGAAAGAGAGAAAATTAGGGCTCAGGAAAAGGAGGTGTTTGAGGAGAATTTTAGGAAGAGGAGTGAGGTTATGATGGAGTATTATGATAAGGTTCAAGGGTTTGATGGAAATTTGGAGAATTTTGATGGAGTTCGTAAAAGGAAGTCGAGAAATGTTGTGGCTGCTGCTGCTGTTGCTGTTGTTGGTGAGATTGGAGGTTCGAGTGATGTTGCGGGTACTAGTGGTGGTGGGGTTGGGAGTGGAGGTCCGCAGAGACGGTTGTGGGTGAAGAATAGGTCGAAAGCATGGTGGGATCAATGTAACAGTGCTGAGTTTCCGGAGGAAGAGTTTAAGAAGGCGTTTCGGATGGGCAAAGATACGTTTGAGATGATTTGTAATGAGTTAACTTCTGCTGTGGCGAAGGAGAATACTATGTTGAGAGATGCTGTTCCGGTTAGGCAACGTGTGGCGGTTTGTATTTGGAGGTTAGCGACTGGGGAGCCACTTAGGCTTGTGTCCAAAAGATTTGGATTGGGGATTTCGACATGTCATAAGCTTGTTCTTGAGGTTTGTTTGGCTATTAGGACTGTTTTGATGCCTAAGTATTTGCAATGGCCTGATGACATGACATTGAAAAAGATTAAGGATGAGTTTGAATTGGTTTCGGGGATTCCTAATGTGGTTGGAGCAATGTATACTACACATATACCTATAATTGCACCTAAGATTAGTGTGGCGGCTTATTTTAATAAGCGCCATACGGAGAGGAATCAGAAGACTTCTTATTCGATTACCGTTCAAGGTGTTGTTGATCCAAATGGGGTGTTTACTGATGTGTGTATAGGTTGGCCTGGATCTATGCCTGATGATCAGGTTTTGGAAAAGTCCGCTCTTCATCAGAGAGCTAAAGGAGGGCTTTTAAAGAATATGTGGATTGTAGGTAGTTGTGGGTACCCTTTGATGGACTGGGTGCTGGTCCCTTATGCACAGCAACATTTGACTTGGACTCAACATGCTTTCAATGAAAAAATCCGGGATATCCAGATGATATCAAAAAATGCATTTGCACGGTTGAAAGGAAGGTGGACTTGCTTGCAGAAACGAACAGAAGTGAAACTTCAGGACTTGCCTGTGGTGCTCGGTGCATGTTGTGTTTTGCACAATATTTGTGAGATGAGAAATGAGGAGATGGATCCAGAGTTGATATATGAGCTTGTTGATGACGAGATGGTTCCGGAGATTGGCTTGAGATCGGGAAGTGCAATCAAGGCAAGGGATTCGATTGCTCATAATCTTTTGCACCATAACCATGCTGGCACTTCCTTTTTGTCTTGAATACCTGTTGCTACATTCTGTACCCCGTAACTTATACTTTGGTTTTTGTTGTTGCTGTTTTACATCATGTAGGACTTTATTTTGCACTAGAATGCATACACAGATTTTACCTTAGTTCCTATACTTAAATTAACAACTGACTTATCGAAATAGTATTAGGAATTATATGTATTTTTATCATTTTAATGAACATCATTTTATTTATTGATTTTAAATTTATGTCATGTGTGTTATTAGCTGTTTAATCTCTATTCTGAGACATTACTGACTGAATGTGGATACTAATATTGTTTATAAGAAATTTAGATACTCAAGCACATATTTGTCTACATTGAGGTTCAAATTTTCGACCTTTGGGGTATGAGCAGCCTTGCGGATTCTGATATACTTGAGATTTGAGAGCTTTTTATGGGGGTCACTTGGTTGATTTCACAAAATAAAAGATTACTAAATTTGTTTCTGTTAGATTCCAGGTTTTGTCCATCTTGTTGATTTGGAGATACAAGTTATGTCTATGTTTTTGTATAACATCACTATCGGATTCAATTGCAGATAAACAGTTTGCAAATTTGGGTAATTCATGCCTGACATGCATCCCTTTCACACTAGACTAAAATATATTGCATTGAACTTTTTAGATGTTTTAGTAAGTTTAAGAGGGGACTTTGTGCAGTGTGATTTGAGATGGACAAGAAGTGAAGATATTAGATATCTCAAGTCTGTTCATGTACACATTAATATTAAACCAGTTGAATAAAGTTTCCTGTTGGCTAATTCTTTATTTATTTTTAAAAATTGATATTTTTCGTATTTTGGAACTTGTCGGTTCTTGTGAGAGATAATGACTGGATGACTACTTTGATATTTTAATTTATTGAATATATATATTTTTTTATCAATAAAGAAAATACTCTTTTGATGGAACACAATAGTACCAAAGTATAAATTTTTTAATAAATGAGACTTCACATTGCCCCATCTTTCTGGTGTCTTTTCCTTTTGATTTGGTCCTACATCTCTATCAAAAGTCAAGAGGGATTGTTTTTCATGCCACTTTGTCAAAAATAGTGAATGCAACATTTGATCTCTTCACCCACCACATTGTTATTCCTGTCTGATTGATCTAGAACATTCTCCTTATTCTCATCAGCACACAATGCAATGTTTCTTGTCGCTCTAGGCTTCCCAGGTGGTCATGGTCACTTTTCACATACTCCGTAGAAAACTTAATATAAAAATCACAAGAAGTAGCTAGAGACCTACGAGGGAATTGAAGCAGAGTTGAGAAGTACAGTTAAACTTAGGATAACATATTCTGCTAATTAGAAGCCCTCACACTGAATACTACTTGAATCTGAGACTGTAAGTGTAAGTTTTCCAAACTATAACCATGACTACCAAGTATTACAGTGCGGAGCAGATATGTAGTCCTATTCTCTGATAAAATAAATGGGTTAAATGGCATTTTGGTCACTCAAGTGACCAAAAAATTGCAGTTGGGTCATTCAACTCAAAAAAATTTCAGCCACGTCATTTTATTTACAGTGGCATGGTTCAGTGACTTGCTTAAAAAAATTCACAGTGGCATGTACAATCACATGAAACAGTATTTTGGTCACTCAACTGGCTCAAAATTTGTAATTTATTCATTAAACTGAAGAAATTTTCGTTCAGGTTACTGACCATTTCGTCCATTAAAAAACTCAAAAGAAAACTAAATGAGGAGGTTTCCGACAACCCCTATTTTCTCTCTTAAAATATGTTTGCTTATTTGTTCAACCAAGATCAATTAAGAGCTAAATTTTTAATTAATGAATGAAAAAATTGAGATGTAGGTAAAAATATTCATGAGGGAATAGTTAGGGTTTCTTCAAATTTAGGGAATGACTCGACACTATATTATAAGTATTTTTGTATAACTTTCTTAAAGTTAAATTGGAAAGCAAAATAAGATAATTTTTTGACATTTCGACTAGCTCTAAACAGATTTAGGGAAGATAGATTAGAGAAAATATAAATGATGATGTTCTTATACTGGTTATAATTTAAATTTAAAAATGCAGCGTGCAAGGGTTAGCTTAGTTGGTTAAACAGATGATAACTATCCTCTTGGTCACAGGTTCGAAACCCACGGGAGGAACGGAATGTAACGGCGAGTGATCTGAATGAAAATTTTAGGAGTAAAATGATGTGAATAAAAGTTTTTTGAGTGGGATAAGCGAATGCAAGTTTTCAGTCAATTGAATGACCAATACTCCATTTAACCCTAAAATAAATGAAATCCATGAAATGCAGGTGGATGCAATGCAACGTTCTCCAATATAAAATTCTTGAACTTACAGTAATTTTGAAAAAACTTCCTGGTATTGCAGTCACCGGGCACCTTCAGTACCAGATATGAGCATAAACGAAAGTGTGCAAAGTAGATGCTCAAAATCAAGAAGATATGTCAAGGAAGCCTGTTCATAAATAACTTCAAATTCATTTCACCACTTCTTGTGTTCCATGATCATACTCATCAGTCCGAGCAAGTTGAATGTACAATTTGTAGGTAAATATGGTCATCATCAAAATTCATGATTCATGTAACAAAAATAATAGTGTCATTCACAACATAATATAATTCTTAATTAACTACTGGCATCTGTAGTCACAAAAAATCTTAAACATGCACTGAGTACACTTTGAACAAAGAGACTTTTTGCGTTTTAAGTAATTTCGTTAAATAGCAAACACTGCAAGAAGAAAATAAGGGTCAACCATTTATTTATAACTGGACAAGGCTAAATTTTGACTAACAGCAGTCAAATTTGTTTTCGCACAAATTAAATCGGTCATATTTATTTTTTTAGGACCTCTCGTGAATTAATAATAACCTACACATCAGAATCAGATTCGTCCTTGGAGAAGTCCACAAAAAATTTAAAGCATACATAAAAGACAAGGAGAATGAATAAAGAAGAGATGACGCAAACACTAATGGTAAGACCTAATGAGTGAGAAAGCACAGCAGAAGTCCCTGCAATGAAAGCCACCATTACTGCTATAATCGACACCACATTGAGAATTACAGAAGTATAGACCAGGTCTTCTATTACCCCCGTCCTATCATTCAATGGTGCTAAGAAGTAGAAAAACAATGAACAAATTGAGAATAGAAGGGCAATGGTATCGGCTACCATAAATGTCTTAAAGGCCGGCTTCCTTAAAAGAATTGCGGAACCTTGGTTGGGTCCTTCATTTCCATCAAAACCACCTGGCATGGCGAATCCTGCTGTCAAGGCTACTGTGGTTATGAGTGCAGCCACTATCATATGAGTGTTCACCATTTCTTTCAACTCTTTTTTTCTTTCTTCATCATAATCTTTGTCTTCAGTGTCGGGCTCTGGCTCTGGCACTGGCAGTTCGCCTTTAATCCAATAGTCCCAGGTGTGTTGAACCTGGGTTCTATCAAGCGTTATTCCAACAAGCGCCTGTGAGATTGTTCAATCAAGGTATGTGCATGAGACACAAAGTGCATTAATTCGGGATACCTAGCACTACTCATTACATAATTAGTGTATAATTTAAAATCTATAGACATCAAAAGAATGTATTAGATATATTGATATATTAATGATAATTGTTGTCTCAACACTCACGTACCTGATCGATTAGAGAACCAGTCTGTTTTTCATGAAACATATCTTTAGGAGTGAAATTTGTGTCGTTCACCATATCCCAGTCAGCATTCCAGTTACCTGCATTCTGGAGTTCTTCAGTATAATATCCTAACTTGGCAATAAGGTGAAGAGGCGTACTTCCATCAATGTCCCTTTGAGAGAAAAGAGTGGTCTTCATATCTTTTGACAGAATGAAACTGATTACTATCTTTTGCTTTTGTTTCACCGCAATATGCAATATGTTTTGACTATTCCCATCCACACTCTCCCAAGCATCTGGCAAATATTTTAGAAGTTCACTTAACACAACCGTGTGTCCCTTATATGACGCTATGTGAATAGCTGTTCTCTTATATTTTTTATCTGCATAATATGCCACAGGTTTATCTGCATTCACTAGATCTTTAATTGAAGCCCACAGATTATTATGTGCTGCAAAGTGAAATGCCGTCCATCCATTATTATCTGCTACCTTTGGAAGATCTTCATTCTTTTCTAATAGAAGTCTCATGCATTCTGACATCATGACCAACATAATTGTTAAGACAGAAGTCATGTATGCAAGCCAGCCAGGAACATGGCCAAAAGAAAGTAAAATTCACATTTAAAGAAATAGTTAGTTCTGTAAGTAGAAAGTTCACTCAACTAACTTGTGCCTACTTTAATTTCATTACCACTCAACAATTTAAGGTCGTGTTTAGCATTATTATTGCCCTTTTCGATGAAAAAGAGCTAAAACAAATGTTTGATAAAGTTTAAAAGCGGTTTTTCTTGAAAGTGTTTTTGGCCAAACTGCTGTAAGAGAAAGCATATCACCAAGATTTTTATAACAAGTAAAACAACTACTGAGTGTATAAATTTGATTCCTTTTAACTAAATAATTTAATAGCATTTATTTAGTAGGCATAATTATCATATTCAATTTTTTACAGGTATCAATTTAATATTTCATACTAATATTTTTCTATCGATCTCTGTTTCGTAGGGATTACGAGGTTCAATTCTCTATAAATACTAATTTGAAATTTTAATCTCTACCGGATTAATAATAACATAACAATTTTAAAATTAATCCGTACCATATCCGTCGGCACTCATTAGTGCAGCATGCAAAGCCGTTCTTCCATCAGGACCTCCAAACGTTGGCGATTCACAATTGTCGAGAATTACTTTGGTCACACCAGCGTAACACCTAACTGCAGCAAGGTAGAGTGGAGTTTCCCTATACTTATTCTGAGGATATGCATAACTTGGATCTTCCTTTACTAATAGCTTAACCACGTTCTCGTTATTGTATCGAACTGCCACGTGCAAGGCAGTTTCAAGTTCCAAGTTGGTAGCTCTAATCAGATTTTGTAGGACTGTAGATGCTCTGTTCTCTGGATTATTAGGCCGCGGAACCGTAGACTTGGCCTTATTAGTGACTGCTTCAACCACAGCGCAGTTACCCTGTCTTGCTGCTAGGTGAAGAGCAGTCTCACCTCTTGAGTTCATCTGCAATAGTAGTGATTCATCTGCACGTTGTAAAATCTCTTTCACGCACTTCACACTCTTGAGTTGGCATGCAAGATGAAGCACTGTATTATTTGCAGGTGTCAGTTGATTACGTACCAGAAGCCAGTCCTTCCCCTTGAGGACATTAACGTCGTCTTCACCGAGAGCTAAGTACAAGTCACAATCCATATGATTTGTTGTTTATATGATTTTGTATATGATCACCAAAATTGCAGAAGGATGCAAGGAAGAATACTTGCAAATATGTAAATGACCGGTGCTTATACCTAACTAATTAGCAACACTTGATCAATTGGTCTTTAAAAATTAATTAGTATATTAAATGTCTATTAGTAACATTATGATTGATTGATTTCAACTCTTTCACATGATCAGGTGTGAAGTCAACTTATGTTTAATAAGATGTTAGTAATAATTGTATTTAAAAATTTACTCCCAGATCTAAACAGTTCTCTAGAGTAGGGATGGCAAAATAATCCGATCCGACGGATACCCGATCCGAAACCCGAAATTTTGGATTTACCGAACCCGATTTTTTAGATTTGGATTTGGATATGGATTTAATTTTTAAACCCAAAAATTTTTGGATTTGGATTTGGATTTGGATATTAGGTATACCGATCTGAAACCCGATCCGAAATGCGAAACTCTATCCGAACCCAATCCGAACCCGAAATCCGGAAAAAAACCCGAATTATTATATATATATATACATAATATTAGAATTTTATATATTACACATTATAATATTATAATATTATAATATATATTAATAATATACATTATACATATTATTATATGATTTTTAGAACATATATTTTTATATTTATGTTAAAAATTAATTAATTATAAAGTTTAATTAAATATGATTATTCAATCATTTATACGGGTGAAAATATTTATAAGGTTAACAAAATATCTTTTAGTAATAAATCTAAAAAATTGGGTATCAATTGAGTTGATTTTTTATATATTAGCTATACATAAAATAACACAATTAATGATGTGGTGTAGTGGTTGAAGATGACACGTTAAAACTCTTTCTCTATAAATCTTGTGTTCGATACCAATCACTTGCAATATCAATAATTATACAAATTTTCAGATTTCGGATTCGGGTTCGGGTATGAATATCCAATTTAAAAAATTTCGGGTTTCGGGTATACCCGAATCCGATCCGAAATCCGATGGATCGGGTTCGGGTATTCATTTTCGGGTATTTTCGAGTTCGGGTATGGATAAAATTTTCGGGTTTGGATATGAATTCTGCAATACCCGATCCGATCCGACCCGACCCGATTGTCATCCCTACTCTAGAGAGCAAATTGCTGCAGCAACCAAACGGTACTGAACACCACCTTAGTTATTAGTCAAGTAAATTATACTGGTGAAAATAGGACATGCATTAACAAATTATAATACTTACAGAAGCCAACAAAATATTGATGCAGTGGTTGAGTACGTGTTCCCCTTGCGGGAGATCACGAGTTTAACTCTTAGGCGTGCGTGTGTGATTAATTATCAAAGAAAATATAATAATTACTGAAAATTGGAAGAAAGTGACATATATTTGTAAAGGGATTAAATTTCAAAATTATCACTCAAGTGAATATCATATAGCACTTTAGGTTAAGAGTTTGAGCACAGATGTTGCAGGAGACGCTCTTGCAGGCTCTTGGTAAACAGACACAGTGACATAAACAAGCTGACAAGATGCAAATACGTAAAGTAACAATGATCGTGACAGCGTAAACGGTATACCTAACCAGTAATCAGTGGATCGAATTATTTATGTAAAGTTGAAGTTAATTTACATGTTATCTGCGTAGCTAAGCAGTAATTAGTCAACTTACTTAACAACATTATACTTCAATTGTCACCGAAATCACAGTTGTCTTTCTTTCAACTATATGCAGCAAGAGCACTAGTTAAATCTTAACAAATTGTTAATACTCCTCAGTACAAGCAAGTTGAGAGTACAATTTCTAGGTATATAGTCATCATCATCATCATCGAAATTCATCATTCATGTTAGAAAAATAATACTTTCATTTATAACATAATACAGTTCTTAATCATCTGCCAGCACTTGTAGTCACTAAAAATCCTAAACATGCCCCGAGTATACTTATCAAAAACACTTAAAGTCTAGAAACTGAAGTTAACCTTTGTAGAGCTAACAGAGCAGTTACAGCGGACCTGGCATGTGTAGACTCATCTTTGCGCATCCTCCAGGTGAGACAATCCAACATTATTAGCAAAAGGGAACTTCACCAGTGAAGCTACTCTGCCATTATTGGCTCGTATAGTACGCCTTTTGGCATATTTGCATTATCACTTTTGATCTAAACTAAAATCTCCTTGTGACAGAGGGTGGGAAAAAGATCGCTACAAGTAATATTCTTAACACGAGGAAGGGCAATAGCTGTAATATGTACAAACATTTTACTTCAAACAGAGAGACTTTTCTACATACTTGAAAGTTTGTTACATAGCAAAATGTAAAGTAAAATTTAAATATTGTGATTTGCAGCAATCACGTGCCACTTATTGATGTACCTATACAAATTTGGAAAAAATCTAAAGCTTACAAAAATGGCAAGGGGAGAGATTATAAGAGCAATCATACAAAAACGAATAGTAACATAAGATGAGTGAGGTAGTACAGCAGAAGTCCCTGCCATGAAAGCCACTACCATTGCCATAATCGAAACAAAGTTGAACGTCATTGCAACAGTGAGCGTGAAAAGTAATAACCCTTCAGTAATATTGAATTATATCAAGAAGAAGAAAACCAGTGAAACAAGTGACAAAATGAGGGCATATGCATCGGCTACCATAAATATCTTAAAGGAGCTCTTTCTTACAAGTACCGCGGAACCTTGGTTGGGTCCTGGATTGCCGTCAAAACCACCTGGCACGCAAATCCTGCTGTCAAGGATACCGTGGTAATGAGTGCAGCCACTGTCATATTAGCATTGACCACTCTTCTAGCAATTTTAAGCCTACTCTCGGAAGGAAGTTGACTTTCTAGCGTGGCCAGAGATAGACGTTCAACTTCTTCTTCTCGTGCTTTATCTTCAATCCATTGGTTCCAATGGTCTCGAACGCCAATTCTATCCACTGTTACTCCAACCAGCGCCTGGACGATTCATAAACTTAGGGATAATTATATTTTTAAGTTTTATTACTACACAGTTTACTACTACTTACAATGTGAGTGCTAATGGCATATGACTGATATATAAGGAAGATTATGATTTATGAGTTAGCTCATCTAGACTAGCAAAACGTACCTCCTCGCTTTGGATTCCTGTCTGTTTTTGCCAAAGCATATCTATAGGAGTGAAATTTGTATTGTTTGCTGCATTCCAATCAGCGTTCCATTTATCAATACACTGGAGGAAAGGAAAATAAATCCAAACTTGCCAATTAGGTGAAGAGGCGTATTTCTGTCACTGTCCCTGTGACTAGCAAGACCGCTCTGATCATTTGACAAAATGAATTCAGTGACGGACTTATGATTTTGCATCACACTGATATGCAATATATTCTGACCATGTCTATCTGCACTCTCCCAAGCATCTAGCATATATTTTAAAAGTACTTCCAACACCATCATGTGTCCTCATGTGTCCTTTATATGCTGCTACATGAATAGCCGTTCTCTTGTGTTTTTTATCAGCTAGATACACCGCAGATGTATCTAAATTCATTAGAAATTCAACCGACTCGTAAAGATTGTTATGTGCCGCGTAGTGGAATGCCGTCCACCGGTTATCATCTGCTGTCTTAATCAGATCAATGTTCTTTGTTGGGATGGTTAATCTAAACTTATTCACTTTCCTTCCTGTAGATATCTGATTGCCTTTAATTGTTGCTTGGCCAGGGTGTCTGATTATTCTTAGTTATGGAATGATTGCAGGAGAATAAAATAGTAATTGAATATCTATAGGACTTTTGTGATTTGATTTCCTATTTTGTAGGCATCACACCAGACGTGATTTGCCAATTTTCCTATATATGTAATAGTCTCTCATATCAATAAAACACAGCAGTAGTTGAACGTGCATAAACCTTTGTGTTTCTCAGTTTCTTGTTATTCATACTCACATCTGCAGAAGTAGCTCTAATAATCTGGTATCAGAGCCTGGTCAATCTGTGGATGCCAAAGTATATGCCAAGAATGGCGACTGATAAAGGCAAAGAAGGAATAGTTACACTGAATTACCCTATGTTGACAAAATGTAATTACACTGCTTGGGCGATGAAGATGCGTGTTTACATGCAAGTTTATGGTGTGTGGGAGGCAATAGAGCCTAAAGATCCCAAAGCCAGTGTCGAGGATAGACAGGACAAAATGGCGTTAACAACAATCTACCAGGCCATACCCGAGGAGACGTTGTTGTCCCTTGCAGAGAAAAAGACCGCAAAGGAAGCATGGGAAGGCATAAAAATTCTGTACCAAGGTGCAGAGCGAGTGAGGACAGCCAAGATCCAGACACTGAAAACCGAGTTCGAAGCCTTAAACATGAAAGAAAATGAGTCACTCGATGATTTTTGTATGAAAATGAACAGCCTGATAACTAACATCAGAGCATTAGGTGAGGAGATCGTTGAAAGTTATGTGGTTAAAAAGCTTCTCCGAGCAGTACCATCTAAGTTTCTACAAATTGTTTCGACTATTGAACAATTTGGAGATCTAGAGAAGATGACAATCGAAGAAACCATGGGTTCACTTAAGATACATGAGGAAAGACTGTGTGGACAATCTGAATCCAATATAGGCCAACTATTATTAACTGAAGAGGAATGGCTAAGAAAGGACAAGGAAAAAGGAAAGTTATTACTTACCAGAGAAGAGTGGATGAGACGAAGTAACAGGGGAAACACTGATTCAAGCCAAAGATTTCGAAGTGATAATCGTGCTAGAGACAATGGTGGACGTGGTGGACGTGATAGAACAAGAGTCAGATGCTTCAATTGTAGTGGGTATGGACACTATGCCACGGAGTGCAGAAAACCGCGCAGAGATAAAGAACTGAAGGAAGAAGTTAACTTTACCAAAATACAGGATGACGAACCAGCCTTACTCTTATTAGAAAAGGAGGAACAAGCAATGCTCCTGAATGAAGAAAAAATAGTACCAAAGCTGAATAAAAACAAAGCAGAAAACTACACTGAATCAAATGTATAGTATCTAGATAACGGGGCAAGTAACCACATGACGGGACAAAGAACCAAATTCAAGGAACTAAACGAATGTGTGACTGGTCTGGTAAAATTCGGAGATGGATCAACAGTGCAAATAAAAGGGAAAGGCTCGATTGTGTTGAATTGCAAGGATGGCGGTGAACGAATCTTAAGCGAGGTATATTACATCCCTAATCTATGTAATAACATTATTAGCCTTGGACAACTTGTAGAAAATGGTTACAGGGTCATACTTAACGGAGATTATTTGTGGGTATATGAAAGTCAAGGAAAATTGCTTATGAAGGTAAAAAAATCGATGAATAGATTGTACAAAATTCTTATTGAAAGTAACAAACAAAGCTGTATGTTATCAAAATACGACAATCCTTCTTGGTTGTGGCACTCTCGATTTGGCCATATCAACTTCAAGGCCATGTCTCTTATGTCCAAGACTCAGATGGTGAGGGGTATGCCACAAATCGTTCCACCCAAGGAAGTCTGCACCGATTGTTTGATGTCTAAGCAAACACGAAGACCTTTTCCGTCTCACACTGTCTACAGTGCAAAACGAACATTTGATCTTGTGCATGGTGACCTATGCGGACCGATATCTCCAACTATAACTGGTGGTAATAAATATTTTTTTCTACTGGTGGATGATTTTAGTAGAATGATGTGGACCTATCTATTGAAAAGCAAAGATGAGGCTCTCGATGCTTTTAAAAAATTTCATATGCAGGTTGAAAATGGCCCGGAAAAAAGGATTAAAGTACTCAGAACTGACAGAGGTGGAGAGTTCAATTCTAAAGCATTTCAGACTTATTGTGAAGACGCTGGAATTATGCGGCATTTCACGGCTCCCTACTCCCCTCAACAAAACGGGGTAGTAGAAAGACGTAATCGCACTATTGTTGAAATGGCACGTAGTCTTCTGAAGCAAATGGAACTACCATTAACATTCTGGGGCGAAGCTGTTCGTCATGCTACATACCTTCTCAACAGGCTACCAACATAAGCACTTTCAGGAGTTACACCCCACGAGGCATGGTCTGGAGAAAAGCCTCATGTAGGTCACATTCGTGTATTTGGTTGCACAACACACGCAAAGATCTTAAAGGGCCATGTTTCAAAACTTGATGATAGGAGTAAAAGCATGGTGTACTTAGGCAAAGAACCCGGTACAAAAGCCTTCAGATTATATGATCCAGATACAGAAATGATACACGTTAGCAGAGATGTAGTGTTTGAGGAATCGAAACCCTCGTCATGGAACTCTGATACAGAACCACAAGGGGAACAACTGCAGACTTTCTCAGTATTACAACAATTTGCACAACAAGAGAATGAGGCTGTTGTGGAACATGAACCTGTTACACCAAGCGTTTCCAATGTAAGTAGTGATACAGACCAGGACCTGGAGTCCCCCTACTCGACAGGTTCAACATCTGAGAACCAGAATTCAGATTCAGATTCGAGCAGTGAATTTCACAAGTACAGGAGACTAAGTGATATCTACAACAACACTGAACAAATTAAACTCGAGGATGACGAGTTATATTTAATGGGCATTGAGGAACATCAAACTACTCTCAGGCTGTTAAGGAAAACAATTGGAGGAAGGCCATTGAAAAGGAAATGCAAGCCATCGAGGAGAATAAAACTTGGACCCTGACAACTTTACCTCCAGGACATAAAGCTGTTGGCTTGAAGTGGATATACAAGATCAAGAAAGGGCCAACCGGAGAAATTATAAAATATAAGGCGCTTATTGTGGCAAAAGGTTATGTACAACGACAGAGAATTGACTTTGAAGAAGTGTTTGCTCCAGTCACTAGTCTCGAGACTGTTAGACTGTTACTAGCTCTTTCAGCCATGAACGGATGGCAAGTTCACCATCTCGATGTCAAAACAGCTTTCTTGAACGGAGAAATTCTTGAAGAGGTATATGTTACTCAACCAGAGGGTTTTGTTAAAGCAGGCCAGGAGCATAAAGTTTATAAGTTACTCAAGGCCTTGTATGGTTTAAAACAAGCATCGCGTGCTTGGAACGCCAAGCTCAACAAATGTCTCGAAGAATTTGGCTTTAAAAAATGTCCATACGAGCAAGCTGTGTTTATAAAATGTGAGAACAATGAAGTAATAATCATTGACGTGTACGTTGACGACATACTGATAACAGGCACAAATCTTGCAGGCATAGAAGATTTCAAACGAAAGATGAACAGCAAGTTTCAAATGAGTGATCTAGGTAAACTTTCGTACTACCTTGGAATCGAAGTAGAACAAGGAACAGATTGTATAGAGCTTAAACAAATGGGATATGCAAGGAAAATTCTTGAAAAGGATGGGATGTCAGATTGTAACCCCACAAGATTTCCTATGGACCCAAAGGAAACTCTCAGTAAAGATGAAGATGGAAAGCAAGTTGACTCAACCCTGTTCAAAAGTTTGGTTGGGGGGCTGAGATATCTGGTACACACTCGCCCATATATTGCATTTTCGGTTAGAATTGTGAGCAGATATATGGAAAGACCCACATTTTTACACCTAAACGCTGCAAAACGAATACTCAGATATATAAAGGGGACAATCAACTTTGGATTAGTCTACTCGAAGAATGGTGAAAATTCTCTGTTATCAGGATACTCAGACAGTGACCTGGCCGGAAATTTGGACGATCGTAAAAGTACTGGAGGAATGGTTTTCTATCTTAATGAGAATCTTATAACCTGGGTTTCACAGAAACAAAAGTGCGTTGCTCTGTCGTCATGTGAGGCAGAGTTCATGGTTGCCACTGCTGCGGCTTGCCAAGCAATTTGGCTAAGAAATTTGCTGAAACAAATATCTGGGAAGTATGATGGTCCAGTGGTGCTATTTATAGACAACAAATCGGCCATTGATCTTACCAAAAATCCGGTATTTCACGGACGTAGTAAGCACATCGACATCCGTTATCATTTCATTCGTGAATGCGTAGAGAAAGGTGAAATAAGTATCAAGTATGTGTGTTCTGAAAATCAGAAAGCAGATATCATGACCAAGGCACTTACAATTTCAAAATTTGAAGCTATCAGGAAGCTACTTGGTGTTAAGAGCCTGAACAAACAAGTTTAGATTACAGGGGATAATGTTGGGATGGTTAATCTAAACTTATTCACTTTCCTTCCTGTAGATATCTGATTGCCTTTAATTGTTATTTGGCCAGGGTGTCTGATTATTCTTAGTTATGGAGTGATTGCAGGAGAATAAAATAGTAGTTGAATATCTATAGGACTTTTGTGATTTGATTTCCTATTTTGTAGGCATCACACCAGACGTGATTTGCCAATTTTCCTATATATGTAATAGTCTCTCGTATCAATAAAACACAACAGTAGTTGAACGTGCATAAACCTTTGTGTTTCTCAATTTCTTGTTATTCATACTCACATCTGCAAAAGTAGCTCTAATATTCTTTTCCAATAGGAGTTTCATGCATCCTGACATATCATCGTAAACAGATTCATAATATTGTTCTCTTCTAATAGTAGTTTCATGCATCGTTAACAGATTCATAATTAGTGAAACAGACAGAGGTACATACAAGCTCAGTCACAGCAAATAACTTTGCCAAACAAGTAAAAGAAATTAAATTCAAGTTTCAAAATTGCCTATTAGTACTTTTTTCTATCCTGGAAAAAACAAAAGTTAACGGACATAAGCTTGTGTGCATGTCATGAGAAACATCATTTTATCTGAATTAGAATACGAGTACAAAAATTCCATTGCAACGCAACATTAAAGAGAAATAAAAATGAATAATGATCAACACTAAAGCAGAATGACTGTAATAACAAGTGCTGAGGAATTGTGAGATGTATATTGTAATATGCGCGTGCTGTACGTACCGGATCCTTGCTTATTCATTAGTGTAGCATGCAAAGCTGTTCGTCCATCGGGACCACCATAAGTTGGCGATTCACAATTGTCAAGAATTAGTTTGGTTAAACCCTCGTAACACCTAACTGCAGCCATGTAAAGTAAAGTGGAGTTTCATTAAACTTATTCCGAGGATATGAATAACTTGGATCTTCTTTTACCAAAAATTCAACCACTTTCTTTTAATTGTGTGAAACTGCAACGTGCAAGGCAGTTTCGTGTTCCATGTTGGGTGCTCTAATCAAATTTTGGAGGACCGTAGCTGATATGTTTTCGAGATCACTAGGTTGTGGAACCATAGACTTGGCCTTTTTAACGAGTGCTGCAACCGAAACACAGTGCCCATGTCTTGCAGCTACGTGAAGAGCAGTGTCATTTCTTGAGTTGGTCTGTAATTGTAGTGATTCCTGGACACCTAGAATCTCTTCCACACATTTTATGCTCCCGTATCGACATGCAACATGGAGCACCGTATTATTTGAAGGTGTGAGTTGATCGCGGACTTCAAACCAGTCCATCCCTTTAAGCACATCAATTTTATCATCATACATGTGTCTATCTATGTGTTTTTGGACAAGGTATTAAATTCTTTGGTTGTCTTTGACAACATATTCATAATTTAATTATAAATCACCTGCAAGCATTTGTAGTCACTAAAACTTTAAACACGCTAGAGTATACTTAATGGAAACACTTGAAGTGAAAAGTTTGAACTTAACATGGTAGAGCTATTAGAGCCGTTAAAGCACACTTGCAATGAGTAAATTCATCGCATGTGCTAGGTGAGACAATCCAACATTACCAGCAAAAGGCCAAGGCGCCCTTCAGCAATGAGGCTACCCTGCCATTCTGAAATTTTGGTGGCACAAATAGGTAACAGAACCGTATGACATGAAAAAAGTATTTAAATCTGACAGGCCATTTGCTGCGCAAAAAGACTGATGAACCTGGTAACAGGCTGCAAGGAGACTATTTCTTTCTCGTACAACTGAGCAAACAGATTATCTGAGAGCAACAAAACAGACCTTTTTAGAGGTATCCTTTTTCGATTGTTCTGGTCATCACATCCCAAATCTGGGTATTATGCACTACACATCCCAAAGTTGTTTATATTCCGCATAAGGGCCAGGCAGATTATCTACAAACCACGGGTGTAGCCGCTCAGGTAGGACAGATATCATTCTCCACATTATTCTCCTCGACATTCTCTTTAAAGGTATAATGCAAAAGGAACTGAGAAGGATAAGGAATAAAGAAGAGATGATTGTAACAGTTATAGAGAGACCTGATGAGTGCGATAGCACAGCAGAAGTCCCTGCAATGAAAGCCAGCATCATTGCTGCAATTGAAACAACATTAAGCACTATAGCGCTGATGAGAAACTTAAAAATTACTCCCGTCTTAAGTTTGAATGATGTCAAGAAGTAGAGAAACAATGAGGATATCGAAAATAGGAGGGCAACTGTATCTGCTACCAGAAAGGTCTTGAATGCAGTCTTTTGTGAAAGAACAGGGGAGCCTTGTAAGGGTCCTTGGTTGCCGTCAAAACCACCTGGCATGGCGAATCCTGCTGTCAAGGCTACTGTGGTTATGAGTGCAGTCACTATCATGTGGGTGTTCGCCATTTGTCTGTATCTCGTGACCTCTTCTCTAGGAGATTCTTCTACTGGATCATCTCTTTCTGGCCTTACATTAGATATCCATATGTTCCAGTGGAAATTAACGAGGCCTCTGTTTAGTGTTGCTCCAACCAGCCCCTGATTAAAACGATGACATGTGTTATTTGGGAACATTTTTAGGATTACTTTAGGTATATGTAGCACTATGTAGCACTCTTCTGAATTTAATACAAGTTATGGTTACGTTATATGTAACTTACGTACCTCGTCGATTAGGGTAGCCTTATGCTCTTGGTAAAACACTTCCGGTGGGGTCAAATTTGAGCTGTTTACTACATCCCAATCAGCATCCCAATGCTGCAATTCGGGAA
The DNA here is from genome assembly GCF_009905375.1 of Apium graveolens. Taxonomy (NCBI): domain Eukaryota; kingdom Viridiplantae; phylum Streptophyta; class Magnoliopsida; order Apiales; family Apiaceae; genus Apium; species Apium graveolens. The sequence goes on from NC_133653.1 coordinate 13,005,017, forward strand.
TGAAAAATTTATATTTGGCAATAAGGTGAAGAGGGGTATTTCCTTGGCTGTCTCTTTGAATGAAAAGGGTATTCTTGATATCAAATTTTCGAATTGTTTCTGACAAAATGAATTTGATCACGTCCTTTTTGTTTTGCATCAAGGCGATATGAAATATATTTTGGCCATTTACATCTACATGATCCCAAGCATCTGGCAAATTCGTTAAAAGTATCCTCAACACCAAGTAGTGTCCTCTGTATGCAGCTACATGAAGAGCTGTTCTTTTATATTTTTTATCCACTTGATACGCCACAGATCTATCTACACTCAGTAGATATTCAAGCCATAAAAACATATTGTTATTTGCCATATAGTGAAATGCCGTCCACCCATTATTATCCGCAACACTTATGATGTCTTTGTTCTTTTCCAGCAGAAGTGCAGCGCATTCTGATGTTTCTCATGAAGAATATCATAGTTAGTATAACACAGATGTATATATTAACTAAATGAAAATACTTTCATTCATCAAAATGAAAATATGAAGCCGGGGTTAAATATCAATTAGGTGACTGATTGTGTCAAAAAAAACTCAACTAAGTTAGTCATTCCAAATTTGACTCAAAGTGATCATCAATTAACTTAATTTGATCATTCACTTAAAGTTGATAATTGAATGAATTAAAGTATTCCGTTAACTTCAATTTTTTATTTAATCGAAATGATCAAATTAATTTAATTAATAATCACTTTAAATTAAATTTGTAAAGAGTGACTTTTTTGGATGCAGTGATTCATCTACTTAATATTTAATATTTAACCCTACGAAGTAGTTGAGAGTGATTCGGTAAGTAATTAGCATCAAACACAAATGAACAAAGATCCAACTTTAGCATGTAAATAGAAAACGTGTACGTACCTCGGCCGCCCTCATCCATTGCTGCAGCATGCAAAGCCGTTCGTCCATCAGGACCACCATAAGTTGGTGATTCACAATTGTCAAGAAGTAGTTTCGTTACACCCTCGTGACGCCTAACCACAGCCAAGTAAAGTGGAGTTTCGCCATACTTGTTCCCAGCATATGAATAACTTGAATCTTCTTTCACTAATAATTCAACCACTTTCTCATGATTGTATCGAACTGCCGTGTGCAAGGCAGTTTCTAATTCCTGATCACTTGCTCTAATCAGATTTTGGAGGACCGTAGATGATGTACTTTCGAGATCTGGATCCCATGAAGACTTGGCCTTAATAATGAGCGCTTCAACGACACCGTAGTGTCCTAGTCTGGCTGCTAGGTGAAGAGCAGTCTCACCTCTTGAGTTGATTTGTAATAGTGGTGATTCATGAGCATCACAAAGAATGTCGTCCACACATCTTATACTCCCATATTGGGATGCAAGATGAAGCACTGAATGATCTGTAGGTGTCAACTGACCACGGACTTCAAGCCAGTTCATACCCTTAAAAACATCAATGCTGTCATCAAGGAGAGCTAAACACAAGTTACTATCCATATCATTCATTGTGTATATGAGAATTATAACTTCTACGTATATGATCTCCAATAATAATGCAAGGCAAGGCGAGGAAGAACAATTACTGTACATTAATTTATAGACTGGCTCGATCTCTTCAATCTAGATGCACACAAGCAAGGTGCATTTATGTAGATGACAGTGGTTGTTAAACCCTAACAATTACTTCCAGAAGACAAGCAAGAGCAATGCATGGGTCCTAAAAAGTAACAAACGATTACATGCATGCTGCCACGTATATGTTCCGTGGACATTACGTGTTCATGCCAACTCTGTGCAAGGATGACCGATGTCAAGGCCTTGGCCCATTTACAACTAGGAGCTCCTTGTTTTCTGGACCCATTTATTACATGTCAAATAAGCTTCAAATGATACCGGTCATACTGCTCCAAAATATAGGGAAAAATTTGGCGTAAATGAGCCAAATTGTTCGTAGCTACTCGAGCTCGACTTATAAAAAATTCGAATTTATTTTGAAAATAATCGAGTCAAGCTTGAGTTAGAGCTTTTCGAATTTTTAACCGAGCCGAGTTTGAGCTTTAAATTATTCGGCTCGTAAGGTTCGCGAGCCTTATCGAGCCTCTATTATTTTTAATTTTTTATTATAAATATATTTTTATGTAAATATTTAATATTTAATATTTATCATATATTATTTATTTTTTATCGAGCCGAACTCGAGTCGAACCGATCATATTTCGAATTTTTGTTAATATTCAATGAATTAATTTGAGCTTTTGAGCCGAACTCGAGTCTACTGAACCTTTTACGAGGCGAGTTTCGAACTTGAAATTAAAGGTTCGGTCGAGCTCGAGCTCGAGTTCGAACTGTTTTAATCGAGCTCGAGCCGAGTCTGACAGTATTCGACTCGGCTCAGCTCAATTACACCCTTAGGGTCAATTTCTGTTTTTTTTCAAATTTAATAAAAGCAGGGAAATTCGTCACCAAAAATTGCCAACCTATTTAAATATAAATTCGACTATATTCGGTTGAAATTAATAAATATGACTGATTTTTATTGAATTTATATTTTTCATATATTTTAAAAAACTATTATGAATTATTTAATTATCAATCATGACAAACAAATAAAAATACCAAAATAACATACGTCATATGTAAAGTTTTAGTTTCCGCAAAATTTTACATAAACTTTTCATATATTCATAAAATATTGAATTCTCATTAATTTAATACTTTTATAAATATTATTTTAATTTGTAAAAATGTTTTAAAAAATATGATTATGAGAAAGGCATATTACATTTAATAAAAAATATTCGAGAAAATAATTGTTGATAGAAAAAATGAATCTTGCTAGCTAAATGCATAAATGATATAGTTGATGACGATATGCCATTTAGGGTTTGGAGTTTGGATTACGGTTTAAGTTTCTAACTATATTGCATTTTTTTATTTATATCCAATATTGTAAAAAGTAAATAGTGTAGGTAAAAATTCAATTAATTCATATATTTAAGTGTTAATTATTTGACAAATATAAATCATCTACACTAAATTCGACCACAAACTCTATTTGGTTGAATTAGTAAGCTAAGTTCGGCTAATAAGAATCAAATATAAACTTAATTCTATTAAAATTGGTTGAAAATAGTAAATTTGACCATTAACTATCAAATTAAGTAAATTTTAGGAGAAGGCAATTTTTTGATGCCATTCATCATGCTTGTATTGTATTGGTTCACAAGCAATGATCGCTATTTTATAAACATCTCAACCTTGTTAAGTAACATAATATTGTTATTGGATAGTATCACTGTTTTACACTATATGAATATCGGATAAAAATGATCAAAAAAATTTAACTGAATTTAATTAAAACCGACCAGATCCAATCATTTTTAATTAAAGTCGACCGAATTTCAAATTGTCGTATTTAAGTGAGTCGAAATTAAATAAGCAGTCGTACTTAGCTATCAACCACTTTCAACCACTAATAATTCAACCACTTTCTCATGATTGTATCGAACTGCCGTGTTCAAGGCAGTTTCTGATTCCTGATCAATTGCTCTAATTAGATTTTGGAGGACCGTAGATGATGTACTTTCGAGATCTGGATCCGAGGAAGACTTGGCCTTAATAATGAGCGCTTCAACCACAACGTAGTGTCCTAGTCTGGCTGCTAGGTGAAAAGCAGTTTCACCTCTGTTGGTCTTAATCTAAACTATTTATTATTTCCCATATTTTATTTTAATTATTAGTCTGAGTTTAGTGGCTTAGTTGAACTGGTCTTTCACGTTGTTGAGAGATTGTAGGAGGAGTTCTAATAAACGTTAGGTGGTAGAGTATTTTCAGGAAGTCAGGTGCTGGTTTTTAGCCATTATCTTGTAAGCCAACTTCTATTTAACTTGTACTGTTTCATGGAATAAACTAAGAACGTTCAGAGTCATCTTTTGTTTGTCCAGTTTACTAAACAAACACCTATATCTATATTTACTTATATGATTAGATTCTGGGTTTAAGCAACATTTTGGTATCAAAGCAGGTTATTGCGGTGAATGCCAAAATATATGCCCAGGTCTGTTGAGATGGAAAATAGTAAAACAAAAGATGAAACGTTTGGTTTGAGTTATCCTGTGTTGAACAGAGGGAATTACACAGCTTGGGCAATCAAGATGAAGGTGTATATGGAAGCACACGGAGTGTGGAGTGCTATAGAGAGTGACGACCCAAAAGCTATGACAAAGGACAGAATAGACAAGATAGCGCTCACTGCAATTTACCAGGGGATCCCAAAGGACATTTTGTTGTCCGTGGTAGATAAGAAGACTGCGAAAGAGGTTTGGGAAGCCGTAAGAACCATGTGTTTGGGAGCCGAACGTGTGAAGGCTACAAGAATTCAGACTCTTAAGGCAGAGTTCGAAGCATTAACTATGAAAGAAGCAGAGCCTCTTGATGATTTTTGTATGAAATTGAGCGGTTTGGTGACTAATATAGGGGCTCTTGGTGAAGAGGTTAAAGAGGCATACGTTATGAAAAAACTATTACGGGCAGTCCCCACAAAATTCTTGCAGATAGCATCAACTATCGAGCAGTTCGGTGACATAGAGAAAATGACCATCGAGGAGACAGTTGGTTCACTGAAAGCTCATGAAGAACGATTACGGGGTCAGGTTGAGACTGGTGGCGGGCAACTACTACTGACTGAGGAAGAATGGTCAAAAAGAGAAAAAGAGGAAGGCAAGGTACTATTGACAAGAGAGGAGTGGTTGAGACGCTCGACGAAAGGAGGGACAGATGTGTCTTTCGGACAAAAACCTCGAAGCAATAGAGACTTTGGTCGAGGTGGTGGACGCGATAAAAGCAAGATTCGATGTTTTAATTGTCAAGCTTATGGTCACTATGCTATCGAGTGTAGAAAGCCAAGAAGGGAAAGAGAACACAAAGATGAAGTGAACATAGCCTAGATAAAGGACGACGAGCCTGCCCTGTTGCTAGCAGAAAACACAGAAGAAGGCGACAAGATGATGTTAATCAATGAAGAGAAAGTACTACCAAAACTCAGTCAAAGCGACGTTGGTGCGCAAATAAACTCGAACATGTGGTACTTAGACAATGGCACTAGCAACCACATGATGGGGCAATTGAAAAAGTTTACAGAATTAGATGAAGGGGTGAAGGGACAAGTAAGATTCAGAGATGGGTCTGTTGTGCTCATAAAAGGGAAGGGAACAATCTCATTGAAGTGCAAGAAAGGAGAAGAGAGACTGCTAAAAGGTGTGTATTATATTCCTAAGCTATGCAACAATATAATTAGTCTCGGACAATTGTTTGAAGAGGGTAATAAAGTTATTCTGAATGGTGCAGATCTCTGGATTTACGATAGAGGAAATAATTTGATTGTGAAGGTAAAGAGGTCCAACAATCGTTTGTATAAAATCATCATTGAAAGTGGTAACACAGAATGCTTACTGTCTAAATATGATGGAGAGTCCTGGCTTTGGCATGCCCGTCTTGGACATGTCAGTTTCAACGCTATGAACTTGATGAGTTCTAGAAAAATGGTACATGGCTTACCAGAGATCAAGATACATAATGGAGTCTGCACAGGATGTTTGATGTCAAAACAGACCAGGAGCTCTTTTCCGCGACAAGCAAGCTATCATGCAAAGAGGGAGCTGGAAATTGTACACGGTGATTTATGTGGACCGATTTCACCTGCTACTAGTGCCGGAAACAAATATCTCTTCTTGCTGGTAGACGACTACAACCGAGTAATGTGGGGTTACTTGTTGAAAAGCAAGGATGAAGCGTTCGATGCATTCAAACGTTTTCGAGCACAAGTAGAAAATGGGAAGGACAAGAAAGTGAAAATCTTCAGAACAGACAGAGGTGGTGAGTTCTCATCTAAGCGATTTAATTCTTACTGTGAAGAAGCAGGTATCGCGAGACAATTCACAGCACCATATTCACCTAGCAAAACGGTGTTGTAGAGAGGAGAAATAGGACAGTGGTGGAAATGGCAAGGAGTTTTTGAAAGAAAAACAACTACCTTCGATGCTCTGGGGAGAGGCTATTCGTCACTCGATTTATGTCTTGAATCGGTTACCCACTCGAGCGGTCTCTGGAGTGACGCCATATGAGGCATGGTTCGGGAACAAACCTAACATTGGACACATTAGAGTGTTCGGTTGCTTGGCTCATATGAAACTCCCACCTGCTCACACAAAAATACTTGACGATCAAAGTAAGTTGGCGATGTGGTCTTTGAAAAAGATAAAGGTTGGCCCTGGGAGTATGAAAAGGGAATGAAAGAAGAGCATATGGAAACCTTCAATATTTTTGGTTCAATAACAGGGGAGTCAAGTGACAATAGGGAGGTTGAAGAATCATATAATTCTCAGAATGAAGGTTCAAGCTCAGATGGAGATGTCTCAGGGGCTGCCTATACCCCAAAATCGCAATCAATAACACCACAGTCCTCTTCGACAAATTCATATGCTGATACAGATAGTGAGCCCAGGCATTACAGGTCGATAAGAGATATTTATAACGAGACTCAAGAGACTGTACTGGAAGTTGAGGAGCTGATGTTCATTGGAGTAGATGAGCCTACAAATTATGTTAATGCAGCGACTGATTACAACTGGAGGCAGGCCATGGAGCGAGAGATTGAATCTGTTGAAAGAAACAATACATGGCAGTTAACCGAGCTCCCTCCTGGACAAAAGGCTATAGGACTGAAATGGGTCTTTAAGTTGAAAAAGGATCCAAGTGGGAAAATAATTAAGCACAAAACAAGAATTGTGGCTAAAGGTTATGTGCAACGTCAGGGGATAGATTACGAGGAAATTTTTGCTTCGATCACGCGCCTTGAGACTGTCAGAATATTGCTGGCTCTCGCTGCAAAACAAGGCTGGGTAGTGCATCATTTAGACGTGAAATCAGCGTTTCTGAATGGAGAAATTCAAGATGAGGTTTACGTTGCCCAGCCCGAGGGTTTTATCAAAGAAGGCCAAGAACAGCTCGTGTATAAGCTAGTGAAAGCACTCTATGGTTTACGACAAGCACCTCGTGCTTGGTACGCCAAATTAAATAAATGTCTTGAGGAATTTGGTTATGAAAGGGGCCCCTATGAGCATGCGGTATACACTAAGAAAACAGGAGATGAGGTTCTGATTGTCGAAGTTTATGTCGACGATCTTTTGGTGACAGGCACAAGCATCTCGAGTATAGATGAATTCAAGGACCAAATGAACAAAAGATTTGAGATGAATAATCTCGGGACATTATCATACTACCTGGGTCTGGAGGTGAAGCAAACAAGGGATAGTATCGAGTTAACACAGACTGGTTACGCACGAAAAATATTGGAAAAAGCTGGAATGTGGGAGTGCAACCCTACAAAACTTCCCATGGACCATAAAGCATTATTGGCAAGGATGAGGGAGGAAAACGTGTAGATGCCACTCAATTTAAAAGCATGGTCGGAGGCTTGCGTTACTTAACTCACACGAGACCTGATATATCTTATTCAGTGGGAATTATAAGTAGGTATATGGAGAAACCCACAGTGATACACCAGCTAGCAGCAAAGCGTATCTTACGTTATGTCAAAGGTACTATGAATTTTGGGTTGGTTTATACAAAATGAGGAGGTATTGAGTCATTAACAGGTTACTCAGACAGCGATTTGGATGGTCATGTCGATGATCGAAGAAGTACTGGTGGAATGGTGTTTTACTTGAACGAGGGATTAGTGACGTGGGCTTCACAGAAACAGAGATGTGTGGCTCTCTCGTCATGTGAAGCGGAGTTTATGGCAGCAACCGCCGCTGCATGTCAGGCAATTTGGCTAAGGAATATGGTGAGCCAAGTGACTGGTAATCTTGTTAAACCAGTAGTGCTGTACATAGACAATAGGTCCGCTATTGATTTGGCGAAGAATCCAGTTTTTCACGAATGGAGCAAACACATTGATATCCGCTACCATTTCATTAGAGAATGTGTCGAGAATGGTGATATTATCATCAAGCATATTTCTACAGACTTACAACGCGCAGACATTCTAACGAAGGCTCTGCCAACTGCTGGTTTTGAGAAGATGAGATCGTTGTTGGGTGTGAGAGAGCTCCAGGTGATGGTTTAGATTAAAGGGGAGAATGTTGGTCTTAATCTAAACTATTTATTATTTCCCATGTTTTATTTTAATTATTACTCTGAGTTTAGTGGCTTAGTTGAACTGGTCTTTCACGTTGTTGAGAGATTGTAGAAGGAGTGCTAATAAACGTTAGGTGGTAGAGTATTTTCAGGAAGTTGCTTTTTAGCCATTATCTTGTAAGCCAACTTCTATTTAACTTGTACTGTTTCATGGAATAAACTAAGAACATTCAGAGTCATCTTTTATTTGTCCAGTTTACTAAACAAACACCTATATCTATATTTACTTATGTGATTAGATTCTGGGTTTAAGCAACAACCTCTTGAGTTGATTTGTAATAGTGGTGATTCATCAGCATCACATAGAATCTCGTCCACGCATCTTGTACTCCCGTATTGGCATGCAAGATGAAGCACCGAATGATCTGTGGGTGTCAACTGACCACGGACTTGAAGCCAGTTCATACCCTTAAAAACATCAATGCTATCATCAAGGAGAGCTAAACACAATTTACTATCCATATCATTCATTTTGTGTATGAGAATTATGACCTTCTATGTATATGATCTCCAATATGCAAGGCAAGGCGAGGAAGTAGAATAATTACATAAATTTATAGACTCTCGATCTATTCAATCTTGATGCACACAAGCAAGGTGCATTTATGTAGATGACAGTGGTTGTTAAACCTAGGAGCAACTTATCCAAGCTTTAAATTGAAATTTAAGAAATAAGGATCAAAAGCATATATACTTTAATAGTCTCTCTTAAATCACTAAACACCATCTTTTTAAGTATTCTCTAAATATTATTTTAGACTATATTATGTATATCACTCTCTCTTTCTCTCTCTTTTATATTATATTTAAATTAATATATTTTTAATAATAAAATATTTTTTAAAAAAGAAGTTTAAAATATATTATTAAAAATAAACAATTTTTTTCATATCTTAACTTATTAAAAATTATTTTTTTATACTATATGTAAGAATTAAGTTAACATCCTCTTCTACCAACTACTTTTAGAAGACAAGACTCAAGAGCAATGCATGGGTCCTAAAAAGTAACAAACGATTACATGCATGCTGCCACGTATATGTTCCGTGGACATTACGTGTTCATGCCAACTCTGTGCAAGGATGACCGATGTCAAGGCCTTGGCCCATTTACAACTAGGAGCTCCTTGTTTTCTGGACCCATTTATTACATGTCAAATAAGCTTAAAAAAAAGGTCTTTCTAATAAGGCCCAAGGGCACACAATAAGCGCTAATTCTCGTGAGTTTAGTACATTTTTATTGGTGGAGTTGTTGTAAATGCAGGGATCCATCAATATTTATGATTAAAGAACCAATCAAAATACACCAAACTCATGGGAGTTAGTGCTTATTATGTGCTCTTGGGGACATATTAGAAAACCCGTAAAAAAAATTTTAATTTTGGATATTTACGAGAAAACACCAAACCAACGTATTTAAGCAACGAAAGTTATTTTTTATTTTTGATATTTAAAATTCAAAATTCAAAAAAAAAAGGAAAATAGTTAATTGAGAATAGAGATGCACAAAAATCCCGGGCCCGAAAATCTGACCCGACCCGATCCGGTCAAAACCCGGTCAAGTCCGGCCCGGTCAAAACCCGAACCGGTCCCGGTCCGGGCTTCGGGCCTCGACGAGCCCTATATTTTTAGGCAAAACTCGGCCCGACCCGGTTAAAAGCCCGGGCTTCGGCCCGGCCCGACCCAATTAAAAGTCCGAAAAAGCCCGATTATAACATGATTATTCTAATATATTTTCTTATATATTTATAAATTCACATTTACTATAAATATAAATAATACTTTAAACACATATATATTTACATATTTGTGATTAATAATATTATTTATATACTTTATTGCATACATAGTGAAATAAGATATAATAAGCACACTATATATATTTGGATATCATTATTATCATAATAATGATAAAACATATTATTCTATAAACATGTTTATTTTTTGCCGAATTTAAATGTTTTCAACGAAGTAATGTTTTCATAAAATATTCCATGTAAACTAATACATTGTAACGATGATCTAGTTGCTAACATATGTATTTTTCGGAATCTCTAATAATACTCGATCAGATTTAAATTTGAAAAAAACTCGGTCCGATCCGATCCGGCCTGAAAAAAAAAGTCTGGTTAGACCCACCTCGAGGGCCCAGACGGGCTCTGACATTTTCGAAAAGCCCGGCCCGGCTCGGCCCGGTCAAAGTCAAAGCCCGAAAAGTCCGGCACGGTCAAAGCCCGAGTTTTTTAAGGTCCGGTCAAAACCCGGCCCGGTGGGTCTTTTGTGAATCTCTAATTGAGAAGCATCAACTCAATCCTCCTCGCTTCTCTTTCATATATTAAATAAAGCAGACTCCTGCACAATATTTTAAAATTGTTATTTAAAAAAATACTATTACTATTATTTCAACTTAACTTAAATTGAATTTTTTTTTGTTAACTTAAATGATTTTTTTTCCAATAAATTTGAAGCTAAAAAACTAGTTTGGTTTTTCTAAATTGTAATTTCTACTGAGTTGGCTATCTAATAAATATATTTCAATATTTTATTTTCTACTACTTAAAAAATTTCATTGTAATACATTTGAAACGGTGAAATATAGTTTTGACTTTTACAAGTTTCCTTTCAACATATTCAAAACTAAAAAGGTGTAGTTTTTATTTTATATATAAGATATAAGATATAAATATCCTAGAAAAATAGACGGGGGACAATTACTTGAGGATATATTATCTAATATAGAATTTCTAGACTACCTTCCAATGACTGTAAAAGAGCTTGGTAACATCCAATATAGAATTTATAAAATTCCTCTCTACTGAAAAAGACAGTTGCAAAAATATATTTATCAAGGAAAAAATATTAAAAAAAATAAAACTAAAAAAAACTATAATACTCTGACAATCCCTTTTTCCTAACAAATAGTATATATATAGATCGATGATTTGGAGTAAGTCTGATGTGAAATACACTCTCTGCTAGCTACATTCCTTTTAAGTTGTCCATTTTGCAAAAAAAAATTGTTCCTAAATAGTTGTTCTATTAAATATTTTAAAGCAAAATTTTCACATATTTTCCTAAATTATTCATGCACTCTCCAAATTCCATTATTTGACTTTTCTTTTATCGTAGATAACCCGCAGCTGCTATCTTCGGGTGCGTATCGGGTAAATCCTACGGGCTCACGCAATAACCTGCAAATCACGTGAACCAACTATATTAACCCAACTTATTAATACCGTCTATTTTCATTATTTTCATTGTTCAACTCTTTGACCTAAATCCTTTATGTAATCGCATTGATCTATGCAGTAATCATAAATAAGCATGAAAATAGATTTTTTAATTTAATGTAATAATCATAAATAAGCATGAAAATAGATTTTTAATTTAATGTTAATAGTATACAATATGTGCGATGTACGGTCGTTTTTATCATTATATATACTAAATTATAATTGTAATAATATATTACCTTGCAGGATTCGATTTTATATCATTTAAATAATAATATTTAATATTATACATAACAGTTTTCATGAATTTAATATAACTGCTCTAAATTGTGTGACTAAGGATCAACAACCAAAATTTTAATATTTCGTTTTTAATATAATAATATAAATTTAATATGGGTTTTTGTAAACTACACCACTAAAAGGGGAGGAAGAGATTTATTTTTTTGCAAAACGATTACTATCACAGGACAGACGGAGTCAAAAGAATAAAAACCAGAAGGTGCACGACAATCAATGCGACATTTGACAGAACTTCTATTAATCACACTGTGATAACGGGACATCACGAGATATATGTTATAAATAAAATATAAACTATAGAGTAAGAAATGGAGAAAGAAAGAGAGATCTTAAAAATATTATTACTTTTTCTGTATTTGTTCAAGTACAAATGACTAGGCAAAGTTTCTATTTATAATAGAGTTTTATCAACTATACTAAGAAAACTTAATTGTTAAATGTGAGTTTTTCAAAGATTGTCTGCCTCGTTAAAACCTTGCAAAGAAAAACTCGGTTGAATAAAAACCTTGACCAAGGAAAAAGAGTACAGTCTTCCCCTGAATAAAATATATCACATATTGACATCTTGATGTAATATGTTCTTAAATCTTCGCATTCCGATGTTATTTCGTAACTTTTCAAATGTTCATGTCGGTAGTGACTTTGTAAGTATATCCGCCAGATTATCACATGATTGAACTTGTTGTCCCTCAATATCTCCATTCTCTTGTAATTCGTGAGTGTAGAAGAATTTTGGTAAGATGTGTTTTGTTCGATCACCCTTGATATATCCTTCCTTTAACTGTTTAATGCAGGCTGAATTGTCTTCAAACAAAATAGTAGGTCGTATGTGATATTTGATAATCCACATGAATGCCGAATATGTTGGATTATAAATCGTAGCCAGACACATTCCCTACTTGTTTCATGGATTGCTAGTAACACTACACCATATATGGCCTCTCCCAACACTTTTTTTGGTGTTACAAGCAAAAATGTTACCTTACATCCCCCAAAATTGATCTAAGCTAACATATTTTTTTAGCGTTGCAGTAAAGATTATAAAGTGTTACCATAGACATGAGTAAATTGCTATTGTAACATAAAAAAAATGTTAGCATTGATATCAAAAAATGTGTTACCATAGAACTGAAATTTTAGGCGGTTCTTTTTTTTCCCCTTTGGATAGCATTTAGGCGGTTCTTTTTGGGACCAAATTTTTGGGTGGCCCAAAACTAACTAATAGCCCGCTCATTTATTTTGTCCTAAATATTAAAAACACATCTAAAAAATACACACAAACACTCTCGTCACTCTCTCACACATCAAAACACATACAAATAGTTGGGTTCATTGCTATTGTAGAAGATGAATTAGGGTTCAGAGTCTTCTCAGTTGGGTTATAGTTGTTAGGTCTGAACTGGGCTTGAAGTGAATTAGGGTTCAATAATTGGGGCTTTTCTCAGTCGGGTTTAGGGTTTGATTAATTGGGCTTTCTTTTCAATCGAGCTTTTCTCAGTCGGGTTTATTCTTGTTTTATTCAACATTTAGTCAAGTATGCCCTTATTTTCTTCTCTTATTTGCTTGTAATAAGGATTTGATTTATGTGCTTTTATTTTTTCTTGTATGCTTTTAGTTATCTTGTGTGTTTTTCTTTATAGAAGATGTACCGCGTATGAGTGTGTGTGTGTGTTGTATAGTACATGTTACAGGTTTGGAAGTTGTATAGTACTGTTGATCAGTACTTATACTGGAAGTCAGGACTTAAGGATATCAGTACTTATATTATCTAGGAGATAATCATCAGAAGATAGATATCAGAACTTAAGTGCTGAAGGACAATCAGATAAGGACAGTAGCTGATTAAAGGAAAGAAGATCGAGATAAACATAAGAAGAGATATGCATGAAGAAGGAATTCTGTGAAGAATGGAATACTTGGAAGAAAAGATATCTGATTGATATATTTTAGGAAGCAGGATTATATTTCATATCAATTAGCGATTATCTTGTAACTGTGTAGTATATAAACACAGACATAGGGTTTACACTATAAGTGTTATCATTATTAGAAAATATTATTCATTGTAACCCTTGCAGCTCTCGTGATATTTGTTCATCACTGAGAGGTAACAGTTCCATACTGTAACAGAGTTTATTGTTTCAATAAAGTTTGTTTTCTGTTACTTAAGTTCTTAAAGTTCGATTTGAGTGTACTATACACTGTATTCACCCCCTCTACAGTGTGTGTGTGTGACCTAACAATTGGTATCAGAGCCTATCTGTTAACATACATACAGTTAAAGATCCAAACACAATCATGTCGGACACAGAAACTCCAACTAAGCCTACCACAACTGAGGAACCACCAAAGACACAAATTCAGAGTCGGTATGAGACCATCGGAGTCCCCATACTGAGACCATCTGAATATCCCATATGGAAGGTAAGGATGACCATGTTCCTGGAAGCAACAGATCCAGAATACCTTGATAGAATCAAGGAAGGTCCTCACAAACCAACCAAACTCGCTGTTGCAGTTGCAGGTGAAGCAGCAAAGACCGTACCAAAGGAGAAGAGTGATTATACTGCTAAGGACATAGCATCAATTGCTAAGGATGCTAAGGTACGACACTTACTGCATAGTGCCATTGATAATGTAATGTCAAACAGGGTAATCAACTGCAAGACTGTTAAGGAGATATGGGATGCTCTGGAAACAAGGTGTCAGGGAACTGACACAATTAAGAAGAACATGAAGACAATACTCACTCAAGAGTATGAACACTTTGACTCAAAGACTAATGAGTCATTGAATGATTTATATGATAGATTTGTCAAACTTTTGAATGATTTGTCATTGGTTGATAAAGAGTATGATCTTGAAGATTCAAACCTTAAGTTCCTGTTAGCTCTTCCTGAATGCTGGGATTTGAAGGCAACGACAATAAGAGACAACTACAATCTTGATGAAACAACTCTTGACGAAATCTATGGAATGCTCAAGACTCATGAGCTGGAGATGGAACAAAGAAGCAAGAGGAAAGGAGGAAAGTCAAGGACAGTTGCTCTTAAGGCTGAAGAAGAATTCCCCAAAGCAGCTTCCTCAAAGAAAGACAAGGGTAAAGCTCTTTTCATAAAGTCTGATACTGAGTCATCAAGTTCTGAGAGTGATGATGACTCAGATTCTGAAAGCTTGCCTGAGACTGATGCAGATGAGGAGATGATGAAACTGTGTGCTCTTAAGGTGAAAGGAATCACAAAGATTGCATACAGGAAGTTCAGGAAGGGAAATAAGTTTTCCAGGAAAAGCATAAGTTCTGATAAGAAGAATTTCAGAAGATCTGAAGGCAGAGGAGGAAAGTCTGATAGAGGAGATTACACCAATGTTAAATGCTATAACTGTGGTGAGAAAGGCCACATATCTCCTGACTGCAAGAAGGTAAAGGGTGACAAAGGCAAGGCTCTTGTCACAAAGCAGAAAAGCTGGACAGACACCTCAGACTCTGAAAGTGAGGAGAACTATGCATTGATGGCAAATGCTGATAAAGAAAGTGCTGAGAGCAGTTCTGAAGCTGCTGAAACAAAGGTACCTCAGACTACTTATGCTTTTCATACTGATAATATTAATGAGTTGAGAAGATATCTTAAAACCATGTTTGTTAGCTATAGAGATCAAACTTTAACATGTGAAAGATTAACTTCTGAAAATCTTACATTTAAGAAAAGGAATGATTTCTTAGAAAAAGAGTTAGTCATGTTCCATCAAACTCAGAAGGATAGAGATGATGCTTTTTATGTTAGGAATGAAGTGCTAAAATTAAATGAATCTCTAAAAACTGAGTTAGAAAAGGAAAGAGAGATTATCAGGACTTGGACTAACTCTGGCAAAACAACTCAAAATTTGCTAAGTAGTGGAAACTGGAAAGAGGGCTTAGGTTATGGAGAAGATAAGAATGATAAAGGAACTGAAGAAATTAAGCCTGTTGTTAAGCAAAAGCCAAAGTTTAAACCTATTAAGTTTGTAACTGTAAAGTCTGAAAATGAGAAATCAGAAGTTAAAGAGGAATTAACTTCTGACAAACTAAAACATGAAAAGACAGCTGAAGTGAACATAGGCTTAATGACAAAGAAGCAGCTTAAGCATAAGCTGAAAGATGTCAAGAATGCAAACAAGGTAAAATCACCTAGGAAAAATAGGAATGGAAAGGAAGGTGTGAATAAAAGCAATGATTATAAACCTGTTCCTGATGCTCCTAGGAAAACATGTCATAACTGTGGAAGTTCTAACCATCTGGCTTCTTTTTGCAGGAAGAATAAGAATATTAACTCCTTACCTTTAAAATCAGGAGTTAAGAGTCAGTCTGTTAGATACAAACCACAAAATCCTTGTTTTCATTGTGGTAGTTTATGGCATTCCATTTATACTTGTAAGGAATATCATAGTTTGTACTATGATTATTATCAAATAAAACCTTCTTTGAAGAAAGTTTCCATTGTTCCTTCTAGTGTAAATTCTGATTCAAAGTCTGATAGTGTAAGTTCTGATAAGAAAAATGTTAACATAAACTCTGATGCTAAATCCGCTGCAAATGTTAACAAACTTAATAAGGTCAAAGGATCCAAACAAGTCTGGGTCCTTAAAACTAATAATTAGTGGTCTTTGTGATTGCAGGGCAACAGGAAAAATATTCTAGTTCTGGACAGTGGATGTTCAGGACATATGACTGGAAATAAGGCCCTGCTATCAGACTTTGTGGAGAAAGCTGGCCCAAGTGTTTCTTATGGAGATGGCAACATTGGAAAAACATTGGGATATGGCAATATCAATCTTGGAAATGTCATAATTAAACAAGTAGCTCTAGTCTCAGGACTTAAACACAACCTACTGAGTATAAGTCAAATCTGTGACAGAGGTTATCATGTTGATTTCTTTGAAGAACACTGTGAAATTGTGAGTAAATCTAAAGGCAAAGTTGTTCTGAAAGGATACAGACGTGGTAACATTTATGAAGCTAAGCTTTCAACAAGTACTGATGGTTCTGCAATCTGTCTGTTAAGTAGAGCATCAATTGAAGAAAGCTGGAATTGGCATAAGAAACTCTCTCATTTAAATTTCAACAATATAAATGAACTGGTCAAGAAAGGTCTTGTGAGAGGATTGCCAAACACAGTATTTGCTCCTGATGGTCTTTGTGATTCATGTCAGAAAGCCAAACAAAGAAAATCTTCATTCAAGAGCAAGACTGAATCATCAATTCTTGAGCCTTATCATCTTATACATGTTGATCTATTTGGTCCAGTAAATGTCATGTCTATTGCAAAGAAGAAGTATGCGTTGGTCATAGTGGATGAGTTCACCAGATACACATGGGTGTATTTCTTGCACACAAAAAGTGAAACTGCATCTATCTTGATTGATCATGTCAAACAGCTGGATAAAATGGTTAAAGATTCTGTGAAAATTTTAAGGAGTGATAATGGCACTGAGTTCAAGAATTTTATAATGGAAGAGTTCTGCAAAATCCATGGAATAAAGCAGGAATTTTCTGCTCCTGGAACTCCACAGCAAAATGGAGTTGTTGAAAGGAAGAATAGAACTCTCATTGAAGCTGCACGTACAATGCTTGAAGAAGCAAAGCTTCCAACCTATTTCTGGGCTGAAGCTGTGCAGACTGCTTGTTTTACTCAAAATGCAACACTCATTAACAAGCATGAAAAAACACCATATGAGATGGTGAAGAAAAAGAAGCCAAATCTGAAATATTTTCATGTATTTGGATGCAAGTGTTTTGTTCTCAAGACTCATCCTGAACAGCTATCAAAGTTTGATCTAAAAGCTGATGAAGGAATCTTTGTTGGATATCCACTTTCCACAAAAGCCTTCAGAGTCTATAATTTGAGAACAAAAGTGGTCATGGAATCTATCAATGTCTCTTTTGATGACAAGAAGATCACTGGTCTTAAAGATTTCATTGACCATGATCAGCTGAGATTTGAAAATGAAGACTCATATTCTGATACTGAAAATCCTGACAGTCTAAGTCCTGATACTGCAAACTCTGATGGATTAAACTCTGATGTTATTGAAACTGTGGTGACTACGTTAAAGGAAGATGCACCTATGCAGGGGGAGCATACTCAAGATCCTACCACATCTCAAGAAACATCAGAACATGCATCTGGCTCTTCAAGTTCTGATTCGTCAAGTTCTGATAAGCCAAGTTCTGATAGTGCTGAAAATCTAAATACTGAAGAATCCAACTCAGAGAGCATAGTTTCAGGGGGAGCATCAGAAAATGAAAATGAAGATAGCATGGATCATGGGGGAGCATCCAGTTCTAGAGAAAACCTTCCATCTGCAAGGAAGTGGACAAAATCACATACACCTGATTTGATAATTGGAAATCCTGATGCAGGTGTCAGAACTAGAACAGGTACTTCAAATGAGTGTCTTTACAATTCTTTTCTCTCTCAGACTGAGCCAAAGAAAGTGGAAGAAGCTCTTCAAGATGCTGATTGGGTGCAAGCAATGCCGGAAGAGTTGAATGAATTTGAAAGAAACAAAGTCTGGACCCTAGTGCCAAGACCAAAGAATAGATCTGTTGTTGGTAGAAAGTGGGTATTCAGAAACAAAACTGATAGTGATGGCATAATTACAAGAAATAAGGCAAGGCTGGTTGCAAAAGGATATTCTCAACAGGAGGGAATTGATTATGATGAAACATTTGCACCAGTTGCTAGGTTAGAAGCCATAAGGATATTTTTGGCTTATGCTGCTCATAAAAAGTTTACTGTCTTTCAAATGGATGTGAAAAGTGCTTTTCTCAATGGAGAATTGGAGGAAGAGGTATATGTTGAACAACCTCCAGGTTTTGTAGATACCAAACATCCAGATTGTGTCTACAGGCTTGATAAAGCACTTTATGGACTTAAGCAAGCTCCTAGAGCATGGTATGAGACTTTAGCTCAGTTTTTTCTGGAAAGTGGATTCAACAGAGGGACAATAGACAAAACACTGTTCTAC
Source organism: Apium graveolens (assembly GCF_009905375.1). Classification (NCBI taxonomy): domain Eukaryota; kingdom Viridiplantae; phylum Streptophyta; class Magnoliopsida; order Apiales; family Apiaceae; genus Apium; species Apium graveolens. The sequence continues at coordinate 13,023,758 of NC_133653.1, forward strand.
CTCAACCATGGAAAGGACTTACTTCTGGTCCAGATTTATGTTGATGATATCATTTTTGGATCTACAAATGACAAACTTTGCAAGAAGTTTGCCAAACTAATGCAGTCAAGATATCAGATGAGTATGATGGGGGAACTTAGCTATTTTATGGGCCTTCAAGTCAAGCAGAATGAGGAAGGCACTTTTATTTGTCAAACCAAGTACACCAGAAACTTGCTAAAGAAATTTGGAATGCAAGATTGTTCAAGTGCATCCACTCCAATGGCCACTGCGACAAAACTGGATAAGAATACCGGTAAATCAGTAGATATTACTGACTACAGAGGTATGATTGGCTCTCTACTCTATCTAACTGCTAGTAGACCTGATATCATGTATGCTACCTGTCTTTGTGCAAGATTTTAAGCAGATCCAAGAGAACCTCACTTAACAGCTGTAAAAAGAATATTTAAGTATCTTAAAGGAACAGCTGCTCTGGGATTATGGTATCCTAGAGAATCAGATTTTAAACTAATAGGTTACTCAGATGCAGATTTTGCAGGTTGTAAAATTGACAGGAAAAGCACAAGTGGAAGCTGCCAATTTCTTGGAGGCAGATTGGTTTCTTGGTACAACAAGAAACAAAAGTCAATTTCCACATCAACTGCAGAAGCAGAGTATATTGCTGCAGGAAGCTGTTGTGCACAAATTCTTTGGATGAAGAATCAGTTACTGGATTATGGGTTAACATATTTCAAAATCCCTATTTACTGTGATAATCAAAGTGCTATTGCTATGACAGGTAATCCAGTTCAACACTCAATGACAAAGCACATCAGCATCAGGTACCACTTCATCAGGGAACATGTGGATGAAGGTACAATGGAATTGCATTTTATTCCCACAGATCAACAATTGGCAGATATCTTCACAAAACCATTATGTGAAGCTACTTTTACAAGATTGGTAAATGAACTTGGAATGGTTTCAGGTTCTTTCTCTAAATCTGCTTAGACTTGTTCTGTGTTATCAGACTTTATGCTCAGTATTTACAGAATTAATCTCATTGTATATTCTGTGCTTAATTGATAAATGTCTTTAAGTACTGACTGTTGTCTGATATATGTTTCTAAACGCTGATAAGTGATATGTTTGTTCTAGTACCTATTCAATCCTATGAGGATAACTGTGCTAGATAACTGACCTAGTAGTCTTCAATAAACAAATGCTTCCATGTAAGAAGTAATTATTTCGGTGGAAATCTTATGACACTAGCAAATTCTGATAATTGAGCTTAGTTAAGTTTACTTTGTATATCTTATTACTAAGTCACAAATTAGAATAATGCTACTCATCTGTTAAGTTCTGATACTAGTAAAACTGCTGAATGTACTAAGTGCTGATAAACCTCTCTTATCAAAAGAAAAAGCAAAAAGATCAAAGAATAAAATCAGGTACTCCTTTGAGATCTAGAGTAAAAATGTGGAAGGGACGACCCAAGTGCATTGCTGGTATTAAGTAAATATGCATTAGAAAAGCAAAATATTTTCTTGGTGACTTTTCACACTCTAAGATTACTGGAGAAATACTCTGAAAATAGCATAAATTCTGATAAACAGTCGTGACTCACTTACACTGAGAAGCCACTGTAAAATAGAATTGCAAAATATGCATAAAATTAGCACAAAACAGTTGAGATGGACTCAAGCATGAACTCATTCATCAGTAGGTTTCAGGACAATGACAAATCTTTAGCAAAATTTTAGTTATGCCTTATTTCTACGATGTACTGAAGTGAATCAGACTTTACTCTTTGTCTGTTTTTAGCTTAATGCACACACTAATCACTCCATCTGAATGATGAAAATTTCTGTGGTGGTCTATGTTATTTTAGATAAATAGTCATAGTGTCATTATTGCACAAATTCTGAGGACAAGTTCTAAGTTACACGTTCTGATGATTAAGTTCTGACGTCCATAACTCAGAATTTGTATGAGTATTTATTAAGATGGGCATTCCTTTTTCGAGTTAAGAAATTATGTTCTGATGACTGTTAAGTTCTGGTATAGGTCTAAGTTCTGATTTCTCAGTCTAATCCTTTACTTGGCTTATCTGTGAATAAAATTTGATAACAGTCTCAGTTCGAACTAGAATATGTTGAAGTGGAAGATTAATAGTCACTATGATTAGGATTAATGGTATTTGTACTTGAACAGTCCACTGTTTCTTGTGTCTTGTGCGGTCTAGACCATGATTCCTCTTTCCAATGACTGTTATTCTTTTTCAAAGTCTAGGGAGACGAGGTAGAATTAATTCTACCTGTCAGCATTAAATATCTTTGCGTCTCTTGGCATTCTCTTGCCTATATAAGCAACCATTTCACATCAGTCTTTCCATCACATTCTTCTCACACACTTATCCTCCTTTTTCTGTCAAAAACACAATGGTCCGATACAACATGTTTTTGAACTACCAAACCTTCAATATGGAGCTAAGTTGTGCCGAGTGGCAGCAGGAGTGGCATGTAACAGCCATTCCTAAGGAGATCTGGGATTCTGTCCCACAGGAGGTGTTGACTCACCTTCTATTCTTCTATATGGATTACCATCGCCATCTGGAGTGATTGGAGGAGGAAAGGCGGGAAGCTATCCGTCAGCAAGAGCGAATCATACGACTCGCCATCTTGTTCGTCGAAGATAGGAAGAGGAAGATGACTTAATCTTGTCTTCTTCCTGTTCTTCTTCATCCTCAGCTTTGTCAGGCTTCTTAGCTAGGACTAAAGCTGTTGATGTTAGGATTAGGAGCTTAGAGAAAATCTTGTATAAGTATTGATGTAATTTCCATTTCATAAATGTATTGTCTTGATATATTAATGAAAATTGTTTTTACTTCAAGATTTTGTCTCTGAGTTATTTTATCTTGTGTTGATAAATCCTGATTGATATTCTGATGACCATATAACTTTTGTTTTATATTAAGTTCTGATTCATTTTCAGCACTTACATATCTAATTTATCTTGGTCATTTTCATGTGATGTATTTTCAGAATTTCAATGATGCAGTGAAAAATAATTCAATCAGTGCTAACGGTTTAAATTTTGAATTAAAACTGTTTCTCTTGATAAATGGAACGGTTTTTCCTTGAAACTAGGCAACTGGGTAAGTAATGATTCCTGTTTTCTCGAGCCCAGTAACTGTCCGTTATTACTGCATGTCTGACAGGTGTCCAACGGTAACATTTTTGTTCAGAGTATAAGTACAACAGAGAGAAGATTTCTTTAATCTTTTATTTTCTTTATACTTTATCTCTCTCCTTACTTTTACTCTCCTTCTCTTCTTTCTCACGTTGGTTTTTCATACAGACATTATCTCAAACACCTAACAGGCATACTTGAATCTCAATATTTTTTCACATGGCACCAAAGGATTTAATCATTGATGGAGCTAAGTTTGTTCCAAACAACTATGCTGCAATTCTTGATCATGCTGAAGCTCCATCTGAATTACATTGTGTGCAAGATCTTCTTGCACACAGTGAGATTGGGTACGCATTAACACAGCCTGAAGTCTTTTCGAGTCAACAAGTTCTGACGTTTTGGCGGACTGGGCACTTTGATGATGGTGGTAAATATGGCACTCCCAGTATTGTTTTTGAAGTGGGTGATTCATCTTATGTAGTCACTCCTGGTACAATACGCAAAGCTCTACATCTCCCAGAAAATTGTACTTTTTCAACTCCAGAGGAATCAGCACTTCAGGAGTTAATGGCTGATTTGGGATATAAAAAGAGTTTGGCAAAGCTTGGGCAGTTAAAAAGGGCTAATATCAGAAGAGAATGGAGTTTCTTCTTTGACTGCATCACCAAAGCTTTTGGGAACAAATGTTCGAATTTTGATGCTATCCCAATTCTGAGTCAGCACATAGGGTATGCCATTATTCATCAAACTCATTTTGATTTTGCAACTGGAATAATTGGTTTTATTGGGGATAGGATGACAGAGAATAGAAATATTGTCTATTTTGCTAGATTCTGTCAACTTCTATATACTTTTTGTACTGATGAACCTCAATTAGTCAGTTCCTCAACCCCACCTTTTAGAGTTGCAAAACGATACTTTAATGATCTGATAAATGCTGATACAAAGAAAAAAGTGGTTAGACCATTACAGATTCCTCAGTCTGTAAAACAGATCCTAGTAAATGCTGATCCTGATACTTATAGATCTGTTTACTTTGATTTCCAACCAACCACAAACACCCAAAAACCATCTTCCTCAGCACCTACCACTCATTCTACTCAACCTACCCTCAGAACTTATCTCAAATCCTATCTCTCCACTTCACAGACTGCTCAACCTTCTTCTTCAGCACCTACTGTGAAGCCTACATCCTCTAAGCCAAAGAGAACAAAGACTGTTCCTCAAATACCTCAAAAGAGGAGGAGAATTACTTTGAGAGATGAATCAGATTCTGAGGAACAGATTCCTTCTTCAGAACCTGTGGTAAATGAAGCTGAGAAAGCAACTTCTCAGAAGGATTCTGAAATTGGGGGTTCTAGGCTTCTCAAGAGGCTTAGACGAATGATAGTTCCTGAAACTCCCAAAGAATCCAAATCAACAAGGAAGTACAAGAAACAGAGGGCACAAAGGCCAGTTTCAGATGATGAGGAGGAAGCAGCTAAGGAAGGGGATCAGGAATCTCTGATCTCACAAGATAAGGAATTTGCTCCAGTCACTTCTTCTCCATCAACTCCATCTCAGGAAGCTGTATCTGACAAGGCTAACTCACCATCTGTGTCTCTTGTTGATCCAGGCATAAGTGCTGAAATTGCTATTCAGAACCTGGTTGTGCCTGAAATACTTTTCTTAGAAGCTCCAACAGCAAATAATCCTTCCACAACACCTGTTACTGATGCTGTTCAAACTCCAGAGTTATCAACAACACCTTCTCTGCATCAAGATGCTGATGATCAGATTTTAGGTGAGCATCAGGATATGGCTGTTGATCAGAACTTAGTATCAGATCAGCAATTAGAGGATGCTGAAGCCTCCATTGCTACTCACATTGTTGTCTTATCAGAAGATACTGATTCTTTAAGTTCTGATGCTGCAAATATTAGAGATACTGGTGAATCTGCTCCAACTGTCGATGCTGATGAAGCAGGTCCTTCAGGACATACTCCACCACCGACTCTTCCTAAGTCTGAACTGGTAAAGGAGTTTGTTATCAGGGATGCACCAGTGCCTTGTAGTGAAACTCCTGCAGGCCAGGAGTGGACTAAGGAATGGAACTCAGTTTCATGTGTTCCAAATGCTTTACATCTTGCTGAGCACTTGACTAAAGATGATGAAATGTTAAATTCTGATGATTTTAAAACCCAGCTTAGAGTCACTGCATTGAGTACTAAACATCTACAAGGTCTTCATTCAACTACTCATGCAGAGCTACACAAGATTCAGGAGAACTTTATCAAACAGGAACAAGTTTGGAAAATTGATAAGAAAAAGTTCTTTTAACCTACCATTGACAGGATTGCTTATATTGAGAAAACTCAAGAGAAACAACAAGCTCAGATTGATCAAATTCTGACAAATCAAGCTTCTCAGCAATCGCAACTTACTGAAATCCAGACCTCAGTGGAACTACTTATCTCTCTTTAACTACCTGCTGATGCCAAAAAGGGGGAGAAGGTAATTAAGTCCAAATGCAAAACCAACAAGACACTGCAAGGAAAGGATGATGGAAAAGATGACCAAGGAAACTCTGGAATGGGTAGTGGTCATAGTCAAGGTAGAAGGTTTACATCAAGACAAGCTAGTCACAGAACAAGTTCTGATACTGGGAAAAGAATAAGTTCTGCTGCTGGTAAAAGGATAAGTTCTGATGAACTTCTAGATCTTGATGAGGAAATGTCAAGACAGTTATTTCTTCAAGAAAATCCAGGAATGGACTTCGAAAGTTTAAAGGAAGCAGAAGCCAGACTTAAATAAGAGAAAGTCACATCTAAATCTGAAGCTTCTGGTAAAAAGTCACTTCCAAAACTTAAAGGTATTGTGATCAAAGAAAGAACACATACTGAAGCAACATTGGCTAGATCACAACCACAGATAGATCCAAGATCCAAGGGTAAAGAAAAGGTTGGTGAACCTATCAAGGCTTATGTACCTCCTAAGGAAGAAGAAATTGCTGATGAAAAAGATGATCTTGCTCTGACTTCAAGAAAAGTTCTTAAAACAACCTCTGACATGGCTCAAGTTATTCAGAGTCAAGAAATTGTAAGTTCTGATATTCAGAAGAAGCCAAGTCGAAGATCTACAACTGCTTAAATTCTGATATTTATACAGATTGAAGTTGTTATCAGAAGTTGAAATTGGTAAAAACTTTAAGGACTGTAAGTTGTAGTTATCTAGTCTATTTCTCATGCATTTGTACTTAATGTTTTTGACATCATCAAATATCTGTTAAACTTGTATATTTTGTTAATTTACAAGTTGGGGGAGATTGTTAGATATATTTGACAATGTCATGGCTAATATGTTTTATGTTTAGCTTTCAGATCTTACGTGAACAGGATAAATCAGTACTTAACTGTTGATCAGTACTTATACTGGAAGTCAGGACTTAAGGATATCAGTACTTATATTATCAGGAGATAATCATCAGAAGATAGATATCAGAACTTAAGTGCTGAAGGACAATCAGATAAGGACAGTAGCTGATTAAAGGAAAGAAGATCGAGATAAACATAAGAAGAGATATGCATGAAGAAGGAATTCTGTGAAGAATGGAATACTTGGAAGAAAAGATATCTGATTGATATATTTTAGGAAGCAGAATTATATTCCATATCAATTAGCGATTATCTTGTAACTGTGTAGTATATAAACACAGACATAGGGTTTACACTATAAGTGTTATCATTATTAGAAAAGATTATTCATTGTAACCCTTGCAGCTCTCGTGATATTTGTTCATCACTGAGAGGTAACAGTTCCATACTGTAACAGAGTTTATTGTTTCAATAAAGTTTGTTTTCTGTTACTTAAGTTCTTAAAGTTCGATTTGAGTGTACTATACACTGTATTCACGCCCTCTACAGTGTGTGTGTGTGTGATCTAACATTACACATATCTTTGATTAGTATAGTTAGATTTGTAAAATACTGGCTTGCACTGAGAAGTGTATTAATTTGAACTTGAAAATTAGTTGATTTGACTTTACACTCTTAAATGGGTCATTTGTTATCTAAATCTTAGCCTGGTTGATTGCCATGTCTAAGTTTTGTTTATTTACATAGCAATATAGATGTCATTACTGGATTTAGTAAAGAAAATTCACAATCAATTTTGGAGTTCATGAAATTTGCTGTTGATTTGGCAAAATCTTTTGCTGGTCTGGTACATATCAACATTTATTGTGAATGTCACCTGTATAACAGATTCTTAGGTGCCTTGCATTTAGCTTGATTATGTTCTTTATCAAAAGAGGTTTCCTTTATTGCTTCAAATATACTAAAATATGTGCAGGATTTTAATTTTTAACACTCATCTTGTTGCCAACAGTTAAAGCTTGGGTAGCCTAACCTAGAAGATCTTGGATATGCTGATTCTGTTTCAGTGGAAGAAATCGGTGGTGCCAGGGTATGAAAAGCATTGTTGCTTGTGTTTCTGTTTCTCTTTTCTCTCCTTTTTATCCTTATTGCCGTTTTGTAAAAGGTTACTGTTGTGAGAAATGAATAAGGGGGGAACTCAGTATCCACTGTACTTCTAAGAGGTAGCACTGATAGTATATTGGTTAATCTTGAGAGGGCTGTTGATGATGTGTAAATACTAACAAGGTGATTTTTTGGTGTTGTCTAGTAAAGCATTTTGGCACAATGATTTAACTATTAAGTAAGCTTCTACCACAGTAATATTCTTTGTCAGAAACCTAGATACTGTTTTTGCTTAGTTCTCAAATGTCTATTTTCTAATCTGTTGTTGGATATGCCTCGATAATTTTCAACCACATATGAATTTGTGAAAAAATTAAATGAAAAAGCTCTTGATCACACAAACTGTGACCATAATTATGCATTTTTCTTGTAAGATTTTAATTTGATTGTCATATTCTACACCTCTTTTGAGATAATACCAGTATTTGACAAAATAAAATTTTACTTACACGCCATTTTGTTGAAAGGAATATGTCCTAAGTCCAATCAGGTATTAGGATTTAGGAATAACTCTTTATGTAATCTGTTTTGATTTCATTGATATTAATAAAAGACTTGTTTTGTTTTTATTACGGGCTCTATCTATTTAAGTGTTTAAATAAGATATACCATAGTTTAGAGTAAAGATTTTTATGGATTATGATGAGATCATAATAGTGAGACCTAAAAGATGATAACTCTAAACTTAAATAGTTCCTGGTCATAGGATTACTAACTGGTAATTAATAATCCGCAAAGATCGGTACATACTATGCTTGCTTTATTATGAAGGATGTCTGTTCTCATAGACATTTGTGTGGTGACACTATAGCTAGTATGTAGGTGCTTATTATAGAATAAGTTCAATGAACATGACTCGCACAGCTGAACAACTGATGGAGTTCACTCACGTGTCAGCAGTTGTTCACATAGTGATAGTTGTACAAGTATCCTTAGACTTGAGGTTATCATAGTCATCTTGTGTACACTGAACTATGCTTTGGTTTAGTTCTTAGTCTCCAGGGACAATTATTAGGGCTCTTCTGGGTATAGGAATTTGTACACGAAGATAGTGTATGATCAATAAAGGATCTACCCCTTTCAGTGAAGGAAGCGAATGTTCAAGGCTGATCCACTTATGCTAGTTCAGGAATCTCTGGCCAGAGTGAATGAAATTAGAAAGGAGTTTCTAATTTGCATAGAACTACGCATAGGAAATGGTAAGCAAGTGATTGAATTAGATAGGCTTGACACGAGATCCATGCCTTGTATTTAATCGGGATATTGTAGGGTAGAAGGAGTTTATTGTACGGTAACTATTCACTGACAGGTTCTTGGTATTCTAAGCAGTGAATTCATATTATCCGGATAGTCGCGATATGTTGAGAAGCATCACTCACGATGTAGAATAAATGTGATTAATTAATTAATCATATTTAATAAATTAGAGAATTTATATAAATAATGATAAAATAGTTTTATTATTATTTATTTCTACTACAGGCTTAATATTGAACCTATAGGGTCACACCATAAAAAGAGAATGATTTATTGGTGGAGGAATTAATTAATAATGGCTAATAATTATTTATTTGTGAAATAAATAATTATTTGGCAAATTTAATAATTGATTAAATGAGATTTAATTGATTATAAATTAATTAAGAAAAGTTTTTAATATTATTAATTAAGGATTTAATTTTTGGAAATTAAATTAAGAGAGAGAATTATTTCTAAAGTGTTTAGAAAAAGGATTAATGATTAAAAGGTGTTTTAATTATTAATGAGAATAATAAATGGGATAATAATAATAATATTTATGGGAAAATTTTAGCTGAAAATTTTACATATAAATATACTATTATAAACCCTAATTTTATTCTAACTGCATCGAAACCCGAAAACCCAAAAAGTTTGGAAAACCAAATTCTCTCCACCTCCTTCCTCCTCCTTAACATCGTTTTCTTGGTGGATACCGGTGGAGTGCTTCACACTTGAGGAGCAACTGCTAAGGATCTCTGAACGTTGTCTCCGAATTATTTTAAAAGGCTAGATTCGATCCCTCGAATTTTTATTCACGATTTATATGCTTTTATTTGGATTTTATATGTGTAAAAGTGTTTTGCCATGACCCCGCTGCGTTAAAAATCCAACTCTGGTATCAGAGCGTAGGTTGTATGCATATAGATCTGTGGTAAAAATTTCAGAATTTTATGTGCTTGTATGAATTAATTATGATTTTTACAAGTTATATCATGAATTAATTTTGTATGAAGAGAAATCGTTTCTCAGAATAATTTTGAATGTTGATCTGGGTTCTACAAGTGTTGTAGATCGTCTGGGTATTTTTTTGATAATTTTATGATGTATAGATTTTTTATTATGAATTTTTGAAGTTGTTTCATTTAAAATTCGTAATTAAATAAATCATATATATATAAATTGTTTATAAGTATGTATATATATCTGTACAACATCTGTATGTTGTCTGTGTTTATTTGTGTCTGCTGCACGGAAGAAACAAGAAAAGCACAGAACATGTAGGTCTGACATGCACGCAGTTCGAGGAGGGAAAAGGCGGTTGCGGCTACAAAAAAAAATATAGGGGTGTAACGCATTCCGGGAATGCGTTACACACCTGTGGCGCATTCACGGAATGCGTTACACCCTTTAATGGCTTAAAAGGGGTGTAACGCATCACCGGAATGCGTTACAGGGCTTGTAACGCGTTCCTGTAATGCGTTACAGCCCTCTATTGATTTTAAAATTGATTTTCTGGGAGTTTCGTAACTCCGTTTTAGGCGTGCAATATACCGTTGGATTCATTTTTTCGAGACGGATCTAATGGAGTGATCAATTTTAGTTTATATAAAAGTTTTGAACTGTTTATATTCCATGAAGTATTTTAAAGCTGTTTTTGATCGTTTGAATTGATTTTAAATGCTTCATGTGATACATAGAGATGTATAATGCTTAGACTAATGTGCTAGATGATGTAACATGCCTACCTTGATGTTTTTTCATGTTGATATATGTGATATATGCTTAGTTTATCATGCGATGATAGATTTATGTGAACTTAAATAAACATAAGGCGTTTGTTAGACAACCTAGTATAGTGAAATTGTTTCATAACCTTAATAATAATATTATGAATACAATCATGAGATTCTTGTGTTTATGAAACACGTAATTGAATATGAATTTTCGATATGAGAGAAAGGATGATTCTGTCAACAACAGATTTCTATCTGTAAGAAAGGGTTATTAAGTGACGCCTCTTGACAATGCTCCACCCGATTTGGAAATCATCTGATTATTGATTATTGATTTGAAATATTTAATTTAAAAGGAAGAATTTCTTTATAATATGATTATGATTGTAACGTAATATAATCCCTCTAAAATTAAATAATATCAAGTAGTAATTGGCCAATGACACAACGGGCTTGTGTCGGTCATAGCCTTCCAACATGATAGAAAAGTAGTTCTTATTTTTGAATCATTGTCGGTTCGTGCTACAGCCGAGGGCTTTGATTTCGAAATAAGAAATACTTGTCTATTACATAGAGATGTGTACATTGAATAAGAATCTAAAGGTCGGTACGTGCTACAGCCGTGGGCCTTTGGGGACTGATTCAACTGTACGGAATGTTGGGTTAGACTTGACTTAGAATATTGAGTTTGTCGTGCTACAGCCGAGACTCAATTATTCAAGAGGCTAAAGTTTGATTAGGGAATAACATGAGATGTAATTGACAAGAGTTGTCTGCCTATTGAACATTGCATGGCGGTTCGTGCTACAGCCGGGGTTGTGTAATGGAATGTAGGATCCCTATTCCCACTAGCATTATGAATGCTTAATTTTTCATGTAGGGGGTTGAATAAATTAGGAAAACTAGTGGGAGCCACTTATGAATAAAGACCCGATTCATATAGTGTTTTGAAATGAAATCGAATATTTGCTAAGTGTTGTTATGTGTTTATCATTTACAGATTTACTTTGTACGTTATGTCTTCTGCACTATCACTTAGGAGCATACTGGATGCTCACAAATTGACTGGTCCTAATTATGCTGACTGGCTTCGAAACTTGAGAATTGTTCTCAGGATTGAGAAGCTGGAATACGTGATTGACTCACCTAAGCCTACTGAACCTGCTAGTGATGCATATAATGATGAACATGTTGTGTATCGTAGGTGGATAGATGATGCAAATGTTGCTCAATGCATCATGCTAGCTTCCATGAACATTGAGCTACAGAAGCAACATGAGCATATAGATGTTCACACTATCTTCATGCATCTACAAGAGTTGTATGATGTGGCGGGGAGGACAGCTCGATATGAGATATCGAAGGAGCTGTTCGGTTGTAGGATGTCTGAGGGATCATCTGTGAATGACCATGTACTTAAGATGATCAATTTGATTGAACGTCTTGGACAACTTGGTTTTGCCATGGATGGGGAGCTGAGCCAAGACTTGGTCTTGCAATCGCTTCCGAGTTCATTCTCGCAGTTTGTCGTGAACTTTCACATGAATAAGTTGGAAGTCAGCCTGCTTAAACTCCACAACATGTTGAAGACTGCGGAATCGAATTTTCCCCCTAAGAAGAGTTCTGTTCTTCTAATTGGTGAAGGTTCCAATCCTAAGAAAAGGAAGAGGAACTCTTCCAAGAAGAAGAAAGTAGGTGAGAAAACGCCGGTTCCACCAAAAGCTGAAGACCCCAAGAGCAAAGTTGTTTGCTTTCACTGTAACAAGGTGGGGCACTGGAAGAGGAACTGCAAGGTTTACCTTACAGAATTGAAGAAGAAGAAGGGTAGTGAGACTACCGCTTCTGATTCAGGTATGTTCATGATAAAAGTGAATATGTCATTAAATCAAACTTCTACTTGGGTATTAGATACCTCCTGTGGTTCTCAAATCTGTAATTTGTTGCAGGGACCAAGGAGAAGTAGGACTCTTGAGGAAGAGGAGGTGATTCTACTGATGGGAAATGGAGCAAGAGTTGCTGCTGAAGATGTAGAATCCTTTCATTTACATATGCCTACGGGCAAGACTATTGTTTTAAATAATTTTTATTTTGTTCCCTCGATTGTGAGGAATATTATTCCCAAGTTAGACTTGGATAGATTTTCATTTATTATTGAGAATAATGAATGTTCTATTCTTCGAGATAATATTCTTTATGGACGTGGTGCTTTAAATAATGGTCTGTATATATGTGACATAATTTACTTCAGATTGAACAAACTAATAAAAGAAAAGGGATGATGAAAATCTCACTTTATAGTGGCACTGCAGTCTCCATTTAGTAGACATGGAGAGATGACTGCAAATTTGCTAGGAATGGTACACACAGATGTATGTGGACCAATGTCTAAGCAAGCCATGGGTGGATTTTCATACTTCATTACTTTCATAGATGATAGATCTATATTCGGATATGTGTTTGATGAAACACAAGTCTGAAGTCTTTGAAAAGTTCAAAGAGTATAAGTATGAAGTGGAGAAACAAACCAAACATAGTATTATAATTCTTCGATTAGATCGAGGTGGTGAATACTTGAATGGATAGTTTCTAGATTATCTCAAAATAAATGATATAGTCTCCCAGTGGACTCCTCCAGATTGGTATCTGAAAGGAGAAATCGAACTTTGTTAGACATAGTTCGGTCCATGATGAGCTATGCAAATCTTCCAATATTCCTATGGGATTATGCATTGGAAACCTCAGCATATTTACTGAATAAGGTGCCTTCCAAATCTGTTCCTCAAACTCCGTATGAGATATGGAAAGAAAGGAAACCGAGTCTTAAACACGTTAAGATTTGGGGATGTCCAGCTTATGTCAAGTAAGTTGACCCAGATAAGCTGGAATATCGATCCGTAAAATGTAGTTTTGTGGGATATCCTAAAGAGACTTTAGGGTATTACTTTTGCACCGATCATCGGGTGTTTGTCTCCAGACATGCTACCTTCTTGGAAAAGGAGTTTATCCCTGAAGGAAACAGTGGGAGCAAAATTGAACTTGATGAAGTTCAAGAAGCACAAACTACTACGGATCAAGTGGAAACACCTGTTCTGACTGAACAACCTTTTGTAGAACAGCCCATTCGTAGGTCAGGGAGAGTGTCTTGCCAACCTGAGAGGTAATATGGCCTTGTCATTGAGAATGACAATGAGTTGTCAATCATTTGATGATGACGACCCTGTGACCTATAATGAGGCTATGAGTAGTGTTGACTCAGAGAAATGGCATAGTGCCATGAAATCCAGAATGGAATCTATGTATACGGTATACAAAAGATAGATTATAGAAGATGGCCAGGTGGAGACCTATAAGGCCAGGCTTGTGGCAAAAGAATTCAAACAAAGGCAATGGATTGACTTTGATGAAGCCTTTTACCTGTAGCCCTATTAAAATCAGTTCGGATTTTGCTTGCGATTGCTGCTTACTACGACTATGTGATCTGGCATATAGCCAGATGGTTTTCTTTCCAAGGGAAATGAAAACCTAGTGTGTAAGCTACTGCGAACCATATGTGGTTTAAAGCAAGCTTCTCGTAGATGGAACATTCGTTTTGATGAGACAATCAAAGAGTTTGATTTTATCAAAAACGTAGATGAACCATGCGTCTACAAAAGGGTTAGTGGGAGCGCGGTAACATTTCTTGTATTGTATTGAAATAGAGTTGACACACATAACAACATAGCAGACCCACTCACAAAGCTACTTTTTGAAAGTCACTTTGATCGTCATAAAGATGAGATGGGTATTAGATACCAGAGTGATTGGCTTTAGTACAAGTGGGAGATTGAAAGGAATATGTCCTAAGTCCAATCAGGTATTAGGATTTAGGAATAACTCTTTATGTAATATGTTTTGATTTCATTGATATTAATAAAAGACTTGTTTTGTTTTTATTACGGGCTCTATCTATTTAAGTGTTTAAATAAGATATACCATAGTTTAGAGTAAAGCTTTTTATGGATTATGATGAGATCATAATAGTGAGACCTAAAAAGATGATAACTCTAAACTTAAATAGTTCCTGGTCATAGGATTACTAACTGGTAATTAATAATCCGTAAAGATCGGTACATACTATGCTTGCTTCATTATGAAGGATGTCTGTTCTCATAGACATTTGTGTGGTGACACTATAGCTAGTATGTAGGTGCTTATTATAGAATAAGTTCACTGAACATGACTCGCACAGCTGAACAATTGATGGAGTTCACTCACGTGTCAGCAGTTGTTCACATAGTGATAGTTGTACAAGTATCCTTAGACTTGAGGTCATCATAGTCATCTTGTGTACACTGAACTATGCTTTGGTTTAGTTCTTAGTCTCCAGGGACAATTATTAGGGCTCTTCTGGGTATAGGAATTTGTACACGAAGATAGTGTATGATCAATAAAGGATCTACCCCTTTCAGTGAAGGAAGCGAATGTTCAAGGCTGATCCACTTATGCTAGTTCAGGAATCTCTGGCCAGAGTGAATGAAATTAGAAAGGAGTTTCTAATTTGCATAGAACTACGCATAGTAAATGGTAAGCAAGTGAATGAATTAGATAGGCTTGACACGAGATCCATGCCTTGTATTTAATCGGGACATTGTAGGGTAGAAGGAGTTTATTGTACGGTAACTATTCACTGACAGGTTCTTGGTATTCTAAGCAGTGAATTCATATTATCCGGATAGTCGCGATATGTTGAGAAGCATCACTCACGATGTAGAATAAATGTGATTAATTAATTAATCATATTTAATAAATTAGAGAATTTATATAAATAATGATAAAATAGTTTTATTATTATTTATTTCTACTACCGGCTTAATATTGAACCTACAGGGTCACACCATAAAAAGAGAATGATTTATTGGTGGAGGAATTAATTAATAATGGCTAATAATTATTTATTTGTGAAATAAATAATTATTTGGCAAATTTAATAATTGATTAAATGAGATTTAATTGATTATAAATTAATTAAGAAAAGTTCTTAATATTATTAATTAAGGATTTATTTTTTGGAAATTAAATCAAGAGAGAGAATTATTTCTAAAGTGTTTAAAAAAAGGATTAATGATTAAAAGGTGTTTTAATTATTAATGAGAATAATAAATGGGATAATAATAATAATATTTATGGAAAAATTTCAGCTGAAAATTTTACCTATAAATACACTATTATAGACCCTAATTTTATTCTAACCCCATCGAAACCCGAAAACCCAAAAAGTTTGGAAAACCCAATTCTCTCCACCTCCTTCCTCCTCCTTAACATCGTTTTCTTGGTGGATACCGGTGGAGTGCTTCACACTTGAGGAGCAACTGCTAAGGATCTCTGATCGTTGTCTCCGAATTATTTTAAAAGGTTAGATTCGATCCCTCGAATTTTTATTCACGATTTATATGCTTTTATTTGGATTTTATATGTGTAAAAGTGTTTTGCCATGACCCCGCTGCGTTAAAAATCCAACATTTGTCACCTCTCAGAGCAGTACTTTAATTGCTCCGACTACAGAAGAGTCTCCAGGAGCATAGCTTATCAGGTAATCAAAAATTTTGATTATTAATCTCTTAGCATGTAATTATATTTATGTTAACAACTTGTTTCAAGTCTTTGGCTATAGAGGTTCATGTGTTTTTCACCTCTTTGAGATAATACAAGTATTTGATAAAAGAAAATGCCACCAACACATCATTTTATCACCTCTCAGAAAATCAGTACAACTTTAATTGCTTTGAATACATAATATTGTCTCCAGGTGCATAGCTTATCAGGTATTCAAAAACTGTATTATTAATTTCTTAGAATATTGTATTTTTTTTCTTGATCTTCTAACTTAGTAATATGAATACTTTATTTATGTCCATACCAAAACAAATACAGGGAATACATTAATCTAAAAAACAAGTATGAATCCCTATAGCCATATCAAACGTAAGACCTCTGAAAAGTTCACATATATTTGTTAATATAATTGACCTTTAATTCCTAGGTAGTTACTATGACTACATTGAATCTAAAGTATTATATCTAATAAAACCACCCTTATTATATTTTTAGTAGGTTGAGATTATATTTTAAATTAAAATAACTCTAAATGGTGTTGGAACTTCATGTATATTTAAAATATAGATTAATGTAAGTTATAAAAGTAGTTTATTACACATATTTAAAATCGAGTAAATATCTCCAGTTATTTGAAGCACAAAATACAACAAATTTAGTGAAAACTTATATTAGTGCAGAAAGATAATTGCAATATAAGGAGTTGTTGGTTTGTGCAATTGCTGAGGGGGTGCACCTGCACTTGTTGAATTTCCAGTTATAATTATGTTGTTTTCATTTTTATAGCTGTCCTATTTTCTTAAATTCTTAATTTTGTATTTTGCATCAAACACATGTGGATATTTTGTTAGATGTTTATTTAATTACATAGCAGCCTAAAATTTCAATATGTTATGTTATTTTGAGCATTTGGTTGGTCATCACAGAATTTGAGCAGTGTGCTCAAGTGAACAGTGTTTAGAGGACGGATAATTTGTGTGTTAGTTTTTTCTCTTTGTATTTCTATACTAATCTAAATTGTTTATTTTATTGCGTTAGAGCTGTCAAAATGTATACCTCAAAAAGAAGATATCAAAGGACAATGGGCTTGAACCAACTGAGTTCGAGGAGTCTGTTGCCCAGGTGATATAGTTATTGTTTTGTTTGATGTATTTCTTGTGTTTTTTCTTCAGATTGTGAATTATTATGTCAAAATAGTTATTTCATGATATATATTATAATTACAATAATATCTATTTTAAATATAGTCCCAGACATTAATTATGCTACGTAAGCTAAGCTTTATGTATTATTTCACTTCTCCTTCCACCCTTTGTCCTTCAAGTCAAATAAGATGTTTTACTCTTTTTGCAGCCAAATTGATATAGCCAATCGCAAAGCTGTTGTGATCCATATTCCTTACAGGTTGAGAAAATCTTTTCGCAAGATTCATCTTAAGCTTTTTAGAGAACTGGAGAATAAGCTTCATAGTACAATTTTAGTAAGTTACTTTTCTCATATTACCAATCTGATCATGTTTGCAAAACATTACTAAAAAATTATTATCGTAGGAACTGAAAAGGAAGTATTCGTGCTGTAGAGTTCGACCTCTGTAAGTCATATGTCATAGCCTATTTGTATATTCGAGGATTCAACTCAACTCAAATAAGAATGTAATAAGTAAATAGTGGATCTACTGTCAGAGAGATCTCGCAAAGTAACATATGTCAAAGGATAAAGAAACATTGTTCATCTGCAGACTTGAAGATTCACTGGAAGAAGTTCAAGAATTTGATCATGCCTCAGTGATATAAATCAAGATCGTGGATTTAATCAAGTGACAGAGATCTCGTCAGAGTATCATTAATTACAAGGATTTAATCTGAAGAAAATCAAAGTGTCAAAGTCAAGACATGAAGAAACGTCACGGAAGTTAGTCACTCATGAACCAGACAGTACATCGAGTGTCAACGTTGAAGTGGTGGAATTGATTCATAATTCTCAGTGATTTTCAGAAGATATTCAGAAGAATGGATGCTGCTCAGGGTTAGTATTAATTCTCTATTAATTAATTAAGTCATATAATTTAATTAAGAAAATAAATTATATCTGCAAAGATTAATTTATTGATTAATTAAATTAATTGATTAATTAATTCAGAATTAATTTTAGGAATTTTCAGAAGTTTAATTGGATTAAATTCAATCTTAAATCAGCAAGACAATTGAAAATGAACTAGCATGACAATCTGGATTGTCATACCGATTGTCATGCCAGTTCAAAAGATTGTCCTACCGATAGTCATGCTGGTTCAAACGATTGTCTTGCTAGCTCAAAAGGATAGTCTCACCGATTGTCATACAAGCTTAAAGGATTGTCATTCCAATTCAATTAATTCGGCTGTTGATAAATAGAAGCAGAAGTCATTCAACTCAATGATCTCAATCATACAGAACATATTCAAGAACAAAGAAAAGAAAGCAGCCGCCTTGAAACATTTTATTTTCTTCTCTGCTTACATCAAGATCAAAATTCTAGTTTGTTAATGTTAAATCCAAACCACTAGAATTATTTATCTTGTTCTTGTGTAACAATCTAGCGGATCAAAATCCCTAGAACTTAATCTCAAATCGCGTTTAGCATTTGATTCTAATTATTGCAAAAATAGAAAAAGTTCATGTCGAATTTATTCTAGATTTGTGATAATTGATTTGAGATTAATACCTTGTAATCGATACAGTTGTTGTAACACCCTTCAAGTTTAATAATATTTTTATTTAACTTGAATTTTGTTTCACAATTTTTATTCCACATTTATTCGATTATTTGGTACTGTTTGTATTCAACCCCCCTTCTACAAACACATTGGGACCTAACAATTGGTATCAGAGCCTTCTGATTAACGTACAAATCTAGATCCTAGACTTTTGTGTTTCTTTCACTTCTTGAATTTTTTATTCACTAAAAAAAAATATATAATGACTTCACATAAAGTTGGAACCGTTAAAATTCCACAATTTGATAAAGAGAATTATATCATGTGGAAGAAGAAGATGCTATTATTTTTACAAGTTGCAAATCCCAAATATTCAAACTTGTTAAAGAAGGGTATAAAAACTCCGATGGTTATTGAACCGGAGGTAATAATAGATGGTGTGGTGACTACTAAAGCTAGAACCTATCCAAAAGAGCCCGAAGATTTTACTCCTGCTGAGAAGGAAGAAGCCTCCTTGGATGCCAGCCTTCAATTAATATTAATTGATTCCCTTGATCCCTTGATGAACAGACATGTGATGAACTGTAAAAATTCTAAACACATGTGGGAAACTATTGAGGTAATTAATGAAGGCACAGAGGAAGTTAGGGAGAACAAGTTGGAAATCCTAACCTCTGAATATGAACATTTCAAATCAAATCCAGGAGAAGGAATTACTGAAGTGTTTGAGAGGTACAATGCGTTGATCAACAACCTGAACATCAATGGAAAGTATTATTCAATCAGGGAGGTCAACAAAAAGTTCCTTTTAACACTGCCAGCTCATCTTGAACATAGAATCACTACCATTAGAGAAGCTAGAGATCTGAGTGAGATTTCTTTGGACAGGCTCTATGGAGTGTTAAAAACTTATGAGTTGGAGCAGATTCAACAGAAGGAAGTCTACGGGAAGGATAGAATGGTCAGCACATCTAATGCACTTGTAGCTGAAGGTCAACAACAACAACAATCTCAACAGTTAGAAAGAATGGTACGGTTTTCCAAGGGTGAGGAAAATGAGTTAGTAGCAGAATATGATCCTCCTACTACAAATCAATCAAGTGATGATTTTTATTCCTTGGAAGAGCTGGAGCAATTGGAAGATGAATCAATGGCCCAAATTGTCAAGAGATTCTCCCATGTCAGATTCAGGAGGAATCCCAAGCTTAAGTACAAGTCCAACTACAACAAATTCCAGAAAGGTGGATCTTCATCCTCTAACACCATCAGTGGTGGGTACAAAACATGGATGGTTGATCGGAGCACCATTAGATGCTATAACTGCAATGAGTTGGGACACTTTGCCACAGAATGTAGGAAGCCAAAGCAAGTAAGAAAGAACTCTGAAAGGGCTTATCTGGCAAAGGGAAGAAGCTGGGATGATACTGATAGTGAAGATGAAGAAGAAGGAAATCTTGCTCTTATGGCTATTGATGGAAAAGCTTCATCGTCAAGAAAAGAGGTAAAACTTTCTGATGCTGAAATGGTTTATCATCTAAGAGGTAACTTAGATTGTGCACGTCGTGATAATGAACTGTTAAGTTTACAGATCACAGACCTTGAGAAAGAGGTCAATGAATTAAGACTTGTGCACATTAATCAAGACAAATTAAAAGAACATGTATCTTTTCTAGAGAATAGAGTTGACTGTTATAGAAAACTCGAAACTATTCTCAAAGACAAGATCACCGGTCTTGAGACTAAGGTTAGAGCCTACTTCAATTCTTGTTCGAAGGCTAAAGAGTTCTACAGTAAGCAAGCTGTTAATCAAACATCTGGAATAGGTTATGATTACAATGCTGCTATTGGAGAATTAGGCATAAACTCCCCTCCTCATGTATGTGCTAAAGGGAGGGAAGTACCACATATGCTTAAGGGTGTTGATGAACCCCTCTATAAAGCATCAATTGCTGAACCATTTGATGCGACCTCTTCTGTTATTCAAGAAGAAATACGTGCTGAGGATCATGCTAATGAGAAGATTGTTTCCAAGTCAAGTGAGTCAAAAGTTCCAGTCAAAGTTGTGAAAGCAACTGAGACTAACTCAGACACACATGAGTTGGATAACAATAATGCCATGTCTACCATGCATAAATTACCTGCTGTTAATCACTCTCATAAAGCATGTGGTGTTGCTTATTGTATGTCTTGTGCTTTTAATATGATGTATGCTTATTTTAATGGTAAGCATGTGTCTAATGATAAGACTACTCCTCGTCAGCATGTGAATAACAAGAAGCATGATAGGTCTAAGACTGCTAGTCCTTCTAAGGCTAGAAAGGAGACATTTGTGCCTAAGCTTAAACAGAAATTTGTTAACGCTGTTTACAAGGTCAAATGTTCAGTCATTGAGAAAGTTGAGGCAATTAAAATTAAAAATGTTGTTTTGCCTGACAAAGGACAGTTCTACAAGTATGCCGGGCCCAACCAAGTTTGGGTTCCGAAGAAGGTCTAATCCATTTGTAGTGCAGGGCATTAAACAGGTATAACCGGTAGTGTGGATTCTTGACAGTGGATCATCAAGACATATGACCGGAGATAGAGCCCTGCTATCAAATGTGGATTGAGAAAGCTGGCCCCATGGTTACCTTTGGAGATAACAGCAAAGGTTTATCTGAGGGATATGGCTGTTTGCAAGCTGGGAATGTTATCATTGTAATTTTGTATATTGTGCTAGGTTATTATCAGGAAGCAGTATCTAACATATAGCACCAGTGACGAGACTTGAGAATATTACGACATATCAGACACCTGCTGCACATTACACTTGGAATTGTACTCTAGTAAGATGTGTACAAGTGTACTCCTGTTTGGTGAGTCAAAAGAGGAAGTCAGTGCACCACAGTTCATGGACTTTGCAGCTGCAGATCTATTGGACTATGCAATCTCTTCTTCACAATCTCACTTTAGGTTGGTATGAACTAGTATACTGCTCAAGCAATCATCAAGGACATGGTATGGCACTCTAACAGAAGTTGTAATTTTATATGAACTAGTAGAGTCGTCATATTTATAACTATTTTATCACTAGGCACAATCATATTGTTTTATATGTGCAGTGGTATATTGATAATGCAACATAACAATTAGTATCTAAAGTACTTGACAAGTATCGGTCAATGATATGTTGTTAACATTATGTTGCAGATATTTGTAAGCTTTTGACATGAATGAGAATTACTTAGACTTTACCCTAAGTGATCAATGTTTTATCAAAAACTCATTCATATTGAAAAACAAAATCAAACTTCTTTCTACATTAGTGATTTCTTATTTCATGTAAAATCTTTTGAAATCACTATTGTAAATCATTTTCTCTCTATTACCATATGTTCTGTGTTACAGGTTCAGTCTCCAATGACTTTCTTTCATTAACAGTCATGAGGTTGAAAACCCACAACGTCTATCCCAGACTGTAAAGACAAACACAAAAATAGAACCAACCAACACTCTCTTACCACTAAATGTAGTATGAATGAGCGTGAGGGAGATAGTGCCTTAGTGTACCACATAAGGAAGGTTCTGTAGTCAACCCAGTAGCTCTGTCTCATACATAGATGAGTAGTATTTAAACCGAGACAACTGCTAGCCCCCATACATCTTCTCAAAAAGATGTAATGGCTGAAAAGGCACAAAAACAGTTACTAGATTCATTCTCTCAACAGGGTGAGTCTATTGAATTTTGCCTGTCGGCCAAGGTATCCGATGTAGTGTCACCACTTCAAACATAATCAATTCTTGATGCACAAGGAGAGGTTACACACACAAAGGATGAGTTGACGGAAACAAGAGTTTCGACCATTTTAAGGTCAGATTCGATTGTTCAAGGTTCGTTAGTGGACCAATTGCCTTTACAGGTGTTAAAGAGGATACTGATCCAAAAGCCATATGTCAGTGGTTAGTGTCTACCTCCCGAGGCTTAAATCCCCTGGATGCATCTGCGGATAGTGGATCTGGCATAGGTGCAGATCGGCAACTTGTTGACAATGATTCAGATATTACCTGATAAGTCACAAGGAAATGTCTTCACAGACATTAGAAGGGAACTTTGATCTTTATGCTAAATTCGTTGGATCATTGTTTACCTTCCCAGAATTCAAATCTGGAACCCTAAAAGGGAAACTAGCAACTTGTAAATTATGACTCAGATTCATCTGACGAGTTTAACAAGGATGGGGATTTGTGAACTCCCATTGCACCACCTGTGACCTCCTTAAGGATGGCTAAGGTGATTTTCCTTGCAGGTACAGCTGGATTATGGAGCTATGAGAGAAGAGTGATACACTTGTGAGAATGAGTGTAAACACGAGTGGAGAGAAGAGTGAAACACATGTGAGGTACACTAAACAGAATCACACACTCACAGTGAGGTAGAAAAAGAAACTACTTGTTATTTCTTTTCCAACCAAGTGAAATATGAGAACTCCTTCAGACAACAGCATACATTCCTTCTCAAAGGGGGAGATAAAAGCTTAAGAAATAGTTTGGAGGATTCCTCAACTAAGGGGGAGAAATAGCAGGGAGGAAGAAAAAGATCCTAAAAATGTACACTACACCACACCATTGTTGTTTCTAACTACGGATCCTATTGTACGGGAGAGGTGGTAAACACAAGGTAATTTCCTAGTAAGGGAAGAAGCAGTTAGGGGAGTACCATTGGTTTTTATCTGCGGATCCTATTGTACGGGGAGAAATAGCAGGGAGGAAGAAAAAGATCCTAAAAATGTACACTACACCACACCATTGTTGTTTCTAACTACGGATCCTATTGTACGGGAGAGGTGGTAAACACAAGGTAATTTCCTAGTAAGGGAAGAAGCAGTTAGGGGAGTACCATTGGTTTTTATCTGCGGATCCTATTGTACGGGAGAGGTGGTAAAACGAAGATGATCTTCTTTAATCAGTTGATTCTCATAGGGGGAGAAGCAAGAGATATGGGCTTCTCAACAGGAAATGTGGTTGTACAAATGAAGACGGAACTACTTGAAGATATGTTCAGTCTAGAGGAGCATCTACTTGGAATCTGGAAAATGTTAAATCTCATCCAGAACTTTTCTGCTATTTACTTTGCATGTATGTTTATATCTTTTTCTTATTTGTTAGTTGAGTTATCCTCTAGGTATTTGTGTGTTATTGTCTAACAAACAAATAGGGGGAGATTGTAAGTCATATGTCATAGCCTATTTGTATATTCGAGGATTCAACTCAACTCAAATAAGAATGTAATAAGTAAATAGTGGATCTACCGTCAGAGAGATCTCGCAAAGTAACATCTGTCAAAGGATAAAGAAACATTGTTCATCTGCAGACTTGAAGATTCACTGGAAGAAGTTCAAGAATTTGATCATGCCTCAGTAATATAAATCAAGATCGTGGATTTAATCAAGTGACAGAGATCTCGTCAGAGTATCATTAATTACAAGGATTTAATCTGAAGAAAATCAAAGTGTCAAAGTCAAGACATGAAGAAACGTCACGGAAGTTAGTCACTCATGAACCAGACAGTACATCGAGTGTCAACGTTGAAGTGGTGGAATTGATTCATAATTCTCAGTGATTTTCAGAAGATATTCAGAAGAATGGATGCTGCTCAGGGTTAGTATTAATTCTCTATTAATTAATTAAGTCATATAATTTAATTAAAAAAATAAATTATATCTGCAAAGATTAATTTATTGATTAATTAAATTAATTGATTAATTAATTCAGAATTAATTTTAGGAATTTTCAGAAGTTTAATTGGATTAAATTCAATCTTAAATCAGCAAGACAATTGAAAATGAACTAGCATGACAATCTGGATTGTCATACCGATTGTCATGCCAGTTCAAAAGATTGTCCTACCGATAGTCATGCTGGTTCAAACGATTGTCTTGCTAGCTCAAAAGGATAGTCTCACCGATTGTCATACAAGCTTAAAGGATTGTCATTCCAATTCAATTAATTCGGCTGTTGATAAATAGAAGCAGAAGTCATTCAACTCAATGATCTCAATCATACAGAACATATTCAAGAACAAAGAAAAGAAAGCAGCCGCCTTGAAACATTTTATTTTCTTCTCTGCTTACATCAAGATCAAAATTCTAGTTTGTTAATGTTAAATCCAAACCACTAGAATTATTTATCTTGTTCTTGTGTAACAATCTAGCGGATCAAAATCCCTAGAACTTAATCTCAAATCGCGTTTAGCATTTGATTCTAATTATTGCAAAAATAGAAAAAGTTCATGTCGAATTTATTCTAGATTTGTGATAATTGATTTGAGATTAATACCTTGTAATCGATACAGTTGTTGTAACACCCTTCAAGTTTAATAATATTTTTATTTAACTTGAATTTTGTTTCACATTTTTTATTCCGCATTTATTCAATTATTTGGTACTGTTTGTATTCAACCCCCCTTCTACAAACACATTGGGACCTAACAACCTCCTTTACCTAATGATTCTCAAGGAACAGTTTCGGTTTGACAAACTTTGTGATAGTGGCTTTATACGTAAATGCATATAATATACATAAACGCTTATAAATTTTGTGATAATGGTTTTGTTGTCATCTCTCCCTCTTGTTTCTCTGTCAACTGTAACATTTTAAGTTTTTTTCTTTATAAATAGCTTGTAATTTGAGCAGTATACTGATGTCTGTTCATTTACCTTTTTTTCTAGGCTGTAGAAATTTTGGTTGATAATTATATGTAAAGGAAAAGTAATAACCAGGAAAAGTCATATACTATACTTTTACAATCTAAAGGTAATAATATGTTGTTGTACAGTTTGAGGTGCAGATGCTGCGTTCTCATATGGAAGCTATAGAATAGAACATCAAGTAAGGAGTCTTAAGGACCAAATCACAAGGATGGAAGCTGACCTCAAATCAGTTGAGCCCCTCACAGGGAGCTGTAGAAAACACCAGCGGAAGCACATGAATTATTTATGTCAAGGCAGTAACTTGTTGGAAGATAAATTTCATTTTAGAATATGAGATCATTTTTGTATATTTAGAAATGTGGTAAAAAATTGTGGCTTTTGGATAAAATTGCAAACTTTGTTTATTTTGGTTGACTTAAAACTTTGTATTATTCTGTTGAACTTTGGATTTGAGTTTTTAAGTTAAATATGTATTCACGTTTTTAGTGTTACAAGTGTAATTAGTAAATATTTTTATGTTGGTAAAAAATATGAAAAATGATATAATAAATACATAAGTGTTAAAAAGGAAATGTTACAATAAGATATAAAAATGATACTAAAAGATTGAACTATTTTA
Source organism: Apium graveolens (assembly GCF_009905375.1). NCBI lineage: Eukaryota > Viridiplantae > Streptophyta > Magnoliopsida > Apiales > Apiaceae > Apium > Apium graveolens. Next base: position 13,050,019 of record NC_133653.1, read on the forward strand.
TCATTCGGTGTTACAATAGAAAATATGATGTTACGAAAGAGTTTATTGCAACATAATTTTTGATGTTACTAGATCTTTATGGGTGTTACGATAGAACTATGGTTACACCTGCCTTTTGTAACCATAGATACTGAAAGTGTAACCATAGAGGGTCTATTGTTACATTTTAAGCTATGTTACCCAAGGTTCAAAATTTGTTACCATAGACCCCTATTGTAGCACGAGCAAATCCAACACCACGAAATTTTTAAAAAATGTAACCATAGCCCAATTTTTTGCTTTAGGTAACATTTTTTGGCCAGTTTTACACTTTTTTTGGGTGTTGCTAGAGGCCATATATGGTGTAGTGTAATTCTGCGTGATTTCGAATTATTTGGAAAGAATAATTCAAGATCAATTGTCCCGCGAAGATATCTCAATATATGTTTGATTCCATCTCAATGTCTTTTAGTTGGATCTGAACCAAATCTTGATAATAGATTCACAGCAAAAGCAATATCAGGTCGTGTGTTATTTGCGAGGTACATATGAGCGCCAATTGCACCGCGATATGGAACTTCTGGTCCAAGTGGATCTTCATCTTCTTTTCTGGGACGAAATGGATCCTTTTCAACTTCGAGTGACCGAACCACCATTGGGGTAGTCAGAGGATGAGATTTGTCCATGTAAAATCGATCAAGAACTTTTCCTGTGTAGGTTGATTGATGAACAAATATTCCTGAAGATAAGTGTTCCACCTGTAAATAGTGTTCTAAAAGGCGCATTAAGCGGCCGCCTAAGCGGCCATTTAAGCGGAATCAGACCATAAAGCGCTTCGATTTTATACTAATCGGATTATTAAGCGTTTTTAAAGATTAAGGGCCTTATAAACGGATTAAGCGATCATTAAGCGGATTAAACGGTCATTAAGCGGTCAAACCGATTTTGACTTATTAAAATTTTAATTCTAAATATTAATATTTATTTTAGTAAAACAATGATCTTGATTAAAAAATTAAAAATATATAAGTTTCCTGGTAATCAAATCCTTTGAGAGAATCCCTGGGCTACAAGTCGGGCTTTATATCTTACCATTTCATTTCTCTCATTTCGTTTTCGTAAAAATACCCATCTGTTCCCAACAAGGACCACACCAGCTGGTGTTCGGACTGCAGGTCCAAATACATTTCTCTTGCGCAAGGATTGCAATTCTTCCTGGATTGCAATTTTCCATTTTGGCCAATCATCTCTTTGTCGACATTCTTCCACATTTTGTGGTTCAGGATCGGAGTTCATAATTATATCGCATGCCACGGAAAAGCATATACATCATCAATTTCAATACTCCCACGATCCAATAATTTTCCGTTACATACATAACTCAATGAGATCTCATAACTTTCAGGTACCTTTGCTTTTATGAAAGCATTTGCCACTTCAGGGGCAATATCCTCTTCTAGAGGCAATACCACTTCTTGTGGTTTTGTCACTACCACTTCAGGGGTTTTAACCTCTTCAGGAGGGGATACCACTTCTGGAGTATTGTCTGGAACACTTGCCACTTCAGAGGCATGTCCAATTATTTTCAGTTTTCATGGTACAATATCTTTTGCAACAACTGGTGTACCGCGCTTCTGGCATGGTTTTGAATTACTAGTCAATTATTCGGGAACTGATTTATGAATAGGTATTTCAACCCTTGTCGGGGGCATTAATGGCAGGTATATGTGATTTAACAATATGTCTAGAATCACTAAAAACATCTGGCATTTAATAAGAAATATTTTGCAAATGAATAATTCTTTGAACTTCACATTCACATTGATTAGTTCACGTATCTAAAGCATTTAATCCTGATGTATTCCATGTCAAGTCAGGGTTTATCTTATGCAATAATTTATCTCCCCTAATGTCGGAAATATTGACTCATCAAAATGACAATCAGCATAGCGAGCAGTAAAAACATCCCCAGTTAGCGGTTCAAGATATCTTATAATAGATGGTGAATCAAAACCGATATATATACCCATCCTCCTTTGCGGTCCCATCTTTGACCTTTGAGGTGAGGAAATGGGAACATATACGGCACAACCAAAAATCTTAAAATGAGTGACATCAGGAATTTGACCAAGTGCTAGTTGATGGGGATATTGTTTATGATAGGAGGATGACCTAATCCTTATTAGTTTCGCAGCATGTAATATAGCATGACCCTAAACAGATGTAGGTAAGTTGGCTTTAAGAAGCAAGGGACGAGCGATAAGTTGAAGTGTTTTAATCAAAGATTCTGCCAAATAATTTTGGGTATGAATATACGCTACTGGATGTTCGACTAAGATTCCTACCGTCATAAAATAATCATCAAAAGTTGAGGATGTAAATTCAGCATCATTATCTAAACAAATTCATTTAATAGGATGGTCAGGGAATTGAGCTCGTAACTTTATTATTTCGGCAAGCAGTTTGGCTAAGGCTAAATTTCGGGTAGAAAGTAGACATGCATGAGACCATCTGGTTGATGCATCAATTAAAACCATGAAATATCTAAATGGGCTTGAAGATGGATGAATAGGACCAAAAATGTCTCCTTGAATCCGTTCTAAGAACTTGGGGGATTCAGTTTGAAGTTTAACACGAGATGGTCGAATAATAATTTTCCTCGAGAACAAGATGAACAAGGAAGTTCATCTTGTGGTATGATCTTATGGTGTCTACGAGGATGTCCCGTAGAATTTCCTATAATACGATGCATCATAGAAACTCCTGGATGACCAAGTCTCTCATATCAAAGAATAAGGGATTTTGGATCAACAATTTTGGGAATAATGATATTGTAAGACTCAATGACCTTTATTTGTGTGGTATACAACCCAGAAGAGACTGATGGTTATTTTTCTAAGATTTTCTTATAGCCTGAGGTAGTTGAAGTGATTAAAAGATATTCTTTTCCACCCTCACTAGTAGTTTCCACGTGAAAATCATTAAGACGAATATCCTTAAAGCTTAAGAGGTTCCTAGTTGACTTGCTAGAGAATAGGGCATTTGGTATATGAACCTGTGTCTCATTCGATAGAGAAAGCTTAGCTATTCCTAAACCTTTGATTATATTAGATGTACCCGAAATTGTCCATACTTGTGAGTTGATTTTAGTTAACTGGGAAAAATAATTCTGATTTTGTAGAATTGTGTGAGTAGGTACGCAGTCAGTATGACACCCTTATAATAAAATAAGCGAATATCCTTGTGTACCTGTCATTTTCTCAAAATTACTTTGGGGAATAATAAAACCCTGAATAAAAATATTCTTTTAATAAGAGTATATATTGACCCTTTCAAATCATTTTGTAATGTAGAAGCTGAAAACTTTAGAAAATGTAACTCACTATAAACATAACAATTAGCAGTCAAAACATGCTTGCAACTATTGGAATTTATTATATAATATAGACTTTGATACAAAGGAATTTTAGAAAAATTCAGCATGTAGTCTTCGTAAATCGGACTATCCACCTGTAATCCAAATCCATTCCAATCCATTTAACACCAATTCAACAAATCTAACTTTTAAAAAAAATACAAGTTCAACCTGTCCTAACCGATCAGGTGAACAACTACTTCAAATATAAATAAGTTCAATTTGTCCTAACCGATCAGGTGAACAACTAGACAATACAACACGATAACTCAACATTAAATATTCATAGGGAAATAAAAACACAACCATATTATATATATGTGCAAATGCTGGGGAGGAGAGACTATGAAGATCCAGCTGGCCGACTATGCAACTTAACCTGAAAACATGAGCGATTTTAATGAGTCGCAACCCAGTGAACATATATCATCATATAATATATTCTAGTAAAATTTACATATTTATAAAGTGATAATCTAGTATTTCACATTCTATAAAGATACTTGTATAGATACATGTTAACTCGTAAAACTCATGATATCATATAAATATACCTGTAATTCACATACTAATCATTTTAGATAATCATCCAATAAAGCCAAGTGATCATTTAATATGAATGCGACATATGCCCGTGACCCCATTTTCTTTCACTTTGTTGTGATTGACCAACTAGACTTTAGCATCTCCCGGGACTCCTTTCCTTGGCCTCACGTATTAGGTCTAATAGACTTTTAGGATCTTAATCCAAGGATTTTCCTTTAATACACATTTTCGATGACCTCACGTATTAGGTCTATAGACTTTTAAGATCTTGGTTCATCATTCGATGACCTCACGTATTAGGTCTATAAACTTTTAGGATCTTGGTCTTAGTGTTTTCTTGTTTATAATCTTGAAGGATTTCCCGTTATTTTCATGTTGATGGCTAGCTAGGCCATTAATTCTCATTTCTGATACTAAAGTAGTGGCAGTCACAACTCTTTTATTTAGTCGGTATACAAATGCATGACATGTATATTACATATCAACTATCAATTCACATACCTGTATCCGATGATCTGAAATTCATGTCATCTATCATCTAATCATATATGATTCCCGTTAACGATCGATTCCATATAATTTATATACTGTAGTATTCCGATAACGATCGAGGTCATATAGCATATTAACCTTTGTACACAAAATCATGTTAAATACATATAACCATTTCCAAGTGATCATCTCAAATGTATAGATTTAGAGAAATATATAATTTAGCACATATATGTAGGAAAGATCTCAAATTTATACTTACCTTATTCCAAACATTTTGATCACATATTTACCTCACCTCTTCTTGCCTTGTTAAAACATTCAGAAACCTATATTGACATACAAATATTAATAGTTGAACATATGACTATTAATTTATGTATAACTCTTCTAAATATATCAATGCGTTTGAAAAGACAAATGTTAACTTTCTCTTTTTTCGACAAATTTACACCTTCTCGCTACCAAGCATATACCTTCAAATTGATACAAGGAAATCAACTAATTCTTTTTTATGAGGAAACTAAATATACAATTCTAAATCATGTCCAAAATTCACAGTATAACATGAAATTTACTATTTATGACATAGGTTTGAAGTCGAAATTTATGGGCTGATTAGGAACAACAGTGATAGACCTTAAATAATTATCTCTATCTCAAATTCTACACATTTGGTGAATCCAATATTTTATATACGTATACTTTAAACATAAACATAAAATTCTTATTCTTTAACCATCAAGAAATTAGATGTTTAGGTCTCTCAAAACTGAATCCCAAAACTCAACGCCAAAACTGAAAACCAAAGACTCTATTGCGCTCAGCATCGTAAAACAATTTTAATAAAATGAAAAATTAGATTTTTAACATGAAACTTTCCAGATTTGATCTTAGCTGCAAGTTCAGTCCCCCATAAAAATATCAAATCAAAATAAATCATGTAACTAAGTGAACTAATTGCTCAAACTTGCAACGATACACATAAAATTCTGTATTGCGCTACCTCTACTAAATCTGCGATAACTTCTTACTCGCATACTCAAACGATACAAGGTCAGAGCCTAAATATTCTAGAAACAAAATAGAATAATTTCATCCTGCTTGTATTGTCCAAAGCTGAAACCAACTATTCCATAATAGCATAACAAAACAGGAGAAATTTACCGATCTTCAAAATTCACACTTTTGTTCATTATATGCAACTCCATATCAACCATAAATACATCCACTTCTTATGTAAGTCATGATCATAACGAGATCAGAAGTTGTGCACTTCTGAATCTTAAGCAAGGTTCACTAAATAAGGTTATATATTCATCTCATATCCATACTTACTAACCACTTACACTAATCAAAACTAATTAAGAATCATTATTCTTTGAGACAATTACTCAAACAAGTTGCAAGCGTGCTTAAGTATTTATAATTGCAAAATAAGGTTCAAGAATGAATTTAAATTCATAGATAAAGGATTACCTTATCAAAACAAATGTAAGGAAATCAAGAATACTTTGATACTACCACTTTAAACTCTAGCTTAATCTTCTCCCAACTCTTGAATACAATTAAATCTTGAAAGACATATGCCATAGCCTATTTATTTATTCGAGGATTTAACTCAACTCAAATAAGAATGTAACAAGTAAATAGTGGATCTATCATCAAAGACATATCTCAAAGTAACATTTGTCAAAGGATTCAGAAACAATGTTCATCTACAGACTTGAGGAATTAATTCACTGGAAGAAGTTCAAGAAATTGATCAAGTCTCAGTGATATAAATCAAGATTGTGGATTTAATCAAGTAACAGAGATCTTGTCAGGGTATCAGATAATTACAGGGATTTAATCTGAAGAAAATCAAGTTATCAAAGTCAAGTCATGAACAAACGTCACGGAAGTTAGTCACTCATGAACCAGACAGTACATCGAGTGTCAACATTGAAGTGGTGGAATTGATTCATATTTTTCAGAAGATTTTCAGAAGAATGGTTGATGTTCAAGAGTAGTATTAATTCTCTATTAATTAATTAAGTCATATAATTTAATTAAGAAAATAAATATATCTGCAAAGATTAATTTATTGATTAATTGATTAATTAATTCTGAATTAATATTATAAATTTTCAGAATTGATTTTGAATTTATATTCAATATTAATTCAGCATGACAATCAATTGAACTGGTATGAAAATCAATTGTCATACCGAAAGTCATGCTAGTTCAAATGGATTGTCATACCGAAAGTTCTACCAGCTATGGAATTATCTTGCTAGTTCAAGCAATTGTCATACCGATTGTCTTACTAGATCAACAGATTGTCATGCCGATTGTCTTGCTAGTTCAAGCAATTGTCATACCGATTGTCTTGCTAGTTCAAGCAATTTTCATACCGATTGTCTTGCTAGATCAACAGATTGTCATGCCGATTGTCTTGCTAGTTCAAACAATTGTCATACCGATTGTCTTGCTAGATCAATAGATTGTCATGCCGATTGTCATGCCAGTTCAAGCAATTGTCATACCGATTGTCTTGCCAGTTCAAGTGGATTCTGTTGATTGAATTATAAAAGAAACGAAGCAGCATACATTCAAGACATTGATTAAAAATTCAACAGACTTCAACCACTTCAAGAACAAAAAGAAAAGCAGCAGCAACAAAATATTTCATCTCTAAACTGCATTCAAGATCTTTAATTTCTAGTAACTATAGTTAAATCCAAACCACTAGAAATCATTCTCTTGTTCTTGTGTAACTATCTAGCGGATCAAAATCCCTAGAACTTAATCTCAAATTGCTTATAGCATTTGATCTTTTTATTGCAAAAATAGAAAAAGTTTATGTCGAATTTATTCTAGGTTTGTGATAATTTATTTGAGATTAATCCCTTGTAAATGATACCGTTGTTGTAACACCTTTCAAGTTTAATAATAGTTTTATTTAACTTGAATTTTGTTTTACCTTTTTATTCCGCATTAAATTCGATTAAACAGTATAGTTTGTATTCAATCCCCCATTCTACAAACATATTGGGACCTAACAAACCTCTAATTTCCAAGTGAATTAGAAGCAAATGAGGGAATCTAGAAGAAGAAAAAGAAGAAATGATTCCCCTTACTCTATTTTTATTAGTCGGTGGTACACAAAAAAAAATGAATGATGAAATCAAATTAGGTTTGTCTCCCCTTCTCGTTTATTCTCTTCTATCCCTTTTTATATGCTATTATTTCTATATTTTTTATCTCATTATTCACTTATTAAATATTAGAACTTGCTAATTAATATTTAAAATTAATAGTAAACATTTACAAGTAAATGAATTTATTCTAATATCTGATTTCTCTAAAGTAAAACTTATTCACCTTATTTTATGAATACACCTGTATAAGAATTCAAGAATTCAATTTTGAAATAAATAATTCCATCCAAAACTAAACCAGAAAATAATATATAAATACATCACATACAATCACACAATGCCCATGCATTTTAATTTAAATATGTTGTGATCTTTTTATGTTTTTCGGGCAAGGATGTAACAATTCTTCCCTTTTTTAAGAATTTCATCCTCGAAATTTACTACGAATTTTGATAACCAGTAGAAATACATATATCCTATATCATCTATAACAAATGTAACCGTACTACTTTAGTCGTATGTTTCCCCCAGATTTCAAAATTTTCGAACCATAATCATATTTTTCACAAGTCTTTAATCGAACATCCACTTACAAGAGTTGTTGTAATACCCATATATGGTAAAACACTACCATTCAGCCCACTAAGTGACAAGAAATATCAATCACCGTACCTTATATACTTCATACACCTCCTTCCAGATTCTTTTTTTTTTGTAAAAGATGTCCAACTCTTAACAAAATAAATTGAGTTCCATACCTTTCAATCGCAACCATACTATTAGTTATAACCTATATAACCTTTGCAAATCATGTTTAACAGATGTGTTGTTACCGAAGCCATATATTTTGTGGCGCCCTCCAAACCCGGGTCAGAAGTTTGGGGTCCACAACACATACACAATATATAAACCTGTATATGAAATATTATTTGCAACGACCCTGCTTTACATAACTACGGATCACAACAGGTTAAAGTATGAAACAAGCCACAACCTTAACTTTTATTACAACGTACCAAATCCCAACTAGTTTAACTTACAACTGATAATGAACTCATTCTTACAATCTTACTAGCCCACTACCATATGAAGCTTCTGCTAGCTCGATCCAACTCAAACTGGAATCCTATCTCGCACTTTAGACTGAGGAACTTCACTATCCTCCAAATCCTTCTTAACTGTAAAATATAGAAAAAGATTCGCAAGAGTGAGTTAACTAGCTCAGCAAGTCACAATAACAATAACTGAGGTTAAACAATGATCAAACGAGATGATTCAAAGGAATCAAATCTCTTGTTAAACAACAAATAGAATTGGATATTCATTTTAAGTTTTTAAAACCAAGGTTAGGCTGCTGATCAGTCACACACTAACCCCGAGCAAAGCACACATCACTGCTCTAACTACTATATCCAAGGCACACATTGGCCTAACTTGACCACCGATATGGTCTGGCCACAAATCTGGTCCACATAAAGAAAACTATCCAATTCTAAAGTAGTTCAATATGATAAACAATATAATTCCATAAAATCGGATCATAATCAATAACAACAAAACTTTTGAATAAGATCATGGTGAAAATTCATGGGTACCAAAAGGTTATGTCAAAGTATATAAAAGAAGTGGCCTCCAGCCTGTAGGAGAATCGGGTATCAGATGAACAATGTTTGTACAAGGTTTTAGTTCTTTGATGTCACAAGGTATGGTTGAGTATAAAAGTTTCTATATGTTGAAATAATTTTGTTCTAGTGTTTGGTATATGATGGGTATATATTTGTGGAGTAGTATCATATTTGTGTGGTTTTGGATCTGGTAAATCAACAAGAAATGGTTCACAAAGAATAAGGCTTACGGCTCAAAGATCAAATGATGTAGTTCAGGTTCAAGGCTGAAGGATTCAATGATTTACAATATAAAACACAACTATTTTGAATATTAACAATATGTCACAAGAGAATTTAGAAATATTTGCAATATATCTTGAGAAAGGTTTAGAAGTACTTGCCTTATCATAATCGATTTCAATTTCACTTATACTCGTCAAATGACTCTCTTCAACCACCATTCGTCTAGTTTTCCTATGCCTCGATTCTATTTCTGATCACTTGCTATATTTTTCTACATGTCGATTCCATTTTCTGATCACCTGCTTCCCTTTCCTACGCCTTTCTTACTCCGCTAGGCATCATAAGTATTTATCATTATTCATCTCACCTTATCTAATTGTTACATAGACGTCATAAGGTTTTATCTACCCTTTGTTTCACCCAAACCCGATTTACGGATTAAAAGTCATGGCCAAAACAACCCAAATAATAAACACATAGGCATATAATACCTCAATCAGATAGAACGTAGCACATAGCACGCAAGATACTCGATTAAAATAATTTTTCAAAGAAGATTCGGGTCAAAAATGATTTTTCAGATAATTATTTCGAATTTTTGAACATTTTTCGGAATTAAAACGGGACTCCGAATCAATTTATAATTAAATAGTAGGGTTTGAATACCCAAATATGACTTTAAAATAATTTTATAATAATTATCGAGTCTTGAAAATAATTTAAAATAATATTTTAAAGCTCGAAACTATTTTTCATGATTTTTAAATCAATTTTAAATAATTTAATCAAATTTAATTAATCAATTAAAATCAATTAATAAATAATTAAACTAATTAATCAATTAATTTTTTTAAATTAATTGACTAATTAATTAATTAAATATTAACTAAAATTAATTAACTAAGTAATTTAGATTTATTTTTGAATTAAAAATAATTTTCAGAATTAAAATAATAATTTTTGGAATTTTTGGAAATTAAAAACAATTTTCTGAAATTAAAATAAACAAGGAAATATAATTTTTGCAAAAATCTTAAAACTAAAATCTTATTCTTGTAAGTTTAGCAAAGTAGAGGGACTAAAATTGGATAATCACCAAACTACAAGGGCAGGAATGGAATTTTTCCATCTCCCCTTCCCCATCTCCGTCTCCGGCGGCCGGCCGCCATGGCCGCCGCCCGAAGCTTTTCCGACTAGCTGCAAAGGTGCCCAGAACCAACTCAAATTAAAAGCAATCGATCCTCTCGACTCCAGGAACATAAATATGACAGAAATATGCACTAATCTTAAATGTATAACCCGGAAATTCAACCCGAAGGTTTCCGACGTTACCTCTGCCGTTTTCCGGCGAGGTCGAACCCGAAACCCTTTGGCCTTCAAACTAGTACCAATCAAACCCTCTTACAATGATCTATTTACTGGTATATTTCAATTCAACTCATAACCCTTAAATAAAAATTGCCCAAATTCAATTAAGAACATTCATATCAATTATAAACCCTAACTTCAAATTCCGAAAATTAAACTCAAAATTAAACATGTTATTGAACTCTAAATCAAGAGTATAATATACCAAAATGATCAGGAAGACAAGCTCTACAACATGCAATCATCAAATCATACTAAGAATCCCTCAAACAAAAATTCATAATTTAATCCAAAAATAATTCGAAATTAATAAAAATTATAGAAAAATAACCTTTGATTCTGCAGGTGTATGGATCACAGATTCTGAAAGTACTCTTCAAGACCTTCAATTCGGTTACTTGAACTCCAGAATCGGATATCGCTAACGCCTTCAAATCTAGGTTTGATTCTGAAGAACACTATGAATATAATGTATTTTCTCTGAAAATTATATATTTAACTGACTGCAAATGATTTCTGGTACGAAATAAAATACGGTAAAGGCTATTTATAATTACGGAAAATTAGTATCCCGTTGAATCATTCCGGATATAAAATAGTACGTTTATTTATAAAAACAGATCCAAACGATACCGATTTTTGGGATAATTATCCAAATTTGTACAATTTGTACTGCGGTCTTGGTCTCAGCGCCTCGTTACACGTATTACGAGGTGATAGTTATAATAGTTTAATAAAAAGATCTCGTTTATCGAAAATACGGGTTTTATTGATTTACCGAAACGAATTTCGTATCGAAAATATTGCGCCGGGACCCGCACGGGAAAAACCGTACGCCGGATCGAAAAAGTCAAAACATGGAAAATGCTCGGAATATTGCAATTAGGTTAGGAAGGAGTTTTCGGAAGAGTTTCGGGTTATAAAAACGTAAAAACAGATGACGTCGGTTGGTTCCCGATTGTATAAAATAGTTTTTAAATACTCGGAAAAAGATTTTATAAAATCCATGTATTTCATATAAAATCATAAATCATCATAAAAATAAATAGGAAGATATGACAATTATTTATATTTTATTTTGGACATATAAAAATTAAAATACTCAATTAATATTATTTTTAAACATCCAAACACATTTGACACTTAACAAATAATTCACAGAATAGATACTGAACACATATAATAATTATCTATTAGCAAAACAATTACACGATATATCCCGGATATTAAATCCTCCCCCCCTTAAAAGGATTCTGTCCTCAGAATCTCCTAAGAAAACAAATGAGGGTACTTTTCTCTCATATCTTTTTCTAACTCCCAGGTTGATTCTTCAACCTTTGGGTTTCTCCACAATACTCTTACTAACTTTACCACTTTATTTCTCAATACTTTCTCTCTTTCTTCTAGAATCTCTATCGTACTCTCTACATATGACAAATCTGCCTGAAGCTCTATTGGCTCATATTCTATTACATGCTTGGAGTCTGGATTATACTTCTTAAGCATCGATATGTGAAAAACATTGTGAATGTGCTCCATGTGCGGAGATAACGCCAACTCGTAAGCTACTTTGCCAACGCGCTTTAAAATCTCAAAAGGTCCGACATATCTTGGGCTCGGCTTTCTTTTTTTTCCAGATCTCGTTAATCCCTTCGACGATGATATTTTTAGTAATACCAAATTCCCTTCTTCGAATTCCATACCTTTCCTTGATTGATCTGCATACTTCCTTTGACGATCTTGTGCTGCTGCTGCTATCAATCTCTCCTGGATAACTTCAACAACTTCCTTTGTCTGCTGCACTAATTCAGGTCCAAGTATTTTGCCTTCTCCTACTTCGTCCCAATACACTGGAGATCTGCATTTGCGTCCATAAAGGGCTTCGTAGGGTGGCATCCCAATACTGGCATGATAACTGTTGTTGTAAGCAAATTCTACCAGCGGTAAATGCTCGTCCCAACTCCCTTTGAAATCAATAGCACAAACACGTAACATGTCTTCAATTGTCTGGATCCTTCTTTCACTCTGGCCGTCCGTCTGTGGATGGTAAGCCGTACTCATATTCAATCTCGTTCCCAAACATTCTTGAAAATTCCTCCAAAATCTTGAATTAAATCTTGGATCTCAATCGGATATGATAGACACAGGAACTCCAAGACGAATTACAATTTCCTCCAGGAATATAGACCAACTTGTCGAGTGAAAATCTTTCATTTATAGGCAGAGAATGAGCTGACTTGATAAGCCTATCCACTATAACCCAAATGACATCATGATTAGCCCTTGTCCCTGGTAATCCAACTATGAGATCCATGGCAATCTGCTCCCACTTCCACTCTAGAATCTCCAATGGCTGTAGCAATCCACTTGGTCTCTGATGCTCTGCTTTAACTCTCTGACATGTATAACATCTGCTAACCCATTTCGTAATTTCCCTCTTTATATCTGGCCACCAATAATTTTCCTTTAAATCTCTGTACATTTTGGTACTCCCTGGATGGATTGAATACCTTGAATTATGAGCTTCCTGTAAAATTTCATTCTTCAACTCCGTCACTGGTGGAATCCAAATTCTAGAAGAAAACCTAAGAATACCTTGATCGTCCTTTTTGCGTGCACAATTCTTCAACTACCAAATGATTTATATCCTGATCCATTACCTCTTCTTGACACTTCCTTATCTTCTCTAACAATTCCGACTGAAAAGTCATACTTATACATTCTAACTCCTTTTTGGATCATGAACCCTGACTTCCAATTCCAACTTCTAGAATTCCATATATAATTCTTCTGGTACAGTCTCTATGTTCATCCTCTCTCCTTCTTACTTATCTCTTGCCACTACATTTGCTTCTCCTCGGGAGTTCATACTTCAAACTCTTATGGTCCGTATAGATCTTACACTTTTCTCCATACATATCGTATTTCCCAATCTTTCAAAGCGAATATTATTACTGCTAGTCCCAAATTATGAGTAGGATACTTCTGCTCATAAGGTTTCGGTTGTTTGGATGCATATATGATACTTTATTGTGCCGCATCGACACACATCTGATTCCCTTATAAGAAGCATTACTATGAACTATCAAAGCTCCTTAATACTTTCCAATTGATAAAACAGGTGTCGTAACCATTCTTTCATTTAACTTCGCAAAACTTTCTTCACCCTTCTCCACTTTATAAAAACTTCTTGCTTTTCCTGATTAGCTTTGTCAAAGGTACTGCAACTTTTAAGAAATCTTGAACAAATTTCCGATAATAACCGGCTAATAATAAAACTTCTTACTTTTGTTGGTGCTTTTGGTCTTTCTTCATTTATACTATCTTTAAATTTTTCTGCTGAATCCCCTTTTATCTCCTCCTCACTGACTATCTATGCTAAGAATTATACTTCCTTCCATTAAGGTTTTCACCTGGTAAACTTTTCATACCGCTTCTTTTGTTCTTTGACTCCTCAGCTATCATTGTATAGGTTGCATGGTTTTTCTTAAGTAACACAAGTACATCTTATCCAGATTCCTCCTTCTAGATTCTACTCATCAAATTTAAATATCACCGGTATATCAGTTCATCCAACTAACATTTCTAGAATTTTATAACAACAGTACCGAGTTCTGAAAATTATCTTTGATATGTCCATAAGTTCAATCTTCACTTGGTATTATACCCAGTCTTAAATCAATCTCATAAAAATACCTTGCTTCCTTCATTTGATCAAACAAATCATTGGTTCGAGGTAACAAATATCTGCTCTTGAGAGTAAACTTTTGAGCTTTCACTAGTTGACACATAATCTCATACTTCCATCTTTCTTGTTAACAATTAATACCGGTGCACCTCATGGGACACACTGGGTCTAATCGCTTCTTCTTCTAGCATCCCTTGCCTCTGCTTTGCTAACTTCTTCATTTTTACTGAAGCCATTTTGTGTAAGGCCTTGGTCACTGGCTTCGTCTCAGGTGCTAAATCAATCGCAAGCTTCATTTTTCTATTTGAAGGAAATATTGATAACCCATCTGAAAATATAAAATCTTTAAATTTTGTTTGCTTCTGACTTTTATTTATCTCATAATCACCATAATGTTCACATCTTGATGACCGTAATCATCATTAACAAATTCTTTACCCTCCTTCTCCCTTTATACCTCATCATATTCTCATTTGACGTCTTCAGGACTATCTTTTCATCACGACGGTTTGTCTGGGCATCATGCTTAAATAGTTAATCCATTCCTTAAAATAATGTCAAATCCTTTTATCTCAAATGATATCAATTCTTCACAACTTATTGCCAGAAATCTCAATTCCACCATTGGTACTCACTTATTTAACAATTACATGTTCTTGATTTGCTAGTCCTTTACTCACAATCTTATCAATGTAACAGGGTAATTCATCATATCAACAAAACCTTGAGGGAAAACAATTAAGTTGCTCTCACATCTTTCAGTACTTTAACACATAAAGTATCCACAATAATCATTCACGTCATCACATCCGTATTCTAAATAACATATTTCACAGACAATTCGTAAACTCCCGCTCTTGGAGATGTATTCTTTATTGGAGTAGATTCCCTTGACTCTTAGCGCATCCCTGACTGGGGCTAGTGATTTGCAATCCTCGCCATATACCCTGGTTTCCTTTCCATGTATGAGAGGTAGATGGAACTGCGTCCGCTTGGTTCATAATACACTGATTTGTGTTGAAAACTGTTGCAAAGAACGATGATATAACGAAATAACTAGAAAGATTCATAATTCAACAAAAATTACAGTTGAAAAGAAAGGAGAAATAAGGATTTGAATATGAATGAGACAACCACATTGGTACTTAAGATGGCCAGTCTTTCATACCATATGGCATACAACACATGATTAGGTGGCGTTCCACCCGACTCTTCGTCATCCTGACAAAGCGTCTCACCATAACACTGTTTGTCTCAATCAGAGAGTAAAACTTGAGGGGAACAATTTAAATTTGAAAGGGATGCAATATCCTCCTTTTTGATATCATCATAAGGAGTTTATTAAGAAAAGATGTTCATATATTTTTAGGAATTAAAAAGGAATATACGCTGAAATATTGAAGACAAGAACGACACCATTAGTCACCATCCACATTTCACTTGTATTCATCTTTCGAGCTTGTTCGATCATATTCCTATTGTTCCATATAACAATTTAGAAAGTACGTTGAAATGCCTTCGCAAATTAAGCATTATGGTAAATTCTTACTTGTCGCGTCTTGCATCTTTAACATCACACCTACACGTATAATACTTTAACAATTCAATCATAATGGCATCCCTACCAGATAACCTTGAGTTTCCTTTCTTCAATTTAGAATAACCCCGAATCATTCAACATAACAATCATTTTGTTAATAATATTCTTCTTTTAGGAAAGTCTGGAAATCTTCCCAATCTTCTTCGGTTATGCTCAGGCTTTTGTTAAATCAATGAATTCCTTGAACTCTGATAGTCCCAGTAATTGGATGAATAGTTACTCTGTATGCTGATTCTATTGTTAATCTTATCAAACAATACTTGCACCTCACTATTAGGAATAATCAACTTCTTCATAATCGTGGGTTATTTCGTTCTCTGAATTAGCAATACTAAGTCTGAAACAGTATACTTCCAGGTAATCCGGGTCTTTTAACAAACAAGAAACTCAAGTAGTAACTTGACAACTGATGTTTAAAACTTATTTTATTCCAAAAAGGCTTTTAGAAATTTTGTAAGGGAAAATCTTTTTCGAAAACTTGTTTAAAATGTTGAAAATCACACATCCGGTTGTCCTTACTATATGAGTTGGTTGTTGTCCTTCTTATAACCAGATACCAAGTTAAAGAAATGATCACACAAAGGTACATTCACTTCCATTTATCTCCTCTCCTTCATTCGGTCTATTACCTTCCTTAATCGATGAAAACTTCAGCTGTCGTTGCATATTATCTTATTCGTAGCTTCATTTCAAAGCTTCCATACTGGTAGTACTCCCATCATAATCTTTGCAGTCATTGAGTGGAACAGGTCTATCCAACATCCAACAAGTCTATTTCATAGAACAAGGTTTGCTTATATCACATCACATCATTACTTTATATGTCACATTATCATAGCACCATTGTCTAATTCTACGAAAATTTTAGATCTATACTTTCCTCTCTAACTCTTTCAAAATTCCTCTAGTCCATCCCACCAGCTAATCACGGGTGGTCTATTCACTATTGGCTCCATTTAATCTGGTAACAACTATCCTCCGAAACACATGAATCTTCTTTCTAAACTCTTTCTCACCTTTATTAATATCTCATGTACTTACCATTTACTGTAACTATCGCATCCCTTCTCGTAAATACTGTGGTTCCATAAGACAGGTCTTTAAACTGAGGGTATAAAACATGGTGTAGAGTAAACTGAAAAGATACATTCATAGTTGAATATACAGAAGAACAAGAATAAGCAAATGGAAGTTCTTGAATAGGTAGTCTCGTATCAAGAGGTGATAGAATAGCATGGAATAACTTGGAAAGGTGCAACTGTCTTAACAGTAGGTAATACCATTAATACCGATGGAAGAACAAAGTGCAAATCAAATTTAGAAGAAGATGACGATCCTCAAACGAAAAGCTCCAAACGATCAGATGATACAGGGAAATCAGGATCTGCCATTGTCGTTGTCTGGAAATCACGTCGCAAGCTAAGAATTCTGAATCGCAACACGAACCGTGTCGAAGACCTACTATATAGTCACACTCAACCTCACGATGACTTATCTTTCTACTTCCTATTCCAAATCCTAACCCTCTACCCAATCCCGACCATCTAGGCTTGTTTCAGTGACTTATAACCTGTAGCTCTGATACCAACCTGTGGCGCCCTCCAAAACCGGGTCAGAAGTTTTGGGTCCACAACACATACACAATATATAAACCTGTATATGAAATATTATTTTCAATGACCCTGCTTTACATAACTACGGATCGCAACAGGTTAAAGTATGAAACAAGCCACAACCTTAACTTTTATTACAACGTACCAAATCCCAACTAGTTTAACTTACAACTGATAATGAACTCATTCTTACAATCTTACTAGCCCACTACCATATGAAGCTTCTGCTAGCTCGATCTAACTCAAACTGGAATCCTATCTCACACTTTGGACTGAGGAACTTCACTATCCTCTATATCCTTCATAACTGTAAAATATATAAAAAGATTCGCAAGAGTGAGTTAACTAGCTCAGCAAGTCATAATAACAATAACTGAGGTTAAATAATGATCAAACGAGATAATTCAAAGGAATCAAATTTCTTGTTAAATAACAAATATTATTGGATATTCATTTTAAGTTTTTAAAACCAAGGTTAGGCTGCTGATCCTATGCCTCGATTCTATTTCTGATCATTTGCTGTATTTTTCTACATGTCGATTCCATTTTCCGATCACCTGCTTCCCTTTCCTACGTCTTGCTTACTCTGCTAGGCATCATAAGTATTTATCATTATTCGTCTCACCTTATCTGATTGTCACATAGACGTCATAAGGTTTTATCTACCCTTTGTTTCACCCAAACCCGATTTACGGATTAAAAGTTATGGCCAAAACAACCCAAATAATAAAAACATAGGCATATAACACCTCAATCAGATAGCACGTAGCACATAGCACGCAAGATACTCGATTAAAATAATTTTTCAAAGAAGATTCGGGTCAAAAATGATTTTCCAGATATTTATAACGAATTTTTGAATATTTTTTGGAATTAAAACGGGACTCCGAATCAATTTATAATTAAATAGTAGGGTTTGAATACCCAAATCTGACTTTAAAATAATTTTATAATAATTATCGAGCCTTGAAAATAATTTAAAATAATATTTTAAAGTTCGAAACTATTTTTCATGATTTTTAAATCAATTTTAAATAATTAAATCAAATTAAATAATCAATTAAAATCAATTAATAAATAATTAAACTAATTAATCAATTATTTTTTTTAAATTAATTGACTAATTAATTAATTAAATATTAACTAAAATTAATTAACTAAGTAATTTAGATTTATTTTTGAATTAAAAATAATTTTAAGAATTAAAATAATAATTTTTGGAATTTTTGGAAATTAAAAACAATTTTCTGAAATTAAGATTAACAAGGAAATACAATTTTTGAAAAAATCTTAAAACTGAAATCTTATTCTTGTAAGTTTAGCAAAGTACAGGGACTAAAATTGGATAATCACCAAACTACAGGGGCATGAATGGAATTTTTCCATTTTCCCTTCCCCATCGCCGTCTCCGGCGGCTGGCCGCCATGGCCGCCGCCCGAAGTTTTTCCGACTAGCTGCAAAGGTGCCCAGAACCAACTCAGATTAACAACAATCGATCCTCTCGACTCCAGGAACGTAAATATGACATAAATATGCACTAATCTTAACTGTATAACCCGGAAATTCAACCCGAAGGTTTCCGGCGTTACCTCTGCCGTTTTCCGGCGAGGTCGAACCCGGAACCCTTTGGCCTTCAAACTAGTACCAATCAAACCTTCTTACAATGATCTATTTACTGGTATATTTCAATTCAACTCATAACCCTTAAATAAAAATTGCCCAATTCAATTAAAAACATTCATATCAATTATAAACCCTAACTTCAAATTCCGAAAATCAAACTCAAAATTAAACATGTTATTGAACTCCAAATCAAGAGTATAATATACCAAAATGATCAGGAAGACAAGCTCTACAACATGCAATCATCAAATCATACCAATAATCCCTCGAACAAAAATTCATAATTTAATCCAAAAATAATTCAAAATTAATTAAAATTATAGAAAAATAACCTTTGATTCTGCAGGTGTATGGATCACAGATTCTGAAAGTACTCTTCAAGACCTTCAATTCGGTTACTTGAACTCTAGAATCGGATATCGCTAACGCCTTCAAATCTAGGTTTGATTCTGAAGAACACTATGAATATAATGTATTTTCTCTGAAAATTATATATTTAACTGATTGCAAATGATTTCTGGTACGAAATAAAATACGGTAAAGGCTATTTATAATTACGGAAAATTAGTATCCCGTTGGATCATTCCGGATATAAAATAGTACATTTATTTATAAAAACAGATGCAAACAATACCGGTTTTCGGGATAATTATCCAAATTTGTACAATTTGTACTGCGGTCTTGGTCTCAGCTCCTGGTTACACGTATTACGAGGAGATAGTTATAATAGTTTAATAAAAAGATCCCGTTTATCGAAAATACAGGTTTTATCGATTTACCGAAACGAATTTTGTATCGAAAATATTACACCGGGACCCGCACGGGAAAAACCGTACGCCGGATCGAAAAAGTCAAAACATGGAAAATGCTCGGAATATTGCAATTCGGTTAGGAAGGAGTTTTTGGAAGAGTTTCGGGTTATAACAACGTAAAAAGGGATGACGTCGGTTGGTTCCCGATTGTATAAAATAGTTTTTAAATACTCGGAAAAAGATTTTATAAAATCCATATATTTCATATAAAATCATAAATCATCATAAAAATAAATAGGAAGATATAATAATTATTTATATTTTATTTTGGACATATAAAAATTAAAATACTCAATTAATATTATTTTTAAACATCCAAACATATTTAACACTTAACAAATAATTCACAGAATAGATACTGAACACATATAATAATTATCTATTATCAAAACAATTACACGATATATCCCGGATATTACATATTTTTATTGACAACATGTTTGCATTCGGAAAACAAAATCTGAATTGCTGGTAGTTATACGTATACATCCACTTTTATCATTGCACTATTTTCTTAAAAGTTCACAAGGGGATCCATATATAAGACCCATCAATACCAAACCGAACATATGATTACTATTGTTATTTTACCAACTCAACGAGAGAGAGATATGAGAGGAGGTGTCTTTTCTACACTGATCCTCCTCCCCACCTCTTAACTTGTTTTCTTTTTTCTTTTTTATCTATTTTATTGTTTTTTAAACTTAAACTTACTAAAGAAGCTTTATTAAAAATTAAATATAAATCTATTTATGACCTTTACTAAAATAAAAATTCAACTTCTAAAAATCTCTGTTTTTTGTCTAATTATAAACCCGTATAATATCTACAATTTAAATCTCAGAAATAAATATTCCACCCGATTTAACAATACAAGCAAAAACACATTATACAAATAAATAATATATGAAACACTTAAATATTAAAAATGCATTTACATATATTTTTCGGTCACGAATGTTATCCCCTAATTGTCTCCGATATTATATACATTTAATAAAGGCAACCATGTGTCTTCCATTGTAGTCATGTAATCTTCAAGGTATTCGTTCATATATTGTTCAGCCCGGTTTCGGTTACCCATTTTTGATCAATCCTATTATCATGGTAACTTTTCAATTATGTATGAAATACACAGTTTTATTTCACGCAAGTAGTTCAATTGTTCAGGTATCATCTAACTAGTCAGATTATTAAACAATAGTTCTCTATACCATCCAGGTTGAGGTAAAGCAACAAGCAACTTGTCCTATCTCAAATATAATAACCAATTTAGGTCATATTGGTTCGCATTAGTTCATATCATTATAATAACTCAGATATCAAATAATCCCAAATCCATGTAAGAATCAAGTCACAAGGCAATATCCCATTTAGGTCATATCTTTAGAATATTCAATGCTCAGGTAAATACCCAATTCAGTTCATGACCGTCCATATTGGTTTAAATAGTTCATGTTTGTTCGTGATAAATTAAAACAGTTCATGTTATTTTTTGTCTGTTCGTAATAGTTTGCATTTGATAATATCAGTTTAGGTTAATTCATATCAATATACCAATTTAGTTCTCAATGTATGTAAAAGTCATCGTATGTACTAGTTCTGAAATCAGCTTAGGAAAATTAGAAAAATTTATTTCCAAACATGTTCAATTGTATGACTCACCTTTGGCAACCCCTGTTCAGTATAACTAATCCCCACCTCCTAATTTATTCTAGGAACTTGTCCTTTTGGTATTCCAAGATCATGACAACCAACAAATTCATCATTAAATAAATTAGGACAATTGCAACACTGTTCAGATTTTACTTAAACAGAAAAATTGAACAAAAAAATCCCCACTGTTATCAAATTCACATAACCCCGATATAATCTGATCACTTTTTCGTAATTCAGCGATTATAACTTGTTACCCTTGAAAATTTAGATCATTTACAAAGACAATGGCATTAAAATATTCATATTTCTATTCGAATTATATCCCCATATTGTTGCAGTTATTATTTCCAGATTAGCTTACCTATTCAGTACCTAGATTCACATACAATTTCCAGTAATTTTGAACTTTTATCAAAGACTTTACAATATCATTTCGAATCTTGTTCTGCATCAAATTTACTATACCGTTTACCTATCCAGATTATGTCAATTTTTTTTAATGCCCCAACAAAATCTGTAGATAATCTTGTAGTACTCGGTTTACTAACAATTCATATATCAAACCTCTTAACCAAAATTTTCAGTCAAAATTTCAAATAAATCAAAACTATGTCAGAAGCCTTTCACTCCACCTCTATAAGTACCCAATCACCACCATCTACGCTACACATTCATTTACTTATTATATGCGTATAATCTCAAACATTTAATTTCTTACTCAATTAACAAATACCTTATACACAAATCATACTTTAACATCTTATTAAAATCACATTAAAATGTTCTTATGCATGTAACAAAATCATCGTACCAACGTTTTTATAATAAGCACATTAGATTTTTTTATAACTTTGGCTTATTCCACGTTTGATTAACACATAATTTTTATATAATCATTTAAGGAGAAACACTGAACAATATTACTATAAAGGAAATACCTCAAGCAACCTCAATTCCATGTACTTGTATAACTTGCATCTCTGACTATTTATGCATCTATCATATGTTAACAATATATAAATAGAACATGGGATGCAATATAGACTTGACTTTGGCCAGCTGTTCCCTCGCTCTTCTATGCAATATGATCATGGTTATGCATATTTATATTCTTATGTTCGTACATATATATATGTTTGTATATCAATACCCAACTATATGTATTAATATGCACATGTAAACAAATTAACTAAACTCGGGCAGTGCTAGTGCACTTCCGGCCGAGTCTGGCTCTGATACCAAGTAAAATGTGACACCCTTATAATAAAATAAGCGAATATCCTTGTGTACCTGTCATTTTCTCAAAATTACTTTAGGGAATAATAAAACCCTGAATAAAAATATTCATTTAATAAGAGTATATATTGACCATTTCAAATCCTATTGTAATGCGGAAGCTGAAAACTCTAGAAAATGTAAGTCACTATACACATAACAATTAGCAGTCAAAACATGCTTGCAACTATTGGAATTTATTATATAATATAGACTTTGATATAGAGGAATTTTAGAAAAAATCGGTATGTAGTCTTCGTAAATCGGACTATCCACCTGTAATCCAAATCCATTCCAATCCATTTAACAACAATTCAACAAATCTAACTTTAAAAAAAACACAAGTTCAACCTGTCCTAACCGATCAGGTGAACAACTACTTCAAATATAAATAAGTTCAATTTGTCCTAACCGATCAGGTGAACAACTAGACAATACAACACGATAACTCAACATTAAATATTAATAGCGGAAATAAAAACACAACCATATTATATATATATGCAAATGCTGGGGAGGAGAGACTATGAAGATCCAGCTGGCCGACCATGCAACTTAACCTGAAAATATGAGTGATTTTAATTAGTCGCAACCCAGTGAACATATATTATCATATAATATACTCTAGTAAAATTTACATATTTCTAAAGTAATAATCTAGTATTTCATATTCTATAAAGGTACTTGTATAGATACATGTTAACTCGTAAAACTCTTGATATCATATAAATATACCTGTAATTCACATACTAGTCATTTCAGATAATCATCCAATAAATCCAAGTGATCATTATCTATGAATACGACATATGCCTGTGACCCCATTTTCTTTCACTTTGTTGTGACTGGCCTGTTATAAATTTTACTAACAAATAGTGCAACATAGAGGCAAGTATATATAAAATTTAGCAAGTCCAGGCCAAGACCACAGTTAACAAAACAAAACATGCATGTAAATAAAATTAGTAACTGAAATAACGAAGAGAAAAACGAAGATGTACCTGAAACCATAACTTTCAAACGTGTCTGAAAAATAATGGTGTACAGATACAAAATGCCAAGAAAATATGATCACAGCTGAGTCACCAGGCCTTGCTCGAAGCCCTGGCTGTTCTTGAAGAGAATATTGCCCCCTACCTGCTGCGTTTGGGATGCGTGCAATATCTCCACCAGGATAAAACAACTTGGAGTTTATGTTAACAGCAGCAACAAAACCTCCACCTCGACTAGCACCTCAGTCGTCGGAAAATAACAGCACTTCGAACTTGTGTTTTTGGGAGAGAAATGCAGAGAGGGAGAAGAGAAGAGAATGTTGTGTGGTGTAAAAATTACATTCACCTTAGCCTCTATTTATAGGAGAGGAAAAGTGAAACTGCCCACACAATTAATATATGAATTAAACTGCTCCATTAATAAATAAAATCAAAACTGAACAGATTTTGAATTTAAAATATTTGTAACGGTTTTTTCACTTAACACCCACATTATTATCAGATTTATATTTTAATTCAATATATCAGTTACAGATCAGATTATATATGCATGTCCAGGTTCAATGAATTAGACCAAGCCCACTAACAAAGTGACTTAGCCCAATTCAGTATCGAACCCAGCCCAACAATTATAATAATAATAATAATAATCCAGTCACTGATAAATAAATTTGAATTAAAATATTAATTCTCAAATAAATAAAATCCTCGTCCAGGTCGCCTCGCGTACGCGAGACGCCGAGACATTCACCCAAATCGCCCTTCGACCCGACCCGACCCGGTCCAGTGCGTGGCGGGGCGGGGCGGGGTGGCGGCGGCGCGCGCATGTATATGTATGTGCGCGTGAAGCACACAACAACACAATGGACCATCACACACCTTAGTAGTTGTATACTACTCATGTGTGTGATACCATATAAAGCACACAACCCCCTTTATTTATTTCAATGTGGGACAAATATTCTCAAAAATTCCAAGCTTTTCCAAGCTACTTTCAACTCTCAATTCAAATGGATTTCATTAAGAAAATTCTTAAAACCATACATACAAATTTAAGTTCAAATATCATTGAACAATTTCCAATCATTAGATTTTAGGATTAACATCAAGAACATAATTAAATTAAGCTCTAAAAACCTAATTTTCTAACAATCCTCCACAAATCCATATAGAAATGCGATTAATTTTCCATCATGACTTGTTTTTCAGAGTCGGTACCCTTCCAGGTTTGAACCCTCCTAATTCCGCTACTTCAATGGTTATCGGATTCAGATGGAATTTTTCACCTTGAATCTTAATCCGTTTAGTATAACCATATTCCATAGACGACGACAAGTCAAAGGCTATGGTGCCAATCTACGGCTTTGAGACATTAATGGTCATGTCTCGATCCTGTTCGTCGAATACTTCAAGGATTAACCCTATCCTCTAATTGCGACCACACAATTACATTCGCTTAGATGAGCATCTCTAGAGATATACCGCCTCTATCTCGTCAAATGACTTGACCCCATTCAGAGTTTTTAACACTCTTGCTTTTCTAGCAGTGTCAGTACCTTCTAGGTTTACAGGGGATAGACTCAGATACTATAGTATCATCTATGTAGCAAAGGTACTACCAATTCATCCTTACAGCTTGTTATTACCCATTGAATATACTTCGAGGGATCTCCTCTCATGTGTATTGGGTTCCCACTATTGATGAATTATGATGGGTTGACAGTCCCATCCCCAACCTTGACTTCAGGACCACTACAGGTTCCAGTCCTTTAGTAAGAGGATCAACTATATTATTCTGAGTTCCTATGAACTCTATAGCTATGATCCTATCAGTCACTAAACCCCTTATAGACTTGAGTCTAACTTGGATGTGTCTCTTAGTTTTAGCATTATGCTTTTTACTGCTAATCTTGTCGATAGTTGTTCGACTATCACAGTGAATAGCAATAGCAGGAAGCGGTCTGCTTACTACAGGTATTGCAGACATAAGTCCGTGTAACCATTCAGCCTCCGTCCCTGTGGCATCAAGTGCACACAACTCAGCCTCAAAAGTAGACCGAGTAACTATAGTCTGTCTTCTTGACTTCCAGGATATTGCTCCACCGGCCAAGGTGAACACGTATCCAGTCACTCCATTGGAACCAGACTTCTTAGCTATCCAACTTGCATCACTGTACCCTTCAAGCACACCAGGGAATCTCCTGTAGTGTAAACTAAGGTACATTGTGCCTTGTAGATATCTAAGTACTTTATCAAGAGCATCCCAATGAGTTCTGTTTGGACAGCTTATCTATCTAGCCAATTTAGACACAGAATATGAAATATCTAGTCTAGTACAGTTAGCAAGATACTGCAAGCTCCCAATAATTTGAGAATACCTTAATTGAGACACAGGCACTCCTGAAGTATTCTTGACAAGGGCAACTTTCGAATCATATGGTGTACTAGCGATTCTACACTGTGAATAACCATATTTCTCAAGTATAGATTTCTCTATATAATGAAATTGAGTCAAGGTTATTCCTTCACTGGACTGAATCAGTTTGATTCCAAGAATCACACTTGCCTCACCCATATCCTTCATTTCAAAATGCCTTTTCAAGAATTCTTTAGTCTCGTTAATAATCTCAATATTTGTTCCAAACAGTAAAATGTCATCCATATATAGGCACAAAACAACACACTCATTATCTTTAACTTTAGTGTAGACACACTTATCACTTTCATTAATCTTATAACTGAAAGGCAATATAGTTTCATTAAACTTTTTATGCCAATCTCTGGGAGCTTGTTTCAAGCCATAGATGGACTTGATCAACTTATGCAACAAATCCCTAAGGTTGATCCATATAAATCTCTTCTTCTAGTTCACCATGAAGAAAAGCAGTCTTTACATCCATTTGATGGATGATGAGACCATGGACTGAAGCCAATGCTATAAGCATTCGGATTGTTACCATTCTTGCAACCGGAGAGTACATATCAAAGTAATCAATTCCTTCCTTTTGCTTAAAACCCTTAGTCTATTGAGCCGTCAGGGTTCAACTTCCTTTTAAAGACCCATTTACACCCAATAGTAGAATACCCAGGAGGGAGATCAACCAACTCCTATATTACATTAGAAACAATAGAGTCAATTTCACTCTTCACAGCGCTCTTCAAGTGCCTTGACTCAGAAGAATCCATAGCTTGTCGGAAAGTTAAAGGTTTGTTCTCGATATTGTAAGTGATGAAATCACCTCCAAAATCCTTGACTACCTTTGCACGCTTACTTCTCCTTGGTTCCTCTAGTTCCTTAGGAATGGAGCTACTACTAGGTTCCGCCCCATATTTGTCATTTTTTCCACATGATCAGGAATAGAACTTGATGAGTGTGTAGGATCTTCTTTAGAAGTCGTTTCAGGTATTCCAGTCTTCATAGGGTAGACATCCTCAAAGAATGTCGCATCTCGAAATTCAACTATCGTGTTTGCTACTATACCATCTATGTCAGATTTTAACACTAAAAATCTCATAGTTGTAGTGGTTTCAAGATAGCCCAGAAAGATACAGTCAACAGTCTTTGGACCTAGTTTCTTTCTCTTGTGTTCAGGAACAAGCACCTTAGCAAGGCACCCCCACACACGAAGATACTTAAGACTAGTCATCCTGCCTTTCCATAACTCCAAGGGTGTCTTATCCATGTGTTTCAGAGGGACTATATTCAAAATATGGCAACCCGTATTTAAAGCCTCTCCCCACATGTATTTAGGCAACCCAGAGTTAATAAGCATACTATTAATCATATCTTTAAATGTTCTGTTCTTTCGCTCAGCAACCCCATTAGACTCAGGTGTGTATGGTGGAGTAACTTCATGAACTATACCATTGTTTGCATAAAATTCATTAAAAGCATTACTCGTATACTCACCACCTCTATCAGATCTCAACTTTTTAAGTAACTTACTAGTTTGTTTTTCTACTTCAGTTTTATATATAATGAATTTACTAAGTGCTTCAATCTTATGTCTAAGTAAATAAACATAACAGTATCTACTACTATCATCTATAAAAGTAATGAAGTATCTAAACTGGTCCTTGGTCAACCCACCACCAAATTCGCAAATATCAGTGTGTACTAAATCTAACAAGTCTGAATCCCTAACAACGTTATAAAAAGGTTTCCTTATTTGTTTAGCAGACACACATACTTGATATTTAGAATTCTTTTATATGGTATGTTTTGGAATCAACTCTAAGTTCATCATGTTCTTAAGAGCACCAAAGTTTAAATGACCTCGTCTAGCATGCCATATATACGAGAATTCAATACAGTTAACAGAAGGAATAACATTATTATTCAAATTTCCCAAAACGGGATCCGCATTAATAACAAATAAACCATTTGACAAGTAACCCTTGCCAAAGAATGTACCAGTGTGAATAAGAACTACTTAATTACATTTGAACGAAATTTCAAAACCACTAGAAACTAAACAGCTTCCACTTATAATATTTCTACGCATGTCGGGAACATGATGCACTCTCGTCAGAGATAGAATACGTCCTGAAGGGAACTTCAAATCCACGTTTCCAACTCCATGTAATTGAGCAACACTAGCATTCCCCATCTTCACAGTCAGGCTATGACTCTGTTGATAAGATACAAATAAACTAATATCAGGACAAATATGTACATTAGCTCCAGTATCTATCAACCATTCATTTGACAGATAGGTAGAAAATATTACAGGGTTGTAGGAGACATACCGGTCAACATCGGTTTCTGAAGCCGTAGCCTCACCAACAACCATGTTCACTACAGGCCCACTTGCGGTTCCAAGCACAACATTCGCTTGCGCTACCTCAGTTTTCTTCGCTTTCTTTGTAGGGCATTCCTTACTCCAGTGCCCAACCTGCCCACAAAACCAGCATGGTTTGTTTGCCCTGGGTTTCTTGGCCTTGTCCTTATCACTCTTAGGTTTATTACTATTAGCTTTCTTAGCAAAAACCTTCCTCTTCTGTCCTACAATTGCTATATTTACCTTCGAGGTACCGTGCTCAGTTGGCATCATATGTCCCTGTTTGTACTTGTGTTGTTCTTGCACCGAGATGTCCAGCATAAGGTTGGTCCAGGTGATCTCTCCTTTCTGTCTTTTCAGGGAGAGAGAGAACTCTTCCCAAGACTTCGGGAGCTTTTCAATCACACTCATCACCTTGAACTTCTCCGGGAGGTCCATTCCAGACTCCTTCAAAGCATGCACTATCATCTCAAACTCATGCACCTGCTCAGTCATGGACTTATTGTCCACCAGCTTGAACTCGAGGAACCTTGCCACATAATACTTTTCTAGACCTTGTGAGTCAGTATTATGTGTCTGGTCCAGCTTCCCCCATAAGAGTTTTGCGGAGTAGGCATCAGAAGAATAGACATCAAACAAAGTGTTTGTTACACTACACCATAGATTGCCTATAGCAACAAAATATTATAACATCACTTAAAAATTGTTGCCATTTTTTGACAGTGTTTGACAATATCATATGTATTGCAATGGCGTTCGAAATCGTTACAATAGAATATAAAAAATAGTATTTCGTTCAAAATTCGAACTCTACTGCAACGAAGTTTAGAAAATGTTGCTGGTGACTTACCCCTTTTGGGCCAATTTGTTGGCGGGCTCTAAAAAATGAAGCGGGCTCTTTAAATTATTTTGTCCAGGAGTAGTGAAATAGAAAACTTAAAATACAAAACATAAAATATTAAACAAAAATAGAAAATGAAGAAATCAAGATAATACCCGGCATGAAGAAAATAAGGTAAGTAAATGGAAAATTGAAGACTCATTCCAGAAGAAGACACAGACTCGAGATCGAAAATTGAAACTTTAATATTCAAGCTCAAAAAAGGGTATTCTTCCCCTGTTTTGAATTTTAATATGTATATTAATGTATGTTTCAGTTAGGTTTCATATATACGCCAAATATCTTCTTCTTTATTCTTTTTTTGTTGATAGCAATTGATTTTTTGTTAATTTAGGTCATTGATTTATTTTTAATTTTCATTATTTATATATTTCAGTTTGGAATTTGTTTGAAACCGAGCCAAAAGGGCGAAGAACACTCACACTCAAGATTCAAACTCAGACAAAAATCAAACTCGAAGAAGGTATATTCTTTCCCAAATTGAACATGCTTGTTATTGTATTAATAGGTTTTATACTAATAAAAGATTATGCTAATTTGAGGATTTTTATTCGACTTTTTTATGGGTCTGTGTTTTGGTTATTTATGCTCGTGTTCTGAGTAAAATTATCTTATGTCTATGTAAAATTGTCTAGATGAGATATACGTCTAGATGTTTTGGGTCTGTGTTTCCGTGTGTTTGTTGGAAGAGGCAAAATATGAGATATGGTTACAAGTTGTGGATTGTGAGTTCAATATTTCACAGACAAGTTTCTTGACACAGATTGCCTCTGACTCAGTTTGGCCTCTGATGGTTCACTTCTGTTGTTGAGGTCCACTTTCTTACTCTCTTTCTTTCATTTCTTATTTTGTATTATTCATTTGAGGATTTTTTTTAGTATTTTTTTTCAATTATTGTTAGATTTATCAGATCTGATAACATAAGTAAAAGTACATGGCTCGTTTCCTGTTGCAACTCTCATTGGAATATGAGGTCCTCTTTCTATGCAGTCCACATAGGCCTCATCTTGAGAAAGCATATGAAGATGCATCTTTACCTTCCAATGATGGTAATTATCTTTATCTAGAAAAGAAATCTTGACTCCAACATCCTTCTTGTTCATCTTGCTAAATTGTTTTGATCTTTAAACTCTTTGTTGATTAAGAGCTTGCTTTGATACCAATTGTTAGTCCCTTAACAATATAGCAAGAATTACAGAAGGGGGGTTGAATGGAATTCTTGAACCTTTTTCCTAAAATAAAAATGTTCAAACTCGAATATAAATATAAGTGTTTTGATTGGCACAATGCGGAATAAACACTTAAGTGAATCAAAACATAAGTAATTAAAAACAACAAGAGTGTTTAAAAACTTTCTGGTGGATTTAAACAATTCCACCAGAGATATATATTATATCGAGAGAACTCTGTGTGTGAGAATGCTCACAGCTGCTTACAAATTTGAACTACTGAGAATACAGAGAAATGCTAATAATTCTGCTTACAAATGTTTCTCACTTTTTGTATCTCAGATCTTAGTTTCTATTTGCTACTTCTTGGTTTATATAATACCAAGATTACAAAGTCAAAAGATAGAATCATTATAAAAACTATCAGTTCTAATGCTTTGTTACTTTGTTCTCTATTACCCAGTTAATAGGCTTCCTCATTCCATTTGCATACATCTCGACGCATGTGACCAGTTGTCACTGTCAACTGATGTTTGAATTCTTTGTCCGTTGGGTACATGATCATCCGTCAACTTTATGATCATCCGTTGATGGCTTCATTGATCATCCGTCGACTGCTATATAAACATCCGTTGATAGTCATTTGATCATCCGTCGATGACTTTGTTAATCATCCGTCGGTAGCTATTTTGGCACTTGACTTCATTTCACTTATGCAGAATTACAAGACATCATCTATGTACAATTAATCAACCTATTCTGCATATCTAGTTAAAGTCAACATGACTTATATGCTACTACAGAATCTATACAAAGGTGTATGCAGAAATGTGCTACATACTCATTATTACATAAGCTACTCACCCGATGGATAATAAGTCATCATCCATCGGGACTATAATGAGTTATCCGTCGGGACTATAATTCTTATCCGTCGAGTGCTACATTATTTCACTAAGTAAAATCTACTTAGGTGTTTTGTTTATGTCATCATCAAGTACACAACATATGCACAACAAGTACCAAAATGTATAGAGATTTAAAGGAGAATTATTGGTGGCCAGACATGAAGAGGAAAATTGCGGAATGGGTTAGCAAATGTTATACATGTCAGAGAGTTAAAGCAGAGCATCAGAGACCAAGTGGATTGCTACAGCCATTGGAGATTCCAGAATGGAAGTGGGAACATATTGCCATAGATTTCATAGTTGGATTACCAAGGACAAGGGCTAATCATGATGCCATTTGGGTTATAGTGGATAGACTTACCAAGTCAGCTCATTTTCTGCCTATAAATGAAAGATTTTCGCTCGACAAATTAGTCCAAATGTACCTGAAGGAAATTGTAGTTCGTCATGGAGTTCCTGTGTCCATTGTATCGGATCGAGATCCAAGATTTAATTTAAGATTTTGGAAGAGTTTTCAGGAATGTTTGGGAACGAAACTGAATATGAGTACAGCTTACCACCCACAGACGGATGGCCAAAGTGAAAGAACGATCCAGGCAATTGAAGATATGTTGTGTGTTTGTGCTATTGATTTCAAAGGAAGTTGGGACGAGCATTTACCTTTGGTAGAATTTGCTTACAACAACAGTTATCACGCCAGTATTGGGATGCCACCCTACGAAGCCCTTTATGGACGCAAATGCAGATCTCTAGTGTATTGGGACGAAGTAGGAGAATGCAATATACTTGGACCTGAATTAGTACAGCAGACAAAGGAAGTGGTTGAAATTATCCAGAAAAGACTGATAGCCGCACAGGACCATCAAAGGAAATATGCAGAACAGTCAAGGAAAGACATGGAATTCGAAGAAGGAAGCTTGGTATTACTGAAAGTATCACCGTGGAAAGGACTAACGAGGTTTGGAAAGAAAGGAAAGCTGAGCCCAAGATATGTCGGACCTTTTGAGATTCTAAAGCGCGTTGGCAAAGTAGCTTACGAGTTGGCGTTACCTCCGCAATGGAGCACATTCACAATGTTTTTCACGTATCGATGCTTAAGAAATGTAATCTAGACTCCAGGCATGTAATATAATATGAGCCAATAGAGCTTCAGGCAGACTTGTCATATGTAGAGAGTCCGATAGAGATTCTAAAGGAAAGAGAGAAGGTATTGAGAAATAAAGTGGTAAAGCTAGTAAGAGTGTTATGGAGAAACCCAAAGGTTGAAGAGTCAACCTGGGAGTTAGAAAGTGATATAAGAGAAAAGTACCCTCATTTGTTTTCTTAGGAGATTCTGAGGACAAAATCCTTTTAAGGGGGGAAGGATGTAATATCTGAGATATATCGTGTAATTATTTTTGCTATTAAATAATTATTATATGTGTTCTGTATCTATTCTGTGAATTATTTGTTAAGTGTTAAATGTGTTTGGATGTTTAAAAATATTATTAATTGAGTATTTTAATTTTTATATGTCCAAAATAAAATATAGATAATTGTCATATCTTCCTAATTATTTTTATGTTGATTTATGAATTTATAGGAATCATATGAATTTTATAAAATCTTTTTCCGGGTATTTAAAATCTATTTTCGAGAAACTGGAGCTTTTTATTAAACTATCATAATTATCACCTCATAATACGTGTAACCAGGCGCTAAGACCAAGACCGCAGTACAAATTGTACTAATTTGGATAATTATCCCGAAAACCGATACCGTTTGGATCAGTTTTTATAAATAAACGTACCGTTTTATATCCGGAATGATCCAACGGGATTCTAATTTTCCGTAATTATAAATAGCCTTTAACGTATTTTATTTTATATCAAAATCATTTGCAGACAGTTAATTATATAATTTTCCAGAGAAAAACCCTAAAATCATAAAACCTTCTGAGAATCAAACTACCATTTCAAGATGTTATTGAAATCAGTTGGAAAAGTTGGAGTAACCAAATCAAAGATCTCAAGGAGTACTATCAGATTCCAGAACCTGTTTTACTGCAGAATCTAAGGTTGATTTTATATATTTTTATTTAATTTCGAATTATTTTTATTAAAAATATGAATTTATGTTCGGATGATTGTTTGTATGATTGCATGTTGTAGAGTTGTTTTCTTGATGATTTTCATATGTCATACGTCTGATTTAGAGTTCAATAACATGCTCAAAAGTGGGTTTAATTCTCTAATTTTAAAATTAGGGTTTATAACCCGTATGAATGTTTTCAATTGAAATTTGGGGCTTTTTGATCTAGGAGTTATTAGCTGATGATTTATAGTGGGTTGTGTTCCTTATGAAATTTGCAATCGATTGGTATATAGCTCGTTAACAGAGGATTAGTGAATCGAAGGGAGTTGTGTTTTGAAGATTTACGATGTTCGCCGGAAACCGACGATGTTCTTGGCCAATTTCCGGCTAGGACAGGGATGATTGATGTGTTTTGATTGCACGAATAGATTCCTGGTGTTGAGTAGTGTAAATCTGGAGTAGATAGTGAGGTGAGAGTGCCAGAATCGAGTTCTCCGGCCACCCCTGTATTTTCCGGCGACGGGGGTGTAAAAATTTCAGTTTAGTCCCTGGACTTTTGGGGACGATGAAGTTTGGTCCCTGAAGTTTCCAGAGTTTGCAAATTTAGGATTCCTGTTTTAAAAATATTCAAAAATCATATTGCCTATTTATTTTTATTATAAAAATTCGATTTTAATTTCTGAAAATTCCAAAAATTATTATTTTAATTCCAAAAATTATTTTTAATTCAAAAATAAATCTGAATTAATTAGTTAATTAATTTCAGTTAATTTTTAATTGATTAATTGGTCAATTAATTCAAAAATTAATTGATTAATTGATTTAATTAATTATTAATTGATTTTAATTAATTATTTAATTAGGTTTAATTATTTAAAAATGATTTAAAATTTCCGAAAAATAGTTTCGAGTTTTAAAATATTATTTTAAATTATTTTCAAGGCTCGATAATTATAAAATTGTTTTGAAGCTAGAATGGGCCAACCGAGCCCTGTTTATTACTCCGAAATTGATCCAACGACCCATTTTAATTCCGAAAAATGTTTTAAAAATCATTTTAAGTACCCGAAAGCATGTTCATGACCCGAGACTTCTTTATAAATGTTATATCATTGATTATGTGACGTGTTATGTGCTATATGTGACTTGTTGGTTGACTGTCGGTCTGTATATTCGATGTTTACTTGTTTATTGCGTAACTTTCAATCCGTTAATCGGATTTGGGTGAAACGAAGGGTAGATAGAAGTATGTGTCGAATAGAATCGTATAAGTTGAATATTGATAGATGCTTATGATATGTGAGCAGAAGAGGCAAGGCGTAGGAAAGGGAAACAGGTAGTCGAGGAGTAAGACAGCCGTGACTGAAAGCGAGTGCAGTATAATAAGCTAGTACCAGGAAAGTGTTCTGAACTTTCTCGAGATATTGTAGTGATTGATAGTTCTGTTTTATATTACAAGTGCTTTGAAGCACTGAATCCTAAACCCTGATTCCAGTTATTGATCTTGAGCCGTAAACTTGATTCTTTCTAGACCATTGATTGCTGAATACCCACATATGAACCAAAAATATACGATACTACTCCATAAATACATACAAACTAAATACCAAACACTGACCCGAATTACTTACATATTCAAACCATTATATCCTATTCTTTGAAAGATCAAATCCTTGAAACCTTGAAATGTTGTTTCCTTTGTTATCCAATTCTTTCACTACCTAGCATCCATGCTTTGAAAATGCCATAATGATCCTTATGCCGGTTGAAACCATTGTTATTATTGAACGTCCAATGTTGTTAATGATTATGTTTATTGCTTATTACTGTTTATTCTGTTATTATGTTAGAATTGGATTGTTTTTATAAAATTATGGACCAGATTCATGGTCAGACCATATAATGGTCAAGTTAGGCCAATGTGTGCCTTGGATCCAGTAGTTAGAGTAGTGCTGTGTTCTTTGCTCGGGGTTAGTGCGTGACTGATCAGCAGCCTAACCTTAGTTTTTAAAATAAAAATATAATATCCAATTCTAAACCATAATCCATTGTTCACTTGATATCATAACCATATTCACCTGATGATCATTATTCTCAGTTTTGTCATTTTGACTTGCTGAGCTAGTTAGCTCATTTGTGCGATATTGTTTATGTTCTTTTCCAGTTAAGAAGGAACCGGTTGGTACCGAAGATCCCCAGTCCAGCGCGAGAGCTAGGGGTTGAGGTTGATCGAGTTGAGCTAGTAGGCTTCTTTTGGAATCATTTAAGTTTGTAAAAGTTTGTAATAATGTTTAATACTCAGTTCCAGATCTCGCTGAGCTGAAAGACATGAGACATACATAAAAAACAGTTTCAACCAGACCGGGCTCTCGAAAGCTCATGTGACCGGAGGTGGGAAGATATGGGCTGGAAAAGCATGTTAATAATCATCGCAGGCCCTTATACCCCGAGTGCTCAGCTTTGCCCCAGAAATGGAACTAACTGGAGGGTCGGTATACGAAGAGAGGTCTCCCTTATAACAGGAGTGAAGAATGACCCGACCCGGCCACAAGAAGACAGGAAGAGTGGCGGGGCAATGGTACCAGACGTTAAGGAGAGAGAAGTGAGTTGGTCTCGATGAGAGCCCGGGCGAGTCCCGTGTGTGATAGTCTAACCGAATTGGAATAGTTGGGATTCAAATGTTTGTAATATAAGTAAGTGTGTTTGGCTTGTGTGCATACTTTAACCTGTTACGGTCCATGGTAGTTTGTAAGTAGGGTCACTGCATATTATTATTATCTTTATTATTGTTAGAAGCAGGTTATTAATAAGGTGTGTGTGTGTGGACCCCAAACTTATGACCCGGGTTTGAAGGGTGCCACACACCGGATGAAGATGTTGTGCGGAGGGAAGTTAACAGAGAAAAGTTGGAAGGAAGAAGTGAGTCTTTTTAAATGTTGAATGAAGTAAACGAGGTAGATGCTCCCAAATGGGATGCGCCCTCAACCTCTGCGTCGTCCAAGGTAGATGCTCCGCGAAAGGATGCGCCCTTTGCGACATTGTCAAGAAAATTGTTATGCTTCAAGGAGGATGCTCCTATTAAGGACACGCCCTCAACATCGAAGGTGAGTGTGGAGGATCCCCGAGACTTCGATTTTGATCTCGATCCAAGAAAGCCCGTGCCCGCAGAAAAAATGGGACCAGCTGAAGATACCATATCCATTCATATTGATGAAAATGACACGAGTAAGGTATTGAAGATCAGGTCCTAATTGGGAGATGAACCAAAAGAAAAACTCACCAGATTTTTAATGGGCAATTTGGACGTGTTCGCATGGAGTCACTCTGATATGGTAGGAATTGATCAGGGGGTGATGTGCCACCATCTGAATATATTCCCATATTGCACCGGCACTCGACATAAGCGTCACTCCGTGAGTGGGGAAAGAGCCATTGCCTTGAAAGAAGAGGTGGATCGTTTGCTGTAGGTCGGGTTGATCAAAGAATCCTTCTACCCAGAGTGGCTAGAAAATCCAGTGCTTGTAAAGAAACCAAATGGAAAGTGGAGAACATGCGTAGACTTCACGGATCTATATAAAGCTTGCCCAAAAAATAGTTTTCCACTCCCGCGAATTGACCAGCTAGTCGACGCAACTACTGGACATGCCTTGTTGAGCTTCATGGATGCCTACTCGGGGTATAATCAAATCCCTATATACGGCCCTGATCAGGAACATACATCCTTCATCACTGACAGAGTGTTATATTGTTACATTGGAATGCCTTTCGGTCTGATCAACACAGGCGCAACCTACCAAAGGCCGGTGAACATGATGTTCAAAAATCAGATCGGGAGAACCATGGAAGTATATGTCGACGACATATTGGTAAAGTCAAAGAAAGCTGACGATCTTGTGATGCACTTGATGGAAATGTTCAACATCCTTCGAACATTTTGAATGAAGTTGAACCCGCAAAAATGCGTGTTCTGGGTCGAATCCGGGAAGTTCCTTGGTTTCATTGTCAATCATAGGGGGATTGAAGCCAACCCCGGTAAAATTAAAGCATTGTTAGACATGAAACCTCCCATGAATGTAAGGCAGGTACAGAGCTTGACGGGGAGAATTGCAACGCTGAATCGGTTTGTTTCCAAGTCTTCTGATAGATGCAAAGAATCATTCAAGGCCATCAAGGGCGCAGGGATAAATTTTGTATAGACACAAGAATGTGAGGAAGCTTTCGAGAAAATTAAGGAACAACTAGGAAATCCTCCAATGTTGTCAAAGCCTATTGATGACGAATCTCTCATTCTCTGCCTGGTCGTTTCAGAGTACTCAATCAGCGCGGTTTTTGTCAGGGAGGAAGATGGTCTGCAATCTCTAGTGTACTACGTGAGTAAAAGGTTGCATGATACGGAAACTCATTATAAAAGTATGGAAAAGCTGGTGTACGCGCTAATTCTTGTGTCGCGAAAGTTGCGCCCATATTTTCAAGCTCATAGGGTGGAAGTCCGCACGGCGTATCCGCTGCGACAAGTTTTCCACAAACTTGAATCTTCGGAAAGAATGTTAAAATGGGCCATGAAATTGGGGCAGTTTGATCTGGAGTATATGCTTCACACTGCAATTAAAGGTCAAACCCTAGCTAATTTTTTGTTGGAATTTGACTCCGAAAATGATGACAAAGATTTAACGCTGTTACATCCACGATGCCCGAAGGAACTATTTATACATAATGGAAAGGAAGAACACCCACATCCCTGGTAGATTTTACACGTTGACGGAGCAGTCAACAACATGGGTGCAGGCACAGGCATTATCCTCGTATCCCCCGAGGGCCATCATCTGATGAGCGTAATCCATTTCAAGTTCTATGCAATGAACAACGATGCGGAGTATGAGGCGCTAATCAATGGTTTGAATATTGCTCTGGAAATGAGAGTGAGAAACTTAATTGCAAAAAGTGATTCAGAGTTAGTTGTGAACCAGGTGAATGGTGGTTTTCAAGCCCGTGTGCCAATGGCAGAATTGTACTTGAGATATGCACAACGGTTGCTAAATTTTTTTAATGAAGTGAGGTTGGAATGTGTCCCAAGGGAAAAGAACAGCAATGAGGACGCTTTGGCAAAAATGGGATCTCAGTAGGTCGCCGTGTTGTTGGGATCCATACCGTTAGATGTCCAAGAAATCCCAAGCATCCCCAAGATAGAAGTTATGCAGGTCGAGGAAACCCCAGAAGAAACATGGATGACACATATCTTAGCCTACATTAATGGGGGAGTGCTCCCCGAAGACAAGTTCAAAGCTCGAAGGCTACACTATCAGGCCGCGCGATACGTAATGTATCATAATGTACTCTACAAGCGGGGTTTCAATTAACCACTTCTACGATGTGTGGATGATAAGGAAGGTAAATATATCTTGAGAGAAGTACATATAGGGATTTATAGCAATCACTCAGGGGGTAACTCATTGGCGATGAAAATTCATCGCTAAGGTTACTATCGGCCCATGATGAAGGAGGATGCATCAAACTTTGTCAGGGCATGTGACCGTTGTCAGCGGTTTGCAAATTACTCATCGATGCCAGCAACACTCCTAACATCCATGATGAGCCCGTGGTCATTTTCCATGTGGGGAATTGATCTCATCAGGGATCTTCCGAAAGGAAAAGGACATGTCAAATATGCAGTTGTTGCAGTGGATTATTTACCAAATGGGCCGAAGCTATGCCAATGGCAACCATTACAGCAAAGCAATGGCCAAACTGAGGCCATCAATAAGATAATCAAGCACACACTCAAAACCAAGCTGGAAGAGCGTAACGGGAGTTCGCCTGAAGAGCTCCCAAAAGTGTTGTGGTCATATAACACGACTCTGCGGTCTACTACCGGAGAATTATCATTCATGCTCACTTATGGTAGTACGGTTATGGTTCCCGTAGAGGTTAGTTCTGGGTCGCTGCGCAGGGATCGATATATGGAAGAAGATTCTGGGGTAAACCAGAGGCTCTACCTGGATCTACTGGAAGAAACAAGGGAAAACTCTCAGTTTAAACTTGCAACATATCAGCAGCGTGTCGCAAGATATTATAATAATAAGGTTAAAGGACAAATGTTGAAGGTAGGGGATCTGGTGCTCAGGAAGGTAATGCTAAATACAAAAATTTCCCAACATGGAGTGTTTGGAGCAAACTGGGAAGGACCGTAAAAAATAAAGGCAGTCTTATGGAAGGGTACTTATCACCTTGAGGACTTGGATGGGAAGTTAGTTCCGCGAGCATGGAACGCGGAGCATTTTCGCAAGTATTATCAATAACATGCGGCCTCGGCCCCTTACATATTATATATTTTTCAGTTGATATAATAAGGGTTGTGCCCCAGTAGTAGACTAGAAGCAATAAATTCCTCCTAGCCTAGGGGTAGTGCATGTACTATGCACCTTGGAACTAGTTGAAGGATCGTATTTCTGTTCAAATTCCCCATAGAGCATAGTAGCCATGGGACTGGTGCACTTTCGACACCAGAACGCATTATTCAATAAAAATTTTGAAAATTTCTAGCATTTAAAATTTTTGTATTATTAGGACGCGCCCTATCTACTAGGATGCGCCCTTGAGAGGTGTCGTTTGTAAACGCATGTGTTATTCTCAGAATAGGTAAGGTTGATGCTCCTCATTATGAGGACGCGCCCTTATAGTATCCCACAATGTTTATAAAAATAAGATCAACATGAACTTGAAAAAGGATATGAAGTAAAGTATAACTCAAACAAAAGATGCGCCATGGGCTAGTGAACGTGTCCTAGGTGATGGCTGAAGTAAGAACATGCATGGTATGGTCGGAATAAAGGTTGAAGCTCCTCACCAAGAGGACGCGCCCTTATGGCATCTTACCTTTGAAATAATAAAGAGCAAGTATAAAGCTGATGTATCCATAAAACTAGGACGCGTCCTGCATCTGATACTTGAAAGTTCTTACACTTCATATTCCTCATACTTTACAACTTTGTTCTAACAATTAATTATGAATAAAATCACAGTAAGCACAATAAATAAGATGCGTCCTCAGCAGCCTAAATAAGATGCTTCCCTAGGAGGACGCGCCCTAAAGCATAAAGCTTGAATAGCAAGGTTGCTTGCTGCCAGAAACAGATAGCAGAGCGCGTAATTACCTAGAAAACATGTCCATCAAGCCAACCTATACTAAACTGTAGTCCTTGAGCTGCTTTAAGGTATTCGAAAGAGACAATAAGCAGTGAAGACGCGTCTACATACCAGGACGCGCCCTACTTGCCAAACGTATCAAACGTAAACCTGCACTTAAAATTTAACAAGGTAGGAAATAACAATGGATAAAATGTTATGACGCACCCAGAAGCAAAGACGCACCCTAGCTAGTACAGGTTAATGAACTTGAAATATTAACCATCCTAC
Source organism: Apium graveolens (assembly GCF_009905375.1). Classification (NCBI taxonomy): domain Eukaryota; kingdom Viridiplantae; phylum Streptophyta; class Magnoliopsida; order Apiales; family Apiaceae; genus Apium; species Apium graveolens. The sequence goes on from NC_133653.1 coordinate 13,091,319, forward strand.
AGGTCTGAAACAATCAAAGTTATTTGAATACAAGTTGCAAGGCTTGAAGGGACCTGCACCCAAATAGTTGCTTAATATCCGTTCAGAGGAATTATATAGTGCGCGTCCTATGGAGGGGGCACGTCCTGACTGTTGGATGGAGAAGGTGGAGGCTGCTGCTGGAGTGAAGTAGGCTCTGGGGACGCATCATCTGGCTCTAGGACAAGAGCAACCCTCTTGTTCTTGATCGATTCTGCAGCCCTAACCCTGAATTCATTCACCCATTGCTGGGAATCTGCATCAAATTTGTCAAAGGTATATTCAGGGTCATTGGCCAGAAATCCCGAGCACCATTCCTTGAATCCAGCCTAGAAACCATTGGCATGAACTTGATTTTTCTCCTCCACCCATCCATGAAGCTTGTCATGGTTCAAAGTATCAATCTCTAGCTGCTTGGAGGAGAGTGAGGCATTCACCTCACTCGCAGTCTTTTCCAAAGAAGAGACACGTCCTTCAAGAAACATCTTCTTGTCCAGCAGCAGCTGGATTGTAGCATCCTTCTCCTTGATAGCTAACTCCATGTCTTTCTCCAAGGTTTTGACTCTTTTCTCAGCTTTGGATCTTGTTAGGTCTGCATCAGCCACCCGTTTCCTCAATTTATGCTCCATGTGAGCATTCTGGTGGGTATGAAAATGGAGTTGGGCAGCTGCTTTCACCATAGCTTGTTACATCTATTCTTCCATCCTTAAACCCCATTCATTCACTTCCTCATTAACAACATAAGGGGTGGAGAACGCGCCCAGGTGAATATGGACCAAAGATTGGTCAGCTGGGATTACCCTCCGGCGCCCTCACCTCCTGGAGGATCCATTATGGACTGATCATGCAAGTCCTTTGGTGGAGGAGGAGGAAGGTTTATAATGGGGTTGGTTCTTGGCTTAGGGTCAGGCTTGGAAGCATGCTTCGTCATGATAGCCCTGGAATTTTTTGTGACACCAATCGCAAAACCTTTGGGCAGAAAAGCCATAGCTGTAAGAGTAAACACAAAAGATATTAGACAAGGACGCGCCCTCAAGAAGGAAGACGCGTCCACATATGTATAAGCAATAATAAAGCTAAACAGGTGAAAGATGTCACGGGAAGGCATAATAGATGTGATGATATATAATACATGATATGTGTGCATAGTCAGTAGGACGCGCCCAATCAGTAGGATACGCCCGTACATAATACACGTGTGTGCAAAGCAGTTAGAAGTGTGATGACATGCGTGGAAGTTAAGTGTATGGTAAAAATAAAATGTATATCTAGACTACAAAACAATTCCACAAATATAATGGTGTTCATACAAGTATGGGAATCCATGTGATAGGACGCGTCAACCAAAGGGGACGCGTCCAAGCATGTTATAACTTTTATAAATTATGGACGCGTCATCCTCTAATTATAAGGGATTTGCCTCTTTAATTTTCTAAGACCAGGGTGCAAGTAACATATTATGTATGACGCGTCCTAGAGTGTCACGCGTCCACTTTAGTCTACACTTACCTTTTGCTAAGTCGTATTGCTTACAGGTGTCTAGCTTGATCACTTATGTAACTGTTAGACCCCTGACTTTTTCTGAGGCTGTGAGGACAAGTTTGCCATTGTGGAAGTCGTGAAACATACAGAGTGTCCCAACTCGATCGGACAACGCGCCCACTTTCTTCAGATTAGCTTCTGTAATCATATCCTTGAGGTTGAAGTGTTCCTCAGTGTATTTCAACACTTTTTGGGCTCTTTTCTTTTTCTTTCCTGCTAACTCTTTCTGAGTTATTTTATCTATGATGGAGTGGGAACAAGTAAGAAGCAAAGTAAAAAGTGTGCAAATGAAAAGATAGGACGCGCCCTATGGGGGGGACGCGTCCTAGGTAAAAAACTTACTTGGATTCAAATTGAAACGTACGTGTGTCCTCTTGACATCAAAGATGTTGAAGAAAGGTTCCTTCTAGTCGCACTCATGGATGACTTTTCCTTCATTGAAACCTTTGTTGTTCGGCCATTTGTTGATAAAAAGAAAGTAGTATCCAGGAATGGATTTCCTAATGCTGAAGAAGAAGTCGAACTCCTTCATTAAGGGCGCGCCTAGGTCAAGATTGTGGTACATCATGTATAATGCCCACGCCAACTTGTAAGAGTTGGGAGACTTTTGCACAGGAGCCACACCATACCATCTCAAAATCCTCTTGATGTAGGGTTGCAAGGGCGCACCCACACCCAAGGAAACCAGCTTTTGAGTCAGCACCATCCTGGAAATTCTTTGGTTATTCTTTGGTTTCTGACCTAAAAGATATGTGGCCTCATCTTCCTTAGAGGACACGCCCAGATGCCCTCTATGTCGTAATATTTCATGCACCAGTAAATCTCCATGTCAGTGGCAGTGGAGTCAAGGGCAACGCAAGCCATTTTATTCTCTATCTTCCTTTGGGCATTTTTCTCTGCCTCTGTGTGGGGGTCTAGATTTCTCCAATCAATGTCTACCTCCATGTCAGTAGGTTCCCAATGTTCTAGAGGGGAAGCTGAGTGTGGGGGAGAGTTTGGGTATTTTTTGGAGTCAGGCTCCCTGTCTTCAAATTCTGTGATACTCAAAGGAGACGCGTCAAAATAAGGGGACGCGTCCTGAGACGATGACGCATCCTGATCTGGGGACGCGCCCTCAGACGTTGTTGTATTGTCATCAGAGACGACTATAGTAGAAGGTTGAGAGGTGAAAGGGATTACTTTATCATCCGTCCAGTCTTCCATTGTAGATCTGGTGTTGGAAGGAGGTGTTCTTCTACGCTTCAGTCTTCTTTTTCTTATGCTTAAATGAATGTGGTCTACAGAGTCCTCACTTGAACTAGACATGATGGTACCTCTAGATCTGAATTCTGCAATGACTTGAGCTTTTCTCTCTAGAAAAGAAGGAGTTCTGTGGGAATGAAAAGGTTGTGGACTAAATGTGAGTGGAGGAGGAGAGTAGATTCCAATACATTTGTTGAGTGTTTTGAATGGATGAAAAGGTGAAGATGAAGACGCGTCCTCCAGATGAAAAGAAAAGAAAGAAAAGCGCTGAGGACGCGCCCATAATTTAAAGAAGAAAATAAGTGTATTAAATGGAAGAACGTGTCCAATGGTAAAGACGCGTCCACATATAAAAATTGGAAAGGAATAGAATGAGGACAAAGAAGTAAAGGGAAACACGGGATAGAAGTAAAAAGTATAGCATGATGGGATGTACATGTGAGGGATTCAAGCGTGTCTAAAAGGTCTATTTGCTACTAAGACGCGTCCTAAGGGGCATTTTGGCGTCCATATCATTAGTTAGTGTGATAGGATGTGCCCACGGAGCAGGACGCGTCTATATAAAGTATAAGGGAAGAGAATAAGGTATGTTCGATTATGGATTTTACATCTAGAAGTGCGTTTAAGGGACTAAGGGTGTGATCAAGACACGTTCTTGTACGCAAGACACGTCCAAAAATGGAAGGTATATTCTAGGTTTCTAGATGCATTTTATAGATGCTCGTGGTATATGTTGCGATGGTCGTAACTGGTGGTGAGTCGAGATGAAGACGCGTCCATGGTATCAAGACGCGTCCAAGTTCCTATATTAAGTGGAATTCTAACCGAACGTATCAGGTTTAGGGCAAACTTTCAATTGGCCCTAAAAACATGTGTCCAATAATCAAATAAGCAAATTATAGTGGTTACGTGTATACATACATATATACATACAGAAATATGATGAAGAACTGTGCAAGTGTATAAACGGAATGTGAACAGTTTTATGCTTATTACTACCTCAATAATTGGCAAACTGGAAAAGTAATGGTGGATTTATATACCTTGAGAGTTGTGGGATTGATTGAGCTAAAAAAACCGGAGAATGGACGGCTGGATCACCGGAAAATTAAAGTTGGAGTTCGGAAGTGGCGCAGGCGATGGTTTGTTCTAAGAAAGGGGCAAGTGAAAGTGATGGTGGATGGTGAAGTCAGAGTATTTATAGGAGAAACTTTTGCTGATATCATCACTAGCTGTCATACAATTGTCAAATGTTAAAGGGTGAACGGCAGGATGACGCGTCCGAGGACTAGGACGCGTCCTGATGTTCAAAGTATGCTCAGTCCAAATTTTTTCTACTATTCTTCGAATAAAAATTCCAATTTTCTTTTCAACTGTAAATGGAATTTGAGGGGTAGTTGTTATACCCAAAATTTGGCTACGGATTAGTGCGGATCAATCACGGAACACTGAAAGTCAAACTCGGTGATATGTTCCGGTGGAAAGGAAACGCGTCCTGATGGGCCATGGACGCATCCTGCGTGGATATGTTGTTAACTGATGAGGATGGTTGTTGGATGTTGGAGCTTGTAGGGCTCGCCCAGTTGGTAGGACGCGTTATGGGTATGAAGGATGTTTGATGGAAGGAGAAGTATATGGCCTGCGAGGTAAAGACGCGGCCAAGAAAACTAGGACTCATTTTGTGCATAATAAATGACAGATCAGTCGCAAGTGGAAGAAAGCAAGGGTCAAGGGGCCTGGACGCACCCTGAGCCTTAGGACGCGTCCTAGGTCTGTAGGATGCATGTTGTGGCACATGTCCGGGTGATGCAATCAAGGAGAAATGGAAAGCTATTCTTACTAATGTATTTGTTGTAGGTATTCTTTGAAGAATTCCCTCCTTGAGACGGTCAAGGAGGGGGATGTCCGTGCAAAGCTTGAAGGCCTCCAGGGGTATGCCTGATGATTGAAGGCCTCCTCCTGTATTCAACGGGTGTCCTCATTGGGGATGCGGGGTTACTATTTAGTATGTGCTTTGGGAACTCGGTTCTTGTATTCAACGAGTGTCCTCGTTGGAGAACTTAGGAGTCATCCTGCACTTCGCACCCAAGAGCTTGGGATCACTTGTCCTGCTATCTGGTGGGGTATCCCCATCGTCCGGCATTTGGGGTGAACCGTGGGTATACCTGCGGTCGTAAATCAAGAGAGATATTTGTAGCAGCGTGTTATCCTTGTGCAGGGAGATGCACGTTCCGTGAAGTCATTACGAAAGAGCCTTGGGCCTTTGCAGTTGGGCCTCATAGTTGGACATTTCTAAAGCTAGCGGAAGACGGATTCTGGATGGGCTGTTGGACTTTGGATGGGCTTTTAATGGGCTTGCGCTACTAGAACTACGTCAGGCTTGATCCCTATATAAAGGATACGGAGGCACATTGAGAGGGGTAAGAAGTTGAGAGCTGATAAAGAGAGCCACCACTTACTCTGATCAATCTCAGCCTAAAATAACCACCACACACACTTGATTTTCCGGCATAGAACCACCGTCGCAGATCTTGATTCTGGCGAGAATCTCTCATCTTTGTTGTTCTCAAATTCCTCCGTCAACATGTAGTAAGTTTTTGCTTATGGACAAAATTTTGTATATGTCATAGAAACTACAATTTTCATCAAAGGAATCATACTAGCAATGAGTCAGTGTTGCTGAAATTCTGTGGACTGTGTTACTATAATTTCAAAGTTGATTTTCTTGGTGTCACCAGGGAGGGGAATTACCATTATGTGCTTTTAGTCATTGATCTTTTAGTGTATTAAGGATCTTTCTTCGAATAGTTAATATATTAAAACCCAATTTTCTGATTTATATGCTTTAAAGTCCTAGTTTTTGTAAATCTACATTGGATTACAAGTCCCTTGTGATTTTGTGATATTGTACATCTTTCTAGAGGAATCTGCCATGTATCTATACGATTATATTATATAAGTAGATTACTATTTATAATATAATTTTATAAATATAAATATAAATATAATATAACTAATGATTTTGATTGAAATAGAATAATATATAATATTAAATAAAATTATATTATTTATCCAATCCAAAATAAAAAATAAAAATAAATTACGTACAATTAGTTGGATTTGCAGCCTCGGATTAAAATAAATAATAAAGACTGATAAAAATTTGAAAACAAATTCTTTTGGTCGATGTAATGTCATCAGGCTAAAACAAAAAAATAAACGAGGTAAAACAAAATAAATTGAAAATAAATTCGTTTGGCAAATACAATAAGGGCTATCAAATTTTTTTAGAAAAATTCAATATTCGTTCAGAAAATCCACATTCATATCTGAAATAAAACGTATATTATCTGTATCCGAAATAAAACGGATATTATTCGTATTCGAATCTGACGATTACGAATCTGAATAAATATATTTTATATTTAATAATTTAAAATATATTATATTCAATTTATAGTGTGTTTATGTGTATATATTTACATATATACATTAAATATTATGTTTAAACAAATAGATATATAGAAAAAAAGTCATTTGACTTAACAATTTAAAGAAAAGGATTATATTGAAAAGATAAATAAAAATAATTTTTTCAAAAATTAAAATAAGATTAAGTCACTTTATCTCTTATTTTAATATTTAAAAATAATTTTATATTTTTTACAATATTTTTTAATTATTTTAAATATTTAATAAAAAAATAAAAAATCTGATTGAAAATCGAATTCGGATCGGGATAGTATCCATATCCGGATAGTATCCGTCGGATAAGGATTCAAATATTATTCTTCAAATATTTCCGAATCAAGATAGGGATACGGATACGGATTTTCAGATTCAGATCCAAATACGGATATAGGCAGATCCATATTCGAATTATCCGTTTGACAGCTCTAAGGGTACAAATATAGTCATATTCGTATCCGAATAAATAAATATTTTTTAAATATTTATATAATTTAAAATTTACTATATTAAATTTAAAGTGTGTACACACATATAAGTATATATATATATATATATATTGTTAGGCCTCAATGATACTGTAGAAGGGGGTTGAATATAGTATCTACAATCAATTCGATTATAAACACAAGTATGTAACAGAAAACAAGTTTATTCAATATATCAAACTCTGTTACAGTAGGTTTAATCTACTCTCTCAGTGGTGTATGATATCACTAAGAGCTGCTAGGGTTATAATGAATAATATTTTCGTGAATGATAACACTTATAGTGTAAATCCTAATCTGTGTTTATATAGTACAGAGTTACAAGATATATTCTAATTGATATGAAATATATCTCTTCCTAAAATATATCAATCATATATTATCTTTTTCAAGTCTTCTAACTCTTAAAGCATATCTTCCTTTGTTTAGTCCAGATTATCTCCTAGAAATCAGTCGCACTTTACTCCTGAAGCATATCCTTCCTTAAGTTCCGATATCACAAGTTCTGATACCTTAAGTTCTGATATCTTCCTGTCTTCAGTAAATCCTGATTCCCAGTTAAGTCCTGATATTAAGTTCTGAAACTAAACACATCATATTAGACATGACATCACAAATGTATCTAACAATCTCCCCCTACTTGTAAATTATAAAAATACACAAGTTTATAGATTTGATGATGTCAAAAACATTTACGTACAAATGTAATGAGAGTTTATATGTACAAATAGATACAACTTACAGTCCATGCAGCTTTTACCAAATTCACTGAATCAGCCTGAATCCATAATGATTCCTTACAAAGTCTTATACCAGCTTGGTCTCTACATTTCTTTTGACTTCAAGTAACTGAGCTTTGACTTGCTGCAGTTCTTCATCTTTAGTATCACCAGTCTGATATTTGGCAGCTCTGAGTGCGGAAATTGGATTTCTTTCAAGTCTATCTCCCAGTCTGATTACCCTTGGATGTGTAGAATCTTCATTATAGCATAAGCATCTTCCTTTCAGAATTACTTCTACCTTAGTAGAATTCTTCCTCATAGGAATTTCTCTTCCATCATCCTCAGTCATCACTGGAGTATGCTCTGTCATTCTTGCACCAGAAATTCTGAATAAATCTCTTATTGTCTTTAGAATATATTCTGACCATTTCCTGGTAACATCAGAATTTACCTCCAGTAGATAATGAATATATTGGAGCTCTTTCACAGATTTCTTCAGCACATCAGATTCAGATAATAACATCAGATTCTGAGTAAATCTTTATCCTAACCGTGGAGCTCTTTGAAAGGGACTGGATAAGTTTGAGTAGAAGGGACAGGTTAAGTCCTAAAATTAATGAACCATTCAAGGTATTGATAAATATAGGTAAAGTTGTTCATGAGTTGATGTGATCGTCGCAACAGTGTATACATATAATGTGTTTTGCCTGTCAATGTTAAAGCGATAAGTATTTGTTAGGTCCCAATTTGTTTGTAGAAGGGGGGGGGGGTTGAATGCAAACAATACCGTTTAATCGAATAAAATGCGGAATAAAATTGTGAAACAAAATTCAAGTTAAATAAAACTTTTATTAAACTTGAAAGGTGTTACAACTACGGTATCGGTTACAAGGGATTAATCTCAAATCAATTATTACAAATCTAGAATAAATTCGACATGAACTTTTTCTATTTTTGTAATTAAAAGATCAAATGCTAAATGCGATTTGAGATTAAGTTCTAGGGATTTTAATCCGCTAGATTGATACACAAGAACAAGATAAGTATTTCTAGTTGATTGGATTTAACTTTACAATCTAGAAATTGATCTTGAAGTTGCAGATGAGATGTAATATTTTTCTGCTCCTTTTTCTTTTTGTTCTTGAGTATGTATTCTGTTTGATTGCCTTTTTTATGAACTGGTCTTCTGCTTCTTTTAAAACAACACAACCTAGTAGATTGGATTGGAATGACAATCCTTTAAGCTTGTGAGACTTTCGGTAGGACAATGTTTACAACTAGCAAGACAATTAAAAATGAGCTAGCAAGACTTTCGGTATGACTATAGATTGTCTTACCGATTGTCATATTAGTTCAAATAAATTGTCTTGCTGAATTAATAACTGATTTTAATCTAAACAGAAATTCTAATAAGACAATTAAATGTATTGGCATGACTTTCGGTATGACTATCAATTGTCATACCGATTGTCATACTAGTTCAAATGAATTGTCTTGCTGAATTTAAGCAGATTTTAAACCAATTAAAATCTTGTAAATCCTTAATATTAATTCTAAATTAATTAATCAATTTAATTCAATTAATCAATAAATTAATCTTTGCAGATATAATTTATTTTCTTAATTAAATTATATGACTTAATTAATTAATAGAGAATTAATACTAACCCTTAGCAGCATCCATTCTTCTGACAATCTTCTGAAAGTCACTGAGACTTATGAATCAATTCCGCCACTTCAATGCTGACACTCGATGTACTGTCTGGTTCATGAGTGACTAACTTTCGTGACGTTTCTTCATGTCTTGACTTTTATATTCTGATTGAATCCTTGTAATAAATGATACCTTGACGAGATCTCTGTCACTTGATTAAATCCACGATCTTGATTTATATCACTGAGGCATGATCAAATTCTTGAACTTCTTCCAGTGAATCTTCAAGTCTGCAGATGAACAATGTTTCTTTATTCTTTGACAGATGTTACATTGTGAGATCTCTCTGATGATTAATCCACTATTTACTTATTACATTCTTATTTGAGTTGAGTTAAATACTCGAATAAACGAGTAGGCTATGACATATGCCTTTCAATCTCCCCCTATTTGCTTGTTAGACAATAACAACAAATACCTAGAGGATAACTCAACTAACAAATAAGAAAAAGATATAAACAGTAATGTAAAGTAAATAGCAGAAAAGTTCTGGATTATATTTAACATTTTCCAGATTCCAAATGAAATTTACAAGTGAATACAAGATAGATGTTCCTCTAGCCTGAACATATAACTATATTAGACTATCTTGATTCATAAAGCTTTAATCATATTACATTGAGTTTTGAGCTAATTGACTTCAGTTGTCTTCTCTTCTGACTTCACCTTCTTCTAAATCTTGAAGCAATTCCTTGTCAAAGACACGATCCTTTTCTGAAGTGAAGCTTGCTGGTCTGACTGGTTGAACTCCAACTAACTTCAGCTTATTCTTGAGTTGAGTGTACCTTTTAACATTCTTTTCACAATAAGCTTGAATCAAGTCAGCAGCTTGAGTCTTCAACATGGATGAATATCCAGCAGTTCTCAAATGATGTTCCATCCAGACCAGATGCTTAGCTGAGTAGTCTTTAAGAGATTGTACATCTAGCTGACAGATTTGAAGACAATCAGACTTAAAGAATCTCACCTGATGAGGATTGTTGACCACTTGAGGACTAGCCCTGCTGGCAAACTCTTTAAGCCTTTCTCGAAGAACTTCATTCAATTCTGAGCTTCTTTTGACTTTGTTTAAAAGAACCCAAATCTCTGACAAAGAACGATTCTCAAATAGATGAAGTGACACCTTGAATGATCCTTCACTCTGACAATATACAAAAATGTTCATCTCATTTAGGGATCTATCAAAAGCAGCTGTGATCCTTGAGACTTCAGTCTTGATAGCATTCATGTACATGTCATTGTTAGGATTTGAGATTTCCAGCTTGTCAAGAAGATGTAAGAACTGCCTATCATTGTTAGTGCTCAGCTGAGGCATATCGAGTACTCTCCTAGCTTCATCCCATTTTTCACCAATCTTTAGTCTGACATCTCTTCTCCTTTCTTGAGCCTTAATGTCATGAAGACGTTGCTTTTGAAGAGTTTCTGTTCTTTGTATGTCTTTCCTCCTGTCAATGATCTGAGAGACCTTCTTGAGTTCAGCTTCTTTTCTTTTCATCTCTGACTGCTCCTTCTGAAATTCTTTCTCAAACATAGGATCCACTGTATCTTCCTCTTCCCAATCTTCAAAATCACTTTCCTCTTCAGCTTCAAATAACCCATCTTTATCTTCCTGAACTGGTTCAGTGGGAATGTCAAAAATATCAAAGTCATCCTGTTCTCCACTGTAGTAGACATCATCAGCCTGTCCTTTGTTTCCAGCAGAGGTATCTTTTTCTTTCCCTTTGGCACTACTTCCTTTCTTCTCCCCCTTAGTTGAGGGATCCTCTTCTGATCTTCCTTTGGAACCTCCATCACCTCCAGAGCCTGATCCTCCACCAGACGGTCCTTCAAAATAAGTTCTTTGTTCTTCATTAGGGCAATGAGAATTCTTGATCATGTAATATAGGTGCTTCATCCCTTCATTGAGATGTTCCATGCCCGTCTCTATCTTTAGAAATCTTGAGGAGTCCAGTGAATGATTCATCTCAACGAGGTCTTCAAGAGAAGTCATTCTTGTATGTAGAGAGCAGAAGTTGGATATGTCATCAGCTGATAAAGTTGGAGTGTCCTGAATAGAATTGAGCTTTGGTATTACAGAGGTCTTTAGATCTGAGATGTCGTTCCTTATGATCGCAAGCTGATTGTTGACAGAGGTGGAAGAAGAAGACCGTTCAACCACTTGTGCTTTGAATGCTTGAGCTTTGGTATTACAGAGGTCTTTAGATCTGAGATGTCGTTCCTTATGATTGCAAGCTGATTGTTGACAGAGGTGGAAGAAGAAGACCGTTCAACCACTTGTGCTTTGAATGCTTGAGCTTCAGCTTGGCTTTTAGCAAGTTCTTCTTTTAGGGCAGCAATCTGAGCTAACAGGTTTACAGTATCAGTGTCTGTGTGTGCTCTCACCTGAATTTCACTCGAGTTTGGTTCACTCATCTCACGTGCATGTGTTTCTCTCAATATAATTGCTCGTGAGGAGTCTTCCTGTTGCTGTTCTTCTGTACCTGCATTAAAAATCACCCTAGCCTCTTCAAGAGAGGTCAGTGGTGGTGCAATGGGAATTCGCGAGTCCCGATCCTCAGTCAAACCTATCAAATCTTTTGGAATAGATGTCTGAATTGCTTCAGGGATAGATTGACCGAGTTGCCCTCCACTTTCTCCAGATAAATCTGCGAGTGGAGAATCCCATAAGGGAGCCAGAGGTGTTGGATCTGGGAGGGGAGAAAATGACTCTATTAAAGATGGCGGAGAGTCAGATTTTCCCTCTGAAGCATGTGACTGCTCTTCTGCCGTAACTATGGCAGGCACTGTAACTGACTCTACGTGCACTCCTCGCTGTGTGTCCTGAGTATGATCTGGGGAAGTGTATGGTTCCATTGTGAGTAATGGAATTGTGCCTGACTCAGTACAAGATGTCATGGCCCTATGGCGAATTTCAATAGATGCATCCTGTTGAGAGAATGCCTCTAGTAACTGTTCATTGGCCATTTCAAAGTCCATGTCCTGTTGGGAGGACAAGGATGGGCTTTCAGATGCCTCAGAATATGTTCTTCTTTTCTTAGGAGGAGGCAGAGCTGAGGGTTCACTCATATTTAACAATGTACTACTTCCTAGTAATCTTCTGGGTAACATTTTAGACAGTGGGGGAGAGGTTGAGATAAAATGTGACTCTGTGTTTGGCTTTATGACCTGGGATTGAAGCTGTGGTTCTACAACTTCATGGTCAGCCCTATCAACCACTGTGGGTCTTTCAACAGAAGTAGGAAGGGAGTGAGAGTGAGGAATTACTACCTGTAATGGAAGAGCATCTGATGTTGGAGGAGCCTGGGTGGCTTGAACCACTGGAGGTTGATGTTGCTGTTCATGGCCGGGAAGATTGAAAATAGGTAAAGGAATATAAGTGGCCATGAAAGCAGATACAAGTACTGGAACTTGCATGAATTTGAAGGTTGTGTCTTGGCGAGTGTAAATCTTTTTGCTAACTGGAGGGGGTTCGGTTACTGCAGAGTTAGCAAAAAGGGCTTTGTGTTCAGGTGTGAGAAGATGATCTGCTATAAGCATGAGAAAACGAGCATAGTAACATGATACCCTACGATTTGTAGAATGATCACGTAAAGCAGAAGTTAGACGTCTCAAGAGAATGGGAAAAAGTAGTTTGCCAAAATTGATCCTTTGATTGAAAACAACCGCAAGACCAATATACTGCAGAGTGGAAGTGATGTTATGAAAATTGGATTTTGTGCAGTTGGCAAACACTTTGGAAAGTGTATCAAAGAAAATATCCCATTCAGACACCAAATTTGATTTAGAAAGTTTGGTTAAATTGATCACCCCCTGATAGTGAATAGCATTGAAAAAATTTGTGATATCATTTTCAGAGGGTAAATTACAGAAATTGTCTAGTGGAAAATTTAACGCACGATTGACGACTGTTTCATCAACTACATACTGTGTGTTTGCGACGGTGAATGAAAAAGATTTTGAATCATCGGCCACAGTAGAGGTTGTGCAAATCAGTCTAAGTAGATCGACGTTTAAAATCACATTTGATTTAATAGCAGAGCTAACAATCGAATGGTCATTTAAAAATCTAATCCATGGCTTAAATTTTTCAACATCACATTTTTCCGGATTAAAATAACCAACCTGATTATGCGCGACAATTTGGAAATTGAGAGCCATTTAAAATAATAATAAGACACACGCTTTCAGAATTTTAAGAATAATATTAAGAAAATTTGAATTAATTAAATTTATTTAATAATTCGAATTAAATTAATTATAATCGAAAAATTTAGACAGAAATGTATCTCGTTAAAATTCCTAACTCACAAACACAGTTTTGAAAGACCAAACGACACAAATCAGAAATTAAAATAAGAAATAAAAATGCTCAAAATCAACAAACACAAATCGAAATAAAATAGATTTAACAAAAATTCAACAGCACCTTTGTATGTATATACTTGTATGTATATACCACAAAGTGATGAATTAGTAAGCTGAGTAAAAACTCGAGCAAAGGAGAATCAAAACAGATTTGAAGATGTTTTTGATCGAAGAGAGAGAAGAGAGAGAATGAGGAAACTGTTCGAATTTTTGAAAGAAAAGAAAACTGTTGTGATGGTCAAAAAAAAAAACAACAAACGCCTTTATATAACAGCTGGTATGACAATCCTGGATTGTCATACCGATTGTCATACCAGGAAAAAGAAAGAAAATAACCGAAAAGAATAAGAATAAAACAAGTGATAATATATAACTGGTATGACAATCTGATAGTCATACCGATTGTCTTGCCAGTATAAAACTATACTGAAAAACACTGAAATGACAATTATATTCGCAAATGACTTTCAGCAAGACAATTTCAATTGTCTTGCCGATTGTCATTCTGGAAATAAAAGGATTTCACACAGAATTAATATGAAAATAAGTATATATATATATATAAGTACTGAAATGATTTTCAGCAAGACAATTTCAATTGTCTTGCCGATTGTCATTTCAGTAGAAAGACACTCAAATATGTACATAAATTATATAACAAAATAGCAAAACTGAAATAGAGACCTATAATATTTACAGAACCAAAGACAATATATCAGAATTTATTATTTTTATTCCAAAAATAGATTTCTGTTGAATTTTAGCAAATAAAATTCATAGAAAAATATTTTTAGAGAAAATAAAATATTCTGAGATATTTTAAATTAACAAGAAGGGAAAATAAAAATAAAAATAGATAAGATAATATATATTACATAGAAATAAGCAAGAAATATGATAAAATGATAACATAAATTTACAAATGAATTTTTCAATTCGTCAAGTGGTTTAGTGAAAATATCTGCTATTTGTTCTTCTGTTGGAACAAAAAATAGTTCAACAGTACCATTCATGACGTGCTCTCTAATAAAATGATACCTGATGTCAATGTGCTTTGTCCTCGAGTGCTGCACAGGGTTGTTGGTGATGGCTATTGCACTTGTGTTGTCACATAAAATAGGAATCTTGTTCAATACAGAGCCATAGTCTCGTAGTTGGTTCCTAATCCACAAGATCTGAGCACAGCAGCTTCCAGCAGCAATATATTCAGCCTCGGCCGTTGAGTTGGAAACTGTTTGCTGTTTCTTGCTGTACCAAGAGACTAGCCTGCTTCCTAGGAATTGACAACTTCCTGAGGTGCTTTTCCTATCAACAACACTTCCTGCATAATCTGAATCTGTATATCCAACAAGGTTAAAACCAGATTCTTTAGGGTACCAAATACCTAGATTTGGTGTTCCCTTAAGATATCTTAAGATTCGTTTAACAGCAACGAGATGAATATCTCTAGGATCCGCTTGGAACCTTGCACATAAACATGTAGCATGCATAATATCTGGTCTACTTGCAGTAAGATAGAGTAACGAGCCAATCATACCTCTGTAGCTTGTGACATCTACCTTAATGGAGTTTTCACATGGTCCAAGCTTGACAGCTGTAGTTGATGGAGTCCTTGCTGATGCAGAATCCTCTAGATTGTACTTTTTGAGGAGTTCCTTGAGATACTTGGATTGACAAATAAATGTTCCATCTAACCTTTGATTTACTTGTAATCCAAGAAAGAACTTCAGCTCTCCCATCATGCTCATTTCAAACTTGCTGTGCATTAACTTAGCAAATCTCTTACAGAGATTATCATTAGTAGACCCAAATATTATATCATCCACATAGACTTGGACTAATATAGTATCCTTCTTATGTGTTTTAGAAAAGAGAGTTTTGTCTATGACACCTCTAATAAAGCTATTTTCAATAAGAAATTCAGAGAGAGTGTCATACCATTTTCTTGGAGACTGTTTTAGCCCATAGATAGCCTTGAAAAGAAAGAAGACAAAATCCAAATGATCTGGATCTTCAAAACCAGGAGGTTGCTCTACATATACCTCTTCATCCAGCTTTCCATTCAGAAAGGCGCTCTTGACATCCATTTGATAAACTTTAAAGTTTGAAAATGCTGCGAATGCCAGAAATATCCTGATGGCCTCAAGTCTAGCCACTGGAGCATAGGTTTCATCATAATCAATGCCTTCAGCTTGAGAATACCCTTTAGCTACCAGTCTTGCCTTGTTTCTTGTAACCACACCATCTTCATCTAGTTTATTCCTGAATACCCACCTAGTACCAACAACTTTCTTGTGTACAGGCCTAGGTACCAGTTTCCAGACTTGTTGACTTTCAAACTGATTGAGTTCATCTTGCATAGCAATCACCCAATCTGGATCAGTCAGTGCTTCTTCAATTTTCTTAGGTTCCATCTCAGAAAGAAATCCTGAGAACAGACACTCATTTTGAGTAGCACGTCTAGTTCTGACTCCAACATCTGGATCACCAATAATCAACTCAAAAGGGTGAGCTTTATTCCAGACAGTCTGTCTTGGAAGATTTGATCTTAATGATTCGCCTTGAAATTCATTGTGATGTTGTGTCCTACTAGATGATCCTTCAGCATCTCCCCCTGAGTTGTTGCCATGTTGACTTGAAGATTCTCCGTCAGTAGCAGTGGTATCTTCATTGTTGCCAAAGTTTCCATCACTATTACCTTGAGTATCATCAGGATTAATAGGTTCTTCACCAGCAACAACCTCAGGTTCTTGACCATGTTCTGATTCTGAATCTGACGTATCATCAAACTTCAGTTTCTCAGAAGGATCTTCAGTTTGGATACTAGGGAGTTTAGTGTCATCAAATGTAACATTGACACTTTCAGTTACTTTGTGTTGATCAATGATATACACTCTATATGATCTTCTTCCATATCCAACAAAAATACCCTCATATGCCTTTGCCTCGAACTTACCACGACGATCATCTCCATCCTTGAGCACGAAGCATCTGGCACCAAATACATGAAAGTATTTGATAGAAGGTTTCTGTTCATTCAAAATCTCATAAGGAGTTTTCATGAAGTCTTTGTTGATTAGAGTTCGATTCTGAGTATAACATGCAGTATTGACAGCTTCAGCCCAAAAGTACATTGGAAGACCTGATTCACTTAACATCGTTCTTGCAGCTTCAATCAATGTACGATTCTTCCTTTCTACCACTCCATTTTGCTGAGGGGTTCTAGGAGCTGAAAATTGTCTGGTAATCCCTTTGTTTGTACAGAATCCATTGAGAAGTGTATTCTTGAATTCTGTCCCATTATCTGACCTTATTGCTCTAACAGGGACGTTAGAATCTAACTCAATCATCTTGATATGATCAATCACAACTTGTGGTGTTTCATCCTTAGAGTGAAGAAATAAAACCCACGTATACTTGGAATAGTCATCAACTATCACAAGACAGTAACACTTCTTTGACATAGAAAGGATATTAACTGGACCAAATAAATCCATGTGCAATAATTGCAAAACACCAGTTATGGAAGATGTGTCAGTGCCTTTGTGACTTGCTTTCTTTGACTTTCCTTTCTGGCAAGCCTCACATAGTCCTTCTGGAGAGAATTCCAGCTGAGGCAGACCTCTTACCAATTCTCTTTTGACAAGAGAATTCATTGTTTTGAAATTGAGATGGGAAAGTCTCTTGTGCCATAGCCAACTCTCATCTGACGATGCCTTTGTATAGAAACAATTGACTTCAAGATTGCTTCTAGAGTTCATGTCAGCTACGAACAGATTTCCTTTCCGGATTCCCATTAAAGAGGGTTTTTCACTTTTCTTGTGCAGAATCTGACACTTCAGCTTGTCGAATAAAACATTGTAGCCGTTGTCACAGAACTGACTAATGCTAAGCAGATTATGTTCAAGTCCTTGCACAACATATACATTTTCAATGATAACATTTCCAGCTTGCAAACAGCCATATCCCTCCGTTAAACCTTTGCTGTTATCTCCAAAGGTAACCACTGGGCCAGCTTTCTCAACCACATTTGATAGCAGGGCTCTATCTCCGGTCATATGTCTTGACGGTCCGCTGTCAAGAATCCACACTACCGGTTGTACCTGTTTAATGCCCTGCAATACAAATGGATTAGAACTTCTTCGGAACCCAAGCTTGGCTGGGTCCGGCATACTTGTAAAATTGGCCTTTATCAGGCAAAACAACATTCTTAATTTCACTATTCTCAACGTTCTCAATGACTGAACATTTGACCTTTAAAACAGCCTTATCAAATTTCTGTTTAGGCTTAGGCACAAATATCTCCTTTCTAGCTTTAGGAGGACTAGCAGTCTTAGACCTATCATGCTTTTTATTATTCACATGCTGACGAGGAGTAGTCTTATCATTAGAAACATGCTTACCATTAAAATAAGCAAACAACAGATTAAAAGCACAAGACATACAATCAGGAACACCACATGCTTTATGAGAAGGATTAACAATAGACAACTTATGCATGGTAGACATGGCATTTGTGTTATCCAACTCATGTGTGTCTGAGTTAGTCTCAGTTGCTTTCACAACCTTGACTGGAACTTTTGACACACTTGACTTGGAGACAGCTTTCCCATTAGCATTATCTTCAGCACGGATTTCTTCTTGAATAATAAAAGAGGTCTCATCAAATGGTTCAGCAATTGATTCTTTATAGAGGGGTTCATCAACACCCTTAAGCACATATGGTACTTCCCTGCCTTTAGCACATACATGAGGAGGGGAGTTTATGCCTAATTTTCCAATAGCAGCATTGTAATCATAACATATTCCATGTGTTTGATTAACAGCCTGCTTATTGTAAAACTCTTTGGACTTCGAACAAGAATTAAAGTAAGCTTTAACCTTAGCCTCAAGACCGGTGATCTTGTCTTTGAAAATAGTTTCGAGTTGTCTATAACAGTCAACTCTATTCTCTAGAAAAGATACTTGTTCTTTTAGTTTATCTTGATTAATGTGCACAAGTCTTAATTCATTGACCTCTTTCTCAAGGTCTTTGATTTGTTGATTTAACAATTCATTATCACGACGAGCACAATCTAAGGAACCTCCTAGATGATAAACTAATTCAGCATCAGTAAATTTTACCTCTTTTCTTGACGATGAGGTGCTTGCATTACTAGCCATGAGAGCAAGATTCCCAACTTCTTCATCTTCACTGTCAGTGTCATCCCAGCTTCTTCCCTTTGCCAGGTACGCCCTTTCAGATTTACTCTTTTGATTAGAATCGTAAGAGTTCTTCCTAGCTTGTTTTGGCTTCCTGCATTCTGTGGCAAAGTGTCCCAACTCATTACAGTTGAAGCATCGAATGGTGCTTCGATCAACCATCCCTGTTTTATACCCACCACTGCTGGTGTTAGAGGATGAAGATCCACCTTTCTGGAATCTGTTGTAGTTGGACTTGTACTTGAACTTGGGATTCCTTTTGAATCTGACATTTAAGAATCTCTTGACAATCAGGGCCATTGACTCATCCTCCAATTGCTCCAGTTCTTCCAAGGAATAATAATCATCTCCTGATTGATTTGTAGTAGGAGAATCAAATTCTGCTACTATCACATTATCTTCAACCTTGGAAGACTGTACCATTCTTTCTGACTGTTGAGATTGTTGTTGATATTGTGGTTGTTGTTGTTGTTCATCAGCTACTAGAGCAGTAGACGTGCTGACCACTCTTCCTTTCCCGTAAACTTCCTTCTGCTGAATCTGCTCCAACTCATAAGTCTTTAACACACCATAGAGCCTTTCCAAAGAAATCTCACTCAGATCTCTTGCTTCTCTTATGACAGTGATTCTATGTTCGAGATGAGTTGGCAGTGTTAAAAGGAACTTTTTGTTGACCTCCCTGATGGAATAGTATTTACCATTAATGTTCAGGTTGTTGATCAATGCATTGTACCTCTCAAACACTTCAGTGATTCCTTCTCCTGGATTGGATTTAAAGTATTCATACTCAGAGGTTAGGATTTCTAGTTTGTTTTCCCTAACTTCCTCTGTGCCTTCATTAATAATCTCAATAGTTTCCCAGATATGTTTGGAATCTTTACAATTCATCACATGTCTATTCATCAGGGGATTAAGGGAATCTACTAAGATTAATTGAAGGCTAGCATCCAGGGAAGCTTCTTCTATTTCAGCAGGAGAGAAGTCCTCAGGATCCTTCACATAAGTTCTCGCTTTGGTGATCACCACATCATTTTCTATTACCTCTGGTTCCATAACCATAGGAATTTTTGGACCCTTCTTCAACACTTGCAAATATTTGGGATTAGCAACCTGTAAAAACAGTAGCATCTTCTTCTTCCACATAACATAATTTTCTTTATCGAAAAGTGGAATTTTAACGGTTCCAACTTTTTGTGTAGTCATTATGAATTTTTTTTTTTTGAGTGAATAAAAAATTCAAGAAGTGAAAGAAACACAAAAGTCTAGGATCTAGATTTGTACGTTAATCAGAAGGCTCTGATACCAATTGTTAGGTCCCAATTTGTTTGTAGAAGGGGGGGTTGAATGCAAACAATACCGTTTAATCGAATAAAATGCGGAATAAAATTGTGAAACAAAATTCAAGTTAAATAAAACTTTTATTAAACTTGAAAGGTGTTACAACTACGGTATCGGTTACAAGGGATTAATCTCAAATCAATTATTACAAATCTAGAATAAATTCGACATGAACTTTTTCTATTTTTGTAATTAAAAGATCAAATGCTAAATGCGATTTGAGATTAAGTTCTAGGGATTTTAATCCGCTAGATTGATACACAAGAACAAGATAAGTATTTCTAGTTGATTGGATTTAACTTTACAATCTAGAAATTGATCTTGAAGTTGCAGATGAGATGTAATATTTTTCTGCTCCTTTTTCTTTTTGTTCTTGAGTATGTATTCTGTTTGATTGCCTTTTTTATGAACTGGTCTTCTGCTTCTTTTAAAACAACACAGCCTAGTAGATTGAATTGGAATGACAATCCTTTAAGCTTGTGAGACTTTCGGTAGGACAATGTTTACAACTAGCAAGACAATTAAAAATGAGCTAGCAAGACTTTCGGTATGACTATAGATTGTCATATCGATTGTCATATTAGTTCAAATAAATTGTCTTGCTGAATTAATAACTGATTTTAATCTAAACAGAAATTCTAATAAGACAATTAAATGTATTGGCATGACTTTCGGTATGACTATCAATTGTCATACCGATTGTCATACTAGTTCAAATGAATTGTCTTGCTGAATTTAAGCAGATTTTAAACCAATTAAAATCTTGTAAATCCTTAATATTAATTCTAAATTAATTAATCAATTTAATTCAATTAATCAATAAATTAATCTTTGCAGATATAATTTATTTTCTTAATTAAATTATATGACTTAATTAATTAATAGAGAATTAATACTAACCCTTAGCAGCATCCATTCTTCTGACAATCTTCTGAAAGTCACTGAGACTTATGAATCAATTCCGCCACTTCAATGCTGACACTCGATGTACTGTCTGGTTCATGAGTGACTAACTTTCGTGACGTTTCTTCATGTCTTGACTTTTATATTCTGATTGAATCCTTGTAATAAATGATACCTTGACGAGATCTCTGTCACTTGATTAAATCCACGATCTTGATTTATATCACTGAGGCATGATCAAATTCTTGAACTTCTTCCAGTGAATCTTCAAGTCTGCAGATGAACAATGTTTCTTTATTCTTTGACAGATGTTACATTGTGAGATCTCTCTGATGATTAATCCACTATTTACTTATTACATTCTTATTTGAGTTGAGTTAAATACTCGAATAAACGAGTAGGCTATGACATATGCCTTTCAGTATTTGATTTGAATTAAGTGATTGGTTAGGAGCCAATGGGCTCTTGTCTAAGTTTATTCTGCATATAGTGATCGATCCAAATTCTTGATCGTTAAAGGCGAGTTCTTGGAAATGAGAGTATATCCATAGTAAGTACGTTTGAAATCCTCGAGTATAAGAGTCTACTTGGAAATTAGAGTCAGATATGCTTGACAAATATCCTCACTTATTTAGTTAGACCAGATTCTGAGGACATAATCTTTTTAAGGGGGAAGGATATAACGACTCGTGTATTTTTGAATTATTTAAATATGTGATAATGGAAATTATTAAATTAATAAAATATGTGTATTGGTTGTGACCGCTATGTGTTGTGTGACTATTATCTATGAGTGATTTATGGTGTACTGGGATATCCGCGGGATTAATTATGGAGTTGTATTGAATTATTTTCAATTTCAAAAGTGGATTTAGTGCAAATTTAATTGCATAAATATTTGGAATATCTTTAAAAAAATTATGATTTTATAATTACAATAATTATTTTTGGGATTTTACAAAATTTAAAAAATCAATATTTTATCAATTACTTAACCCTGTATGATTTTCTGATTACATTTATTTGTAAAATCTGTATTTAATTCCAGAATTCTTCAAAAATTATGAAACTCATATTTATTTAAGTTTGGAATATTCTGAGAATTTTAAAATTATTTTGGTAATTTTTGGGATTAATTTTACCCGCGCGTTGTTTCGTTTTATTGATAAAAGCGGGTATAAGTGGTATTTCAAAAAATTGTGTTAAAATTATAAAAATTACATTTTTTTTTAATTTCGGGATATTTAGGAGACCTTAAAACTAGTTGGATAAATTTTTGATTTATTATAGCCATAAATTATTTGTTAAAAATGTATTATTCAAGTATAGAATTGGGGTCCCGGATATACCGTAGACACGTGTCAAATTCTTGTAAAAAAATTGACACGCGTCCCTTTTCAATTTATATGTGCAGTGCAGATTGAATGATAAAAAATAAAACAGACATAACCCACATACACAGACACAGTCCTTTTCTCCTCAAAAAAAAAATTTATATGTGTATGTGTGTTCAACCGCTGTGTGCAGTGCTCTGTGTTACTGCCGCCTGTGCGGTGCTATTCCGACCGTGATTGTATCTCTTTTTCTGTTTATGCGTGTGGCGCGTGTTATTGTCTCAAAGGGATTTTTATTATTATTTTATTACTTTCTGCATGGAACTATCGAATGATATTCGTGAGATAAATAAATTCTGTGTGAGAAGAATTATTAATTAATTGGTGGAATTCGCGAAGGATGTCCGATAATCGGGAACCCGCGAATTTTACCGTCGTAGGCGATGAGCCTCGGCGAGCCAACGGTGGAATGTGATGTTTATTCTGAGTCCTAATATTTTAAAATAAATAACAGAATAAAATACAAGTAATAATTAATAACTGCGATTGGGTTGGAATTTATAAATGTATGGATTTTGATTGATATTGTTGGCTTGATTCAGTGGTTGGGAATTTTATTGGATGGTTGTTACGTTGTGGTAGATTGGTTTGACATCGATTTTGTTTCGACGGGTAGTACGGAAATACGGGAGCGTATCCGAGGATTATCGGGATATCGAGCGAGTATAAGTAAATACATGTATGTATGTTTTATACAAAACCTGATTGTATATTGTGTTGAATGTTCTGTCCAAAACTCAATAACCCTAATTTCGTAAAACGACGAGTATACGTATTTTCTGAAAATGAACACTGAACCGATTTCGAGAACATGAACCCTAATTGTTGTTTGTGTTATTATAATATGAATGATTACGAGTCATAATATGCTATCGTATAGGTAAGCGGTTAGCGAGGATATGTCAAGCATAACTGGGTATCTAACATAGAGTATTTCGACCCTGTAGGTTCTAGTCGGAAAACCGAAAGTGGGCAATGGACTAAGGATAACCTAGTAATCAGTCGACGAGCTCAGTAGAGTTTCAGCAGAAAAACCTGAGTGTCGAAGTCGAATCCAATGGGATCTAGTGGTTGGACGTTAAAGCCTGAGCGACAGAGTCAACACAGAATTGATCAGTAATAGTTATAAAGCCCTGTAAGGCAAGTACTTCTGAACTTTTCTTCAAGATATATCATAAATATTTTCAAACTATTTCATAACATTTCGCTATTATTCAAAATAACTCATGTTTTATATTGCAAGTGCTTTAAACTATTTACCCTTGAACCCTGATCTTTCTTGATCATGAGTCGTAAGTCTTATTCTTTGTAAACCATCTTTTTTTGATCCTCAGACACCAAACCACACAAATATGATACTACTCCCCAAATGTATAACTACCAAACACTGGAACAAAATTGTTTGAAAACACAAAAACTTTTATATACTCCAACCATTCTTTATAACATCAAAGAACTATACCTTGAAAAATCATTATTTTTCTAATACCTGATCCTTTACGGACTGAAAACC
Source organism: Apium graveolens (assembly GCF_009905375.1). Lineage (NCBI taxonomy): Eukaryota > Viridiplantae > Streptophyta > Magnoliopsida > Apiales > Apiaceae > Apium > Apium graveolens. The sequence continues at coordinate 13,115,228 of NC_133653.1, forward strand.
GTTTCTTATACATACCCTGATATACCCTTGTGATATCCATGAGTTTCCTTACGTTTTATTCAAGTGTTTAATCATCATTGATTATGATCTTGTTGTATCGAATTATATTGTTTATCATATTGAACTGCTTTAGAATTGGATAGTTTTTTTTTATGTATGGACCATATTTGTGGTCAGACCATATCAATGGTCAAGTTAGGCCAATGTATGCCTTGGATCTAGTAGTTAGAGCAGTGTTGTGTGCTTTGCTCGGGGTTAGTGCGTGACTGATCAGCAGCCTAACTTTGGTTTTAAAAACTTAAAATGAATATCCAATTCTAATTATTATTTAGCAATAAACTTGATTCCTCTGAATTATCTCGTTTGATCATTGATTAACCTCAATTATTGTCATTGTGACTTGCTGAGCTAGTTAGCTCACTCTTGCGAATCTTTTTATGTATTTTACAGTTAAGAAGGATACGGCTGATAGCGAGGTTTCCCAGTTCAATGTACGAGCTAGGATTCCAGATTGAGTTGGATCGAGTTAGCAGGAGCTTATTGCGGTAGTGAGATAGTAAGATTGTAAGAATAATTTTATTATCAGTTGTAAGTTAAATTAGTTGGGATTTGGTACGATGTAATAAAAGTTAAGGTAGTGGCTTGTTTTCATACTTTAACATGTTGCGATCCGTGGTTATGTAAAGCAGGGTCATTGCAAATAGTATCTTATATACAGGTTTATAAGTTGTGTTTGTGTTGTGGACCCCAAACTTCTGACCCAGGTTTGGAGGACGCCGCAGGTTGGTATCAGAGGTACAGGTTATAAGTCACTGAAACAAGTCTAGATTGTCGGGACTGGGTAGAGGGTTAGGATTAGGAAAAGGAAATAGAAAGATAAGACGTCATGAGGATGAATGCGACTATATACTAGGTCTCTGGCACGGTTCGTGTTACGATTCGGGATTCTTAGCTTGCGACGTGATTCCCAGATAACGGCAATGGCAGATCCTGACTTCCCTGTATCATCTGATCGTTTGGAGCCTTCCGTTTGAGGATCGTCATTTCCTCCCAGATTTGAATTGCACCTTGTTCTTTCGTCTGTATTAATGGTACTACCTTCTGTTATGACAGTTTCACCTTTTCAAACTATTCTATGCTATTTTACCACCTCTTGATATGAGCCTATTTTCTTCAGAACCTGCATCTATTTATTCTTGTTTTACTGGACATTTGGTTATGGGTGTCCCTTTTCAGTTTACCCTACACCATGTTCTACACCCTAGTTTAAAACCTGTCCTATGAAGCAATAGTACCTACGAGGATGGATTCGGGAGTTAAAGTAAATGGTGAGTACTTGAGATATAAATAAAGGTGAGAAGAAGTCTAGAAAGAAGATTCAAGTGTTCCGGAGGATAGCTGTTACCAGATTAAAAGAAGCCATTAGTGATTAGGCCACCTATGACTAGCTTGTAGAATGAATTAAATAGGTATTGAGAAGAGAGTTAGAGGATATTATGGATCTGGAGCTTTCCTAGGAGTTAGGTAATGGTGTTATCACGATGTGATATATTTTTAGTAACAATGTGATGTGTCGTCAGTGGACTTGTTGACTATTGGATAACCTGTTCTACTTTACGACTGCAAAGTTGATGACGGGAGCATTACCAGTATGAAAGTGTTGATGTGAAGCTACGAATACAATAACATGCAACGACAATTGAAGTGAATGTCGATTAAGGAAGGCAAATGGACCCAATAAAGGAGATAAGGTAGATTGAAGTAAATGGACTTTTATGTGATCGTTCCTTTAATTTGGTACCTTGTTATAGGTCGGAAGGACAACAACCAACTCATACAGTAAGGACAATCAAATTTATGATTTTCAAAATTTTAACAAGTTTTCGAAAAAGATTTTTCCTTATAAAATTTCTAAAAGCCTTTTTGAATAAAAATAAGTTTTAAACATTGGTTGTCAAGTTACTACTTGAGTTTATTGTTTGTCAAAAGACTCGGATTACCTAGAAGGATACTTATTTTAGATTTAGTATTGTTAATTCAGAGGATAAAGTGATCCGCGATTATGAAGAAGTTGGTTATTTCTAACAAAAAGGTACAAATATTATTTGATAAGATTAACAACAGAATCAGCGTACGGAGCAATTACTCATCCAGTTACAGGACTATCCAAGTTCAAAGAATTCATTGATCTAACAGAAGCCTGAGTATAACTGAAGGAGATTGAGAACATTTCCAGATTTTCCTAAAAGAAGAATATTATCAACAAAAGAATCGTTATGTTGAATGATTCGGGGTTATTCTAAATTGAAAGAGGAAACTCGAGGTTATCTGGTAGGGACGCCATTATGATCGAATTGTTAAAGTATTATACGTGTAGGTGCGATGTTAAAGAAGCAAGACCTAACAAGTAAGAATCTACCATAATGCTTAATTTGCGTAGGCATTTCAGTGTACTTTCTAAAGTTGATATATGACACAATTGGGATATGACCGAACAAGCTCGAAAGATGAATACAAGTGAAATATGGATGGTGACCAATGGTATCATTATTGTCTTCAATATTACAGCGTATATTCCTTTTTAATTCCTAAAAATGTATGAACTTCTTTTCTTAATAAACTCCTTATGATGATATCAAAAAGGAGGATATTGCATTCCTTTTAAATTTAATTGTTCCCCTCAAGTTTTGCTCTCTGATTGGGACAAACAGTGTTATGGTGAGACGCTTTGTCGGGATGACGAAGAGTCGGGTGGGACGCCACCTAATCATGTGTTGTATGCCATATGGTACGAAAGACTGGCCATCTTAAGTACCAATGTGGTTGTCTCATTCATATTCAAATCATCACTTCTTCTTTCTTTCCAACTCTAAGTTTATTAAGACCGTGAATCCATCTAGTTGTTCTTTCATACTGTTATTTTTTTTTTGCAAAAAGTTTTTCAAGTAAAAATCAACGTATTCTGAACCAAGCTGGCAAAGTTCCATCTACCTCTCACGCATGGAAAGAAAACAAAGGTATATGTCGATACCTGCAAATCACTAGCCCAGTCAGGGATGCACTAGGAGTCGAGGGAATCTACTCCAATAAGGAATACGTCTCCAAGAACGAGAGTTTGCGAGTTGTCTGTAAAATATGTTATTCGGAATACGGACGTGATGATATAGATGATTATGGTGAATACCTTATGCGTTAAAGTATTGAGAGATATGGAAGCAACTTGATTGTTTATTTCCCCCAAGGAATTATTGATAAGATGATTTACCCCGTTGAATTGATAAGATTATGACTAAAGGACTAGCAAATTTAAGAACGTGTATTTGTTAAATAAGTAAGTACCAATGGTGGAATTGAGATTTCTGGCAATAAGTTGTGAAGAATCGATATCATTTAAGATATGAAAATTTGACATTATTCTAGGGAATGGATCAACTATTTAAGCGTGATGTCCAGATAGGCCTTCGTGATGTAGAGATAGTCCTGAAGACGTCAAATGAGAATATGATGAGGTATAAAGGGAGAAAGATGGTAAAGAATTTGTTAACGATGATTACGGTGATCAAGATGTGAGCATTATGGTGATTATGAGATAAATAAAAGTCAGAAGCAAACAAAATTTGAAGATTTTATAGCAATTAAGGAGTTTCAAGATATGTTTCCAGATGAGTTATCAATATTTCCTCTAGATAGAGAAATAAAGCTCGTGATTGATTTAGCACCTGAAACGAAGCCAGTGACCAAGGCCTTATACAAAATGGCACCAGTTAAATTGAGGAAGTTAGCAAAGGAGAGGCAAGAGATGCTAGAAGAATAAGCGATTAGACCCAGTGTATCCCATAAGGTGCACCGGTATTATTTATTATATGAAAGTAGGAGATTATGTGTCGACTAGTGAAAGCTCAACAAGTTTACTATCAAGAGCAAGTATCCGTTACCTCGAACTAATGATTTATTTGACCAGATGAAAGAAGTAGAGTATTTTCTAAGATTTGGATGTTATCAATTGGAGATTGAACCTATGGACATATCAATGATAATTTTCAAAACTAAGTATTACTGCTATAAAATTCTAGTATTGTCATTTGGATTAACCGATATACTAGTAATATTTAAACTTGATGAACAGAATCTTGAAGGAAGATCCGAATAAGTTATATTTATGTTACTTAAAGTCAAAGAAGGACCATGCAAGTATTTAATGATAGCTGGGAAGTCGAAGAAGAAAGAAGTGTATGAAAGGTTTACAAGATGAAAGTTTTAATGGTAGAAAGCATAAATAGTCAGTGAGGAGGAGACCAAAGGAGATTTAGTAGAAATTAAAGTTACTATGAATAAAAGAAGACCAAAAGCACCAACAAAAGTAAAAAGTTTTACCATGGACCGGTTATTTTCAAAAATTTGTGCAAGATTTCTTAAAAGTTGCAATACCTTTGGCGAAGCTAACCAGGAAAAGCAAGAAGTCTATATGAAATAGAGAAGTGTGAAGAAAGTTTTTCAGAGTTAAAGGATAGAATGGTTACAACACCTGTTTTATCATTTTGAAAGTATCAAGAAGAGTTGGTAGGTCGCAGTGATACTTCTCATAAGGGAATAAGATGTGTGTTGATGCAGCACAATAAAGTTATTGTATATGCATCCAGACAACTGGAACCTTATGAGCAGAAGTATCCTACTCATAACTGAGACTAGCAGTAATAATATTTGCTTTGAAAGATTGGGTAACATGATATGTATGGAGAAAGGTGTAAGATCTATATGGACCATAAGAGTTTGAAGTATGTATTTACGAGAAAAAGCAAACGTAGAAGCAAGCGATAAGCAAAAAGGAAAGAATGAGCATAGAAACTGTACTAGAAGAATTATCTATGGAATTTTGAAAGTTGGAATTGGAAGTTAGAATTTATAATCCAAAAAGGGGCAAGAATGGATAGTATGACCTTTCAGTCGAAGTGGTTAAGGGGAAAATAAGGAGATGTCAAGAGAAGATAATGGATCATGATGTTAGCAATTAGTAAAAGGAAATTTATGTGCCCAGGAGAACGAGTGCGATAACCCCAGGTTTGCTTCCAGCACTTGGATGCTACAAGTAAAAATATTAAGAAATGAGATCCCACAGGGAATTCACAGTATAAAGTATTTAATTTATTGAAGAAATGCCAAGATATACGGGAATTTAAAGAAAGATAGTAATAACCAAGTATAAGAAGGAAATTTCAAGATGGATTAGGAAGTGTTAGACATGACAAGGAAATAAGGCGAAGTATTGAAGGCTTAGTGGATAAGGTAGACTAAGGAGTGGTTTTCCAAGAAGCAAATCGTAAAAGTGTACCAGTGATGTTGAGGGAGAAAAAGAAATGAAATTATAAGAGTATGTACTGATTATCGGGAGATTAACAAAACAAGGAATAAGGATAAATAACCCTTATAAAGAATTGATTACTTACAAGACCCAATTCAAGAAGTATGTTATATCTCGGGGATTAACTTAAGATCCGACCTAAGAACATATCAGAGATTACGATTAAAGTTAGTTAAGAGCATTGCAAGCTCTGGTGATATTCTGTGAAATAACAAGTGTATCAGGTAACTATAAGAAATTAAGGAACGTGGTGTATAAGGAGAACTTGGATAAGCAAATTGTATTTATTAATAAAATCCTCAGTTATTCACGGAATAAGAAAGTCTGTGTGGAATGCCCAAGGATTTTTTCTCCAAAGATCAGAAGGAAAGCAACTATACGTTGAGTCTTCAAGAATGAAATCTTGACTAAGGTTAACCAAAGATTCTGAATTAATCCATTAACAACTACCAAAGAAAAGCCGTATGGTAACAGATGCCTTATGCCAATAGAAAGGATTGGATGTAATTAAGACCACCGAGGAGTTAATAAATGAATTGGAAAGAGTGGAATCTGAAGTTCAAATACTTAAAAGTGATAATACGTGAGTATATGAGATTAATTTTTAGCCTTAACTTATGGAAAAGAGTAAGAGATGTTTAAATGTTTGGAAACCAAGTTGAAAACGAGCACCGCCTATCATCCTTAAACGGAGAGTCAAAGTACGGAAGTGATTCGGAAAAATATAAGATATGTTGAGAGGTTGAGTTTTAAGGAAACACTGGAATGATCATTTATCAGCAATGTCATCTTTGGAATGCCACTTTACCAAGCTTCATGTGAACGCAAGTGTAGGTCCCCATTTTTTTTATTGAGATAAAGTGGGAAAAAAGAAAGTTGTCAAATTCTAAATTAATTCAGCACACCAAGAGCATAGTAAGATTGGTTGAAGCAGCTCAGATTAGACAAAGAAAGAAGGCGAAATTGTAGAGAGAATATGAGTATAGAAATAGGACCAGTAGTGTTAGTACAAGTTTCATCTTGAAAGGGACTGGATAAGTTTGAGTAGAAGGGATAGGTTAAGTCCTAAAATTAATGAACTATTCGAGGTATTTATAAGTATAGGTAAAGTTATTTATGAGTTGATGTGACCGTCGCAACAGTGTGTACATATAATGTGTTTTTCCTGTCAATGTTAAAGCGATAAGTATTTGATTTGAATTAAGTGTTTGGTTAGGAGCCAATGTGCCCTTGTCTAAGTTTATTCTGCATATAGTGATCGATCCAAATTCTTGATCGTTAAAGGCGAGTTCTTGGAAATGAGAGTATATCCATAGTAAGTACGTTTAAAATCCTCGAGTATAAGAGTCTACTTGGAAATTAGAGTCAGATATGTTTGACAAATATCCTCACTTGTTTAGTTAGACCAGATTCTGAGGACATAATATTTTTAAAGGGGGAAGGATATAACGGCTCGTGTATTTTTGAATTATTTAAATATGTGATTATGGAAATTATTAAATAAATAAAATATGTGTATTGGTTGTGACCGCTATGTGTTGTGTGACTATTATCTATGAGTGATTTATGGTGTACTGGGTTGTCCGCGGGATTAATTATGGAGGTATATTGAATTATTTTCAATTTCAAAAGTGGATTTAGTGCAAATTTAATTGCATAAATATTTGGAATATCTTTAAAATTGTTTTTATGATTTTATAATTACAATGATTATTTTTGGGATTTTACAAAATTTAAAAAATCAATATTTTATCAATTACTTAACCCTGTATGATTTTCTGATTACATTTATTTGTAAAATCTGTATTTAATTCCAGAATTCTTCAAAAATTATGAAACCCGTATTTATTTAAGTTTGGAATATTCCGAGAATTTTAATTTTTTTTGGTAATTTTTGGGATTAATTTTACCCGCGCGTTGTTTCGTTTTATTGATAAAAGCGGGTATAAGTGGTATTTCAAAAATTGTGTTAAAATTATGAAAATTACATTTTTATTAATTTCGGGATATTTAGGAGACCTTAAAACTAGTTGGATAAAATTTTGATTTATTATAGCCGTAAATTATTTGTTAAAAATATATTATTCGAGTATAGAATTGGGGTCCCGGATATACCGTAGACACGTGTCAAATTCTTATAAAAAAATTGACACGCGTCCCTTTTCAATTTATACGTGCAGTGCAGATTGAATGATAAAAATAAATAAAACAGACATAACCCACATACACAGACACAGTCCCTTTCTCCCCAAGCTCTCAATCTCTCTCTCTCTCTCGGCTATCTGTTTTCTCTCGATTCAACCTCTCTCTCGATTGAAATCTTTCACCTCCCCTCCCTCTCATCCTGTCTCGCCTGTTTCTTCAGTTTTCTTGTGCTCCGGCCGCCTGTTTTTCAGTAAGCAATCGTCGGAGTTCCGGCCGGCCTCCTTCCTTCATTTGTGCCTGTGATTGTTTAAATATATATATACATGCCATATATATATGTGCGCGTGTGTGTGTTAAATTGTGTATGTGTGTTCAACCGCTGTGTGTAGTGCCCTGTGTTACTGTCGCCTGTGTGGTGCTATTACGACCGTGATTGTATCTCTTTTTCTGTTTATGCGCGTGGCGCGTGTTATTGTCTCAAAGGGATTTTTATTATTATTTTATTACTTTCTGCAGGGAACTATCGAATGATATTCATGAGATAAATAAATTCTGTGCAAGAAGAATTATTAATTAATTGGTGGAATTCGCGAAGGATGTCCGATAATCGGGAACCCGCGAATTTTACCGTCATCGGCGATGAGCCTCGGCGAGCCGACGGTGGACTGTGATGTTTATTCTGAGTCCTAATATTTTAAAATAAATAATGGAATAAAATATAAGTAATAATTAATAACTGCGATTGGGTTGGAATTTAGAAATGTATGGATTTTGATTGATATTGTTGGCTTGATTCAATGGTTGGGAATTTTATTGGATGGTTGTTACGTTGTGGTAGATTGGTTTGACATCGATTTTGTTTCGACGGGTAATCCGATAAACAAAGGGGACGCTGTCCGATTTCCGGGAAATCGAACTACGGAAATACGGGAGCGTATCCAAGGATTATCGGGATATCGAGCGAGTATAAGTAAATACATGTATGTATGTTTTATACAAAACCTGATTGTATATTGTGTTGAATGTTTTGTCCAAAACTCAGTAACCCTAATTTCGTAAAACGACGAGTATACGTATTTTCTGAAAATAAACACTGAACCGATTTCGAGAACGTGAACCCTAATTGTTGTTTGTGTTATTATAATATGAATGATTACGAGTCAGAATATGCTATCGTATAGGTAGGCGGTTAGCGAGGATAAGTCAAGCATAACTGAGTATCTAACATAGAGTATTTCGACCCTGTAGGTTCTAGTCGGAAAACCGAAAGTGGACAATGGACTAAGGATAACCTAGTAATCAGTCGACGAGCTCAGTAGAGTTTCAGCAGAAAAACCTGAGTGTCGAAGTCGAATCCAATGGGATCTAGTGGTTGGACGTTAAAGCCTGAGCGACAGAGTCGGCTTAAAATTGATCAGTAATAGTTATAAAGCCCTGTAAGGCAAGTACTTCTGAACTTTTCTTTAAGATATATCACAAATATTTTCAAAATATTTCATAACATGTCGCTATTATTCAAAATAAATCATGTTTTATATTGCAAGGGCTTTAAACTATTTACCCTTGATCTCTGATCTTTCTTGATCTTGAGCCGTAAGTCTTATTCTTTGTAAACCATCTTTTGTTGATCCTCAGACACCAAACCACACAAATATGATACTACTTGTTAGGTCCCAATGTGTTTGTAGAAGGGGGGGGGGTTGAATACAAACAGTACCGAATAATCGAATTAAATGCGGAATAAAAAATGTGAAACAAAATTCAAGTTAAATAAGAATATTATTAAACTTGAAAGGTGTTACAACAACTGTATCGATTACAAGGAATTAATCTCAAATTAATTATCACAAATTTAGAATAAATTCGACATGAACTTTTTCTATTTTTGCAATAATTAGAATCAAATGCTAAACGCGATTTGAGATTAAGTTCTAGGGATTTTAATCCGCTAGATTGTTACACAAGAGCAAGATAAAGATTTCTAGTGGATTGGATTTAACTTTACAATCTAGAAATTTAATCTTTAAGTATGCAGATGAAAAGATGAAATATTTCTTCTTGTTTTTCTTTTCTGCTTTGTTCTTGACTTCTGTGTTCTGGATTATTGAGTTGCTGCTTCTCTGCTTCTTTTTAATCAACAGCCGAATAGAATTGAATTGGCATGACAATCCTATAGCTAGCAAGACTTTCGGTAGGACAATGGATTGAACTAGCAAGACAATCTGAATGAACTGGCATGACAATCAGAATGAACTAGCAAGACAATCCTTCTCCTAGTGTAACTTTCGGTGAGACTATTGAAAATGGCCTAGCATGACAATCGGTATGACAATCCTGATTGTCATGCTAGTTCATTTTCAATTGTCTTGCTGATTTAATGCAGATTTTAATCCAATTTAAATTCTGAAAATTCCTAAAATTAATTCAGAATTAATTAATCAATTAATTCAATTAATAAATAAATTATTCTTCGCAGATATAATTTATTTTCTTAATTAAATTAGATGACTTAATTAATTAATAGAGAATTAATTCTAGACTTCAACAGCACCCATCCTTCTGCAGATCTTCTGAAAATCACTGAAAATTATGAATCAATTCCACCACTTCAACGTTGACACTCGATGTACTGTCTGGTTCATGAGTGACTAACTTCCGTGACATTTCTTCATGTCTTGATTTTGATACTTTGATTTTTTTCAGATTAAATCCTTGTAATTAATTGATACCCTGACGAGATCTCTGTCACTTGATTAAATCCACGATCTTGATTTATATCACTGAGGCATGATCAACTTCTTGAACTTCTTCCAGTGAATTAACTCCTCAAGTCTGTAGATGAACCTTGTTTCTGAATCCTTTGACAGATATTACTTTGCGAGATCTCTCTGACGGTCGATCCACTATTTACTTATTACATTCTTATTTGAGTTGAGTTGAATCCTCGAATATACAAATAGGCCTATGACATATGACTTACAATCTCCCCCTATTTGTTTGTTAGACAATAACACACAAATACCTAGAGGATAACTCAACTAACAAATAAGAAAAAGATATAAACATACATGCAAAGTAAATAGCAGAAAAGTTCTGGATGAGATTTAACATTTTCCAGATTCCAAGTAGATGTTCCTCTAGACTGAACATATCTTCAAGTAGTTCCATCTTCATTTGTACAACCACATTTCCAGTTGAGAAGCCCATATCTCTTGCTTCTCCCCCTATGAGAATCAACTGATTAAAGAAGATCACCTTCATTTTACCACCTCTCCCGTACAATAGGATCCGCAGATAAAAACCAATGGTACTCCCCTAACAGCTTCTTCCCTTACTAGGAAATCACCTTGTGTTTACCACCTCTCCCGTACAATAGGATCCGTAGTTACAAACAACAATGGTGTGGTGTAGTGTACATTTTTAGGATCTTTTTCTTCCTCCCTGCTTTTTCTCCCCCTTAGTTGAGGAATCCTCCAAACTATTACTTAAGCTTTTATCTCCCCCTTAAAGAAGGAATGTATGCCGTCATCTGAAGGAGTTCTCATATTTCACTTGGTTGGAAAAGAAATAACAAGTAGTTTCTCTTTCTTCCTCACTGTGAGTGTGTGATTGTGTTTTAGTGTACCTCACATGTGTTTCACTCTTCTCTCCACTCGTGTTTACACTCATTCTCACAAGTGTATCACTCTTCTCTCATAGCTCCATAATCCAGCTGTACCTGCAAGGAAAATCACCTTAGCCATCCTTAAGGAGGTCACAGGTGGTGCAATGGGAGTTCACAAATCCCCATCCTTGTTAAACTCGTCAGATGAATCTGAGTCATAATTTACAAGTTGCTAGTTTCCCTTTTAGGGTTCCAGATTTGAATTCTGGGAAGGTAAACAATGATCCAAAGAATTTAGCATAAAGATCACAGTTCTCTTCTAATGCATGTGAAGACATTTCCTTGTGACTCATCAGGTAATATCTGAATCATTGTCAACAAGTTGCCGATCTGCGCCTATGTCAGATCCACTATCCGCAGATGCATCCAGGGGATTTAAGCCTGGGGAGGTAGATACTGACCACTGACATATGGCTTTTGGATCAGTATCCTCTCCTAACACCTGTAAAGGCAATTGGTCCACTAACGAACCTTGAACAATCGAATCTGACCTTAAACTGGTCGAAACTCTTGTTTCCGTCAACTCATCCTTTGTGTGTGTAACCTCTTCTTGTGCATCAAGAATTGTTTATGTTTGAAGTGGTGACACTACATCGGATACCTTGGCTGACAGGCAAAATTCAATAGACGCACCCTGTTGAGAGAATGAATCTAGTAACTGTTTTTGTGCCTTTTCAGCCATTACATCTTTTTGAGAAGATGTATGGGGGCTAGCAGTTGTCTCGGTTTAAATACTACTCATCTATGTAGGAGACAGAGCTACTGGGTTGACTACAGAACCTTCCTTATGTGGTGCACTAAGGCACTATCTCCCTCACGCTCATTCATACTACATTTAGTGGTAAGAGAGTGTTGGTTGGTTCTGTTTCTGTGTTTGTCTTTACAGTCTGGGATAGACGTTGTGGGTTTTCAACCTCATGACTGTCAATGAAAGAAAGCCATTGGAGACTGAACCTGTATCACAGAACATAGAGCAATATAGAGAGATAAAATGATTTACAATAGTGATTTCAAAAGATTTTACATGAAATAAGAAATCACTAATGTAGAAAGAAGTTTGATTTTTTTTTTCAATATGAATGAGTTTTTGATAAAACATTGATCACTTAGGGTAAAGTCTAAGTAATTCTGATTCATGTCAAAAGCTTACAAATATCTGCAACATAATGTTAACAACATATCATTGACCGATACTTGTCAAGTACTTTAGATACTAATTGTTATGTTGCATAATCAATATACCATTGCACATATAAAACAATATGATTGTGCCTAGTGATAAGATAGTTATAAATATGACGACTCTACTTATTCTTATAAAACTGTAACTGCAGTTAGAGTGCCATACCATGTCCTTGACGATTGCTTGAGCAGTATACTAGTTCATACCAACCTGAAGTGAGATTGTGAAGAAGAGATTGCATAGTCTAATAGATCTGCAGCTGCAAAGTCCATGAACTGTGGTGTACTGACTTCCTCTTTTAACTCACCAATCAGGAGTACACTTGTACACATCTTACTAGAGTACAATTCCAAGTGTAATGTGCAGCAGGTGCCTGATATTTCGTAATATTCTCAAGTCTCGTCACTGGTGCTATATGTTAGATACTGCTTCCTGATAATAACCTAGCACAATATACAAAATTACAATGATAACATTCCCAGCTTGCAAACAGCCATATCCCTCAGATAAACCTTTGCTGTTATCTCCAAAGGTAATCAGGGGGCCAGCTTTCTCAATCCTTATTTGATAGCAGGGCTCTATCTCCGGTCATATGTCTTGATGATCCACTGTCAAGAATCCACACTACCGGTTACACCTGTATACTGCCCTGCACTTCAAATGGATTAGACCTTCTTCGGAACCCAAACTTGGTTGGGCCCGGCATACTTGTAGAATTGTCCTTTGTCATGCAAAACAACATTTTTAATTTTAACGATCTCAACATTCTCAATGACTGAACATTTGACCTTGTAAACAGCCTTAACAAATTTCTGTTTAAGCTTAGACACAAATGTCTCCTTTCTAGCCTTAGAAGGACTAGCAGTCTTAGACCTATCATGCTTCTTGTTATTCACATGCTGACGAGGAGTAGTCTTATCATTAGACACATGCTTACCATTAAAATAAGCATACATCATATTAAAAGCACAAGACATACAATAAGCAACACCACATGCTTTATGAGAGTGATTAACAGCAGGTAATTTATGCATGGTAGACATGGCATTATTGTTATCCAACTCATGTGTGTCTGAGTTATTCTCAGTTGCTTCCACAACTTTGACTGGAACTTTCGACTCACTTGACTTGGAAACAATCTTCTCATAAGCATGATCCTCAGCACGTATTTCTTCTTGAATAACAGAAGAGGTCGCATCAAATGGTTCAGCAATTGATGCTTTATAGAGGGGTTCATCAACACCCTTAAGCACATGTGGTACTTCCCTCCCTTTAGCACAAACATGAGGAGGAGAGTTTATGCCTAATTCTCCAATAGCAACATTGTAATCATAACCTATTCCAGATGTTTGATTAACAGCTTGCTTACTGTAGAACTCTTTAGCCTTCGAACAAGAATTGAAGTAGGCTCTAACCTTAGTCTCAAGACCGGTGATCTTGTCTTTGAGAATAGTTTCGAGTTTTCTATAACAGTCAACTCTATTCTCTAGAAAAGATACCTGTTCTTTTAATTTGTCTTGATTAATGTGCACAAGTCTTAATTCATTGACCTCTTTCTCAAGGTCTGTGATCTGTAAACTTAATAGTTCATTATCACGACGTGCACAATCTAAGTTACCTCTTAGATGATAAACCATTTCAGCATCAGAAAGTTTTACCTCTATTCTTGACGATGAAGCTTTTCCATCAATAGCCATAAGAGCAAGATTTCCTTCTTCTTCATCTTCACTATCAGTATCATCCCAGCTTCTTCCCTTTGCCAGATAAGCCCTTTCAGAGTTCTTTCTTACTTGCTTTGGCTTCCTACATTCTGTGGCAAAGTGTCCCAACTCATTGCAGTTATAGCATCTAATGGTGCTCCGATCAACCATCCCTGTTTTGTACCCACCACTGCTGGTGTTAGAGGATGAAGATCCACTATTCTGGAATTTGTTGTAGTTGGACTTGTACTTAAGGTTGGGATTCCTCCTGAATCTGACATGGGAGAATCTCTTGACAATTTGGGCCATTGATTCATCTTCCAATTGCTCCAGCTCTTCCAAGGAATAAAAATCATCACTTGATTGATTTGTAGTAGGAGGATCATATTCTGCTACTAACTCATTTTCCTCACCCTTGGAAAACTGTACCATTCTTTCTAACTGTTGAGATTGTTGTTGTTGTTGACCTTCAGCTACAAGTGCATTAGATGTGCTGACCATTCTATCCTTCCCGTAGACTTCCTTCTGTTGAATCTGCTCCAACTCATAAGTTTTTAACACTCCATAGAGCCTGTCCAAAGAAATCTCACTCAGATCTCTAGCTTCTCTAATGGCAGTGATTCTATGTTCAAGATGAGCTGGCAGTGTTAAAAGGAACTTTTTGTTGACCTCCCTGATTGAATAATACTTTCCATTGATGTTCAGGTTGTTGATCAACGCATTGTACCTCTCAAACACTTCAGTAATTCCTTCTCCTGGATTTGATTTGAAATGTTCATATTCAGAGGTTAGGATTTCCAACTTGTTCTCCCTAACTTCCTCTGTGCCTTCATTAATTACCTCAATAGTTTCCCACATGTGTTTAGAATTTTTACAATTCATCACATGTCTGTTCATCAAGGGATCAAGGGAATCAACTAATATTAATTGAAGGCTGGCATCCAAGGAGGCTTCTTCCTTCTCAGCAGGAGTAAAATCTTCGGGCTCTTTTGGATAGGTTCTAGCTTTAGTAGTCACCACACCATCTATTATTACCTCCGGTTCAATAACCATCGGAGTTTTTATACCCTTCTTTAACAAGTTTGAATATTTGGGATTTGCAACTTGTAAAAATAATAGCATCTTCTTCTTCCACATGATATAATTCTCTTTATCAAATTGTGGAATTTTAACGGTTCCAACTTTATGTGAAGTCATTATGAATTTTTGAATAAATAAAAATTCAAGGAGTTGAAAAATCACAAAAGTCTAGGATCTTGATTTGTTCGTTAATCAGAAGGCTCTGATACCAATTGTTAGGTCCCAATGTGTTTGTAGAAGGGGGGGTTGAATACAAACAGTACCGAATAATCGAATTAAATGCGGAATAAAAAATGTGAAACAGAATTCAAGTTAAATAAGAATATTATTAAACTTGAAAGGTGTTACAACAACTGTATCGATATCAAGGAATTAATCTCAAATTAATTATCACAAATTTAGAATAAATTCGACATGAACTTTTTCTATTTTTGCAATAATTAGAAT
The DNA here is from genome assembly GCF_009905375.1 of Apium graveolens. Classification (NCBI taxonomy): domain Eukaryota; kingdom Viridiplantae; phylum Streptophyta; class Magnoliopsida; order Apiales; family Apiaceae; genus Apium; species Apium graveolens. The sequence goes on from NC_133653.1 coordinate 13,130,806, forward strand.
CAAATGCTAAACGCGATTTGAGATTAAGTTCTAGGGATTTTAATCCGCTAGATTGTTACACAAGAGCAAGATAAAGATTTCTAGTGGATTGGATTTAACTTTACAATCTAGAAATTTAATCTTTAAGTATGCAGATGAAAAGATGAAATATTTCTTCTTGTTTTTCTTTTCTGCTTTGTTCTTGACTTCTGTGTTCTGGATTATTGAGTTGCTGCTTCTCTGCTTCTTTTTAATCAACAGCCGAATAGAATTGAATTGGCATGACAATCCTATAACTGGCAAGACTTTCGGTAGGACAATGGATTGAACTAGCAAGACAATCTGAATGAACTGGCATGACAATCAGAATGAACTAGCAAGAAAATCCTTCTCCTAGTGTAACTTTCGGTGAGACTATTGAAAATGGCCTAGCATGACAATCGGTATGACAATCCTGATTGTCATGCTAGTTCATTTTCAATTGTCTTGCTGATTTAATGCAGATTTTAATCCAATTTAAATTCTGAAAATTCCTAAAATTAATTCAGAATTAATTAATCAATTAATTCAATTAATAAATAAATTATTCTTCGCAGATATAATTTATTTTCTTAATTAAATTAGATGACTTAATTAATTAATAGAGAATTAATTCTAGTCTTCAACAGCACCCATCCTTCTGCAGATCTTCTGAAAATCACTGAAAATTATGAATCAATTCCACCACTTCAACGTTGACACTCGATGTACTGTCTGGTTCATGAGTGACTAACTTCCGTGACGTTTCTTCATGTCTTGACTTTGATACTTTGATTTTCTTCAAATTAAATCCTTGTAATTAATTGATACCCTGACAAGATCTCTGTCACTTGATTAAATCCATGATCTTGATTTATATCACTGAGGCATGATCAACTTCTTGAACTTCTTCCAGTGAATTAACTCCTCAAGTCTGTAGATGAACCTTGTTTCTGAATCCTTTGACAGATATTACTTTGCGAGATCTCTCTGACGGTCGATCCACTATTTACTTATTACATTCTTATTTGAGTTGAGTTGAATCCTCGAATATACAAATAGGCCTATGACATATGACTTACACTACTCACCAAATTTAAAATTACCAAACACCAAACACTGGAACAAAATTGTTTGAAAATACAGAAACTTTTATACTCCAACCATTCTTTATAACATCAAAGAACTATACCTTGAAAAATCATTATTTGTCTAATACCTGATCCTTTACGGACTGAAAACCATTTCTTATACATACCCTAATATACCCTTGTGATATCCATGAGTTTCCCTACATTTTATTCAAGTGTTTAGTCATCATTGATTAAGATCTTGTTGTATCGATTTATATTGTTTATCATATTGAATTGCTTTAGAATTGCATAATTTTTTTTATGTATGGACCAGATTCGTGGTCAGACCATATCAATAGTCAAGTTAGTCCAATGTGTGCCTTGGATCCAGTAGTTAGAGCAGTGTTGTGTGCTTTGCTCGGGGTTAGTGCGTGACTGATTAGCAGCCTAACCTTGATTTTAAAAACTTAAAATGAATATCCAATTCTAATGATTATTTAGAAATAAACTTGATTCCTCTGAATTATCTCGTTTGATCATTGATTAACCTGAATTATTGTCATTGTGACTTGCTGAGCTAGTTAGCTCACTCTTGCGAATCTTTTTATGTATTTTACAGTTAAGAAGGATACGGTTAATAGCGAGGTTTCCCTGTTTAATGTACGAGCTAGGATTCCAGATTGAGTTGGATCGAGCTAGGAGGAGCTTATTGCGGTAGTGAGATAGTAAGATTGTAAGAATAGTTTTATTATCAGTTGTAAGTTAAATTAGTTGGGATTGGGTACGATGTAATAAAAGTTAAGGTAGTGGCTTGTTTTCATACTTTAACCTGTTGTGATCCGTGGTTATATAAAGCAGGGTCATTGTAAATAGTATCTTATATACAGGTGATAAGTGGCATTTTATACCACTTAGAACATCTTAAAATGGCTTAAATTGATGCCTTGAAATCAAGTATTTTGTGTATTTGATGCGTTTTTCTAGTGTTTATGCATTTCAGGGTATTAGTTGCATTTCAGAGGAGTAATCATCAAGAATAAGCCTTGGCATGTGTTCACCATTGCAAGAGGAAAGAAATGGGCAGATTACGGCGAAGAAACGGAGCAAACTCAGGAATTTTCCAGAAGAGTCCTAAGCGCCCGCTCAGCAATGCTGAGCGGCCGTGCAGAAAGCTGAGCGCCCGCTCAGCTATGCTGAGCGGCCGCGCAGGGTCGGGAAATTTGATAATTATTTTTAGGACTTCTACTTCTGTTTGGCTTCCACTTCTATGTAATCTGAGTTTTATGGGACTATTATATAAGTAGATTTGGAGACGTTTTAACGAGAGAGGATCGTGGTATTACGCAAGGAGTGAAGGAGATAAGGAAGAAGACCGTTTTAGCACACAGCAACGAAGAGGAAGCATATTTTCTCGTAATTCTTGTTTCATTGTAACGTTGGATGCTAGTTTTCTTATTTTGAACCTATTTACTCTTGTGACGTACTCTGATTTAATATAATTAGTTTAGTTATTATTTTATTGTGTTTGTTTATCATGATTTCATATGAACCCATGATGACAATGAGTGCTATTATGGGCTAATCGTGATCATGGGGTTACAACGGATTTACTATGGAATTCTTTAGTTAATTGTTTAATACTTTAGTGTGTGATGATTGTATGATATATAGTATTGGTTGTGCGTATTCGTCTTATGTGCGTCGCGAACATATAAGATAAGGTGTTAATCTCTTGTGAAGCGACGGTGGATCTTGAGATTTAGAACTTGCCATGCTAGCATAGGTTCATGTACGGTGTGCATGATTAGTGGGTAACTCTAACAGTTTTATTTGCCCTGTGTAATCAAAAGGGATAACTTGTGCTTAAATCGTTGTGTTGTCAATTTCTGTAGATATATAGGAACTCAACATATTTGATGACTATTCAACTTCTATCTTAAATGTGGATGTTTGGTAGAATGGTATTAGTACAATGAAAGTTGGCTTTTATTAGTTTCATGTTATTCGATTAATATCATCACTGTCACATGCTAAAGGTAATACCAATAGCTATTGAAGGAAGTAGTAATGAAGTTGTGATCTCATGAGTGTTTTAATATTGTTAATTTGAAGTGTTAATTAAGTGATTAATTAAGTAGTTAATTGTAGTTAATGTTTAGTTAACAATTCTAAGTGTTAGTGTCTTAACATTGAGAAGTAATCATACATTGGTGCGTGAGTTTAATTAGACAATAAATTAGTCTGAGTCTCTGTGGGAATGAACTAGAAAGTATTCTATACTACTTGCGAACGCGTATACTTGCGTGAATATTAGCGCGTGTTTTCGCCCTAACAAGTTCTTGGCGCCGCTGTCGGGGACTCGGCGTATTTGTTTAATTTATGTACTTACCATCATTGGTCATTAGGACTCAGTGATTAGGACGTAGTAGTTACTTATTGTTTCCGGTTGTGTGACAGGTACTTTAGCGAGCGTTTATGCAAACTCATTCTCGTACTCGCAAGAGGACTTTAGATACAGCGGAGGAGTCAGACGAAGTTCTTGATATTCCGGAGAAGTTAGATTTTGAAGATTCGGATTCAGGAACTGAGCGGAAAGAACCAGTAAACATGGATGATCGTATTGTTCAAGCTGATCCAGCTCTTATGGATTTTTCTCGGCCAAAAATTGATGACATTCAGTCAAGCATTCTTCATCCGGCTATTCAAGCTAACACCTTTGAAATCAAGCCGGGCTCTATTCAGATGGTGCAGAATTCTGTTTCTTTTGAAGGAGCGGCGACTGAAGACCCCTACATGCACATAAGGAATTTTGTCGAGATTTGCAGCACTTTTAAGTATAAAGGCGTGACTGATGAGGCTATCAAGCTGAGGCTTTTCCCATTCTCACTGAGGGACAAAGCTAAGGAATGGTTATATTCTGAACCAGCTGGGTCCATCACTACGTGGCAAGATCTTGCACAAAAGTTTCTGGTGAAGTTTTATCCGATGGCAAAGACTGCTGCTATGAGGAGTGCTCTTACTCAGTTTGCGCAGCAACCTACAGAATCTATGTGCGAAGCTTGGGAACGATACAAGGAAATGTTGAGAAAGTGTCCACATCATGGAATGCCCGATTGGATGGTGATCACTGGTTTCTATAATGGTTTGGGGGCCCAATCTCGGCCCATGCTCGATGCAGCAGCTAGAGGCGCCTTATGGGCTAAAAGCTATACTGAGGCTTATAATCTTATCGAGACTATGGCTGCAAATGAGCATCAAAACCCAACTCAGAGGATGATGCCTGGTAAGGTAGCAGGTATTCTGGAAGTCGATGCAGCCACCGCTATTGCAGCACAGCTTCAAGCGCTGTCAATGAAGGTTGATTCTCTGGCTACATATGGAGTTAATCAAATTGTTATGGTTTGTGAGCTTTGTGCAGGTTCTCATGCTATGGATCAGTGTTCTCTTGTCAATGAATCTGTTCAATATGTGAATAATTATCAGCGACAACAGCAGCCTGTGCCAGCTACCTATCATCCTAATAACAGAAATCATCCAAATTTCAGCTGGGGGAATAATCAGAATGCTATTCAGCCCCCATATCAGCAAGGCATGAGTAAACAGTTTAACCCACCTGGATTCCAGCAACCACAGCAGTATGCTCAAAGGCAATCATATCCTCAACAGGGAAGTACAGCTGCACCTACTAGTGCTGATTTTGAGGAACTTAAGCTGTTATGCAAGAGTCAGGCGGTTTTTATCATGACCTTGGAAAATCAAATCGGTCAATTAGCCAATGCAGTGCTCAATCGTCAACCCGACACTCTTCCCAGTGACACGGAAGTACCAGGCAAGAAGGAAGCTAAAGAGCAAGTAAAGGCTATTACCTTAAGGTCTGGAAAAGTTGCTGATGCTGAAAAGGCAAAAGAAGGAGAAGCTGAAATTAGAGATGAAGAAGCTAAGCAAAAGGAGAAAGCGGCGGAACCAAGGAAGAATACTGTTGAACACACTCTGCCTGAGGGTAATACAGGGGAAAACAGCTCTATCCTCCACCACCTTTTCCTAAGAGATTGCAGCAACAAAAGTTGGATAGACAGTTCGGTAAGTTTCTGGAGGTGTTCAAGAAACTTCACATCAATATACCTTTCGCTGAGGCTCTGGAGCAAATGCCTAGTTATGCGAAGTTTATGAAGAGTATTCTTTCAAGGAAGGTGAAACTGGATGACCTTGAGACCGTTGCTCTCACGGAAGAATGCAGCGCTGTTCTGCAGCAAAAGTTACCGCCAAAACGGAAAGATCCAGGTAGCTTCACCATTCCTTGCACCATTGGCAAGTTGACTTTTGACAAGTGCCTTTGTGATTTGGGAGCAAACATCAATCTGATGCCGTTGTCGATCTTTAAAAAGTTGGATTTGCCTGATCCAAAGCCCACATACATGTCTCTACAATTGGCTGATCGTTCCATTACTTACCCAAGGGGCATAGTGGAGGATGTGCTAGTCATGGTGGATAAGCTCTTCTTTCCAGCAGATTTTGTTATTCTGGATTTTGAGGAAGATAAGAAGATTCCCATAATCTTGGGAAGACCTTTCTTGGCTACTGGTCGTACCTTGATAGATGTGCAAAAAGGTGAACTTACAATGCGGGTACAAGATCAGGATGTGACCTTCAACGTATTCAAGGCAATGAAATTCCCTACCGAAGATGAGGAGTGCTTAAAAGTGGATGTGATTGATTCTGCAGTTACTTCGGAACTCGATCGCATGCTAATGTCTGACGCATTGGAAAAGGCCTTAGTGGGGGATTTTGACAGTGATTATGAAGATGGCAACGAGCAATTACAATATCTGAACGCTTCTCCCTGGAAGCGAAAGCTGGACATGCCGTTTGAATCTCTTGGTACTTCTGACCTCAAGAATGCTGAAGGAAAGCTCAAACCATCAATAGAGGAAGCACCTACCTTGGAGCTCAAGCCATTACCTGAACACTTGAGGTATGCTTTTTTAGGTGATACATCTACTTTACCTGTTATTATTGCATATGACCTTTCAGGTAGTGAGGAAGACAAGCTCTTAAGGATTTTGAGAGAATTCAAATCGGCTATTGGATGGACCATAGCAGACATCAAGGGGATCAGCCCTTCATATTGTATGCATAAAATTCTGCTAGAGGAAGGTAGTAAGCCGACTGTTGAACAACAGCGCAGACTGAATCCTATCATGAAGGAGGTGGTGAAGAAAGAAATTCTAAAATGGCTGGATGCAGGCATCATTTATCCTATTTCTGACAATTCGTGGGTGAGCCCCATACAATGTGTTCCTAAGAAAGCAGGTATCACTATGGTAGCAAATGAGAAGAATGAGCTCATCCCCACTCGATTAGTTACAGGATGGAGAGTATGCATGGATTATCGAAAGTTGAACAAAGCCACGAGGAAGGATCACTTCCCTCTTCCGTTCATTGATCAGATGCTTGACAGGTTGGCTGGTCACGAGTATTTTTGTCTTCTGGATGGCTATTCAGGGTATAATCAGATTTGTATTGCACCAGATGATCAGGAAAAGACTACCTTCACTTGTCCATTTGGCATGTTTGCTTTTCGCAGAGTTTCATTTGGGTTATGTGGCGCCCCGGCCACTTTTCAGAGATGTATGATGGCTATATTCTCTGACATGATTGGAAATAATGTCGAGGTGTTCATGGACGACTTCTCCGTCTTTGGACATTCGTATGATGAATGTTTGAATAATCTTCGCGCCGTACTCAAAAGGTGCGTGGAAACTAATTTGGTGCTCAATTGGGAGAAATGTCATTTTATGGTGCGTGAAGGCATTATTCTTGGGCATAAGGTCTCTAGTAAGGGTCTGGAGGTGGACAAGGCCAAGGTGGGAGTCATTGAAAATCTTCCACTACCTATTTCTGTGAAAGGAATCCATAGTTTTCTTGGTCATGCGGGTTTTTATCGGCGATTCATCAAGGACTTTTCAAATATATCTAAGCCGTTGTGCAATTTGCTTGAGAAAGATGTGCCTTTCAAATTTGATGATGAATGTTTGGCGGCATTCGAGACTCTCAAGAAGAGTTTGATCACTGCACCAGTTATTACAGCACCAGATTGGACAGAGCCGTTTGAGATGATGTGTGATGCGAGTGATTACGCGGTAGGTGCAGTTCTGGGACAGCGCAAGAATAATCTCTTTCATGTGGTCTACTATGCGAGTAAGACCTTAAATGGGGCCCAAATGAACTACACCACTACGGAGAAGGAGCTCTTGGCTATAGTCTTTGGTTTCGAGAAATTTCGATCTTATCTGCTTGGTACTAAAGTAACAGTATTCACTGATCATGCGGCCATTCGCTATCTGGTTTCCAAGAAGGATTCGAAGCCGAGACTCATTCGTTGGGTGCTCTTACTTCAGGAATTTGAGTTAGAGATCAAGGATAGAAAAGGTACTGAGAATCAAGTAGCTGACCATCTCTCTAGGTTGGAGAATCACGATTCTACTTCACAAGATAGGACATTAATCAATGAATCTTTTCCGGATGAGCAGCTGTTTGCAGTTCAGGAGGAAGAACCATGGTTTGCAGATATTGTAAACTATCTCGTCAGCAATATAATGCCTCATAATTTGACCTCCGCTCAAAAGAAGAAGTTTCTGCATGAGGTGAAGTGGTATATGTGGGATGAACCATATTTGTTTAGACAGGGAGCTGATCAGATCATCAGGAGATGTATCCCGTTCTGTGAGACGGAGGGGATATTACGAGACTGCCACTCCACGGTTTATGGTGGACACTATGGTGGTGAGAAGACGGTAGCTCGTATTCTGCAAGCAGGTTTTTTCTGGCCTACTTTGTTTAAGGATGCTCATCAGTTTGTTTTAAGGTGTGATCGTTGCCAAAGAGTGGGAAATTTGACGAGAAAGGATGAGATGCCGTTAAATGTGATGCTTGAAGTCGAGGTCTTTGATGTTTGGGGAATCGATTTCATGGGGCCTTTTGTCTTGTCATGCAATAATCAGTACATCTTGCTGGCAGTTGATTATGTCTCAAAATGGGTAGAAGTCAAAGCTTTACCGACAAATAATGCAAAGGCAGTGCTGAATTTTCTTCATAAGCAAATTTTCACAAGGTTTGGAACACCTCGTGTAATCATAAGTGATGAAGGGTCGCATTTCTGCAACCGTAAGTTCAATTCTATGATGCAGCGTTATAATGTGAATCATCGAGTTGCTATTGCCTATCATCCGCAAACAAATGGTCAAGCGGAAGTGTCTAACAGAGAAATCAAGCGCATTCTAGAGAAGGTTGTTTGTCCGTCAAGGAAGGATTGGTCTTTAAAGCTCGATGAAGTTGTTTGGGCTTACAGAACAGCATACAAAACTCCACTTGGTATGTCCCCGTTTTAGTTGATGTACGGTAAGGGATGTCATTTACCTGTGGAGCTTGAGCATAAGGCCTACTGGGCGTTGAAAAAGTTGAACCTGGAGTTAGATGTAGCTGGTAAGAAAAGAATGCTTCAGCTTAATGAACTTGATGAATTTCGACTTCAGGCATACGAGAATAACAAAATGTATAAGGAAAAGGTGAAGAGGTGGCACGATAGGAAGCTACATCCTAAGTTATTCATGCCGGGGCAACAAGTTCTCTTATTCAACTCTCGTCTCCGACTTTTTCCTGAGAAGTTGAAATCGAGGTGGTCTGGACCTTTTATTGTCAAAACTGTGTTTCCACATGGAGCAGTGGAAATTTTTGAGAATGATCCGGACCAAACATTCAAGGTTAACGGTTAGCATTTGAATCACTACTATGGGGATAGGGCAAACCGAGAAGTGGTTAGTGCCATTTTATTGACTACGTGAGAAAGGTACGCAACGTCAAGCTAATGTCGAAAAAGAAGCGCTGCGTGGGAGGCAACCCATGAGTTGTTGTTACAGGAACCCTTAGAAGTTAATAACCTATCCAAAAACACAAAAAAATCAGAAAAACGGGACTGGATTTTTTTTCTAGAGACCCCCTGAGCGCCCGCTCAGCTCTGCTGAGCGACCGCTCAGGGGTCAACTGCCAGAATTTTTTTAAGTTCAGAGAAAAAACCAAAAAAAATTCAGACTAAATAAAAAAAACCCAAACACAGCCCATAAACCCATGACTTCCTTTCCTAATACCCCATGATTTCATCCCTCAACCCCACTCCTAATCTAATTTAACCTATTCCACACCCTATATATACATACACCTATCCTACATATCTCCCACAAACTTCCTACACTTAAACTCTCTCCTAAGCACAAAAACTCAGTTCTTAAACACTTTTATTCGAGATTCAATGGCACCCAAGAGAGCACGAACTATCGATAGCAGCAGCACAGTCCATACTGTTGATTCATCAAGGGGTACTGCTGCAAGGCCTCGGTTGACTGACAGAGCTGCGGAGGAGGAGTACACTAGGCTTTTGGGGAAGCCGATTCTGAAGGAGAGAGGGTTTTTACCATCGGGGAGGGATGGTGAGTTGCTACCCATGATTGCAGAGAAGGGGTGGATAGCTTTTTGTGAGTCGCCCGAAGCAGTGCCGATGAGCGTGGTTCACGAGTTCTATGCGAACGCGAAGGCCGAATAGAATGGGTTTTCTGTGATCCGTGGGCTGACGGTTGATTATCACCCAGCGGCGATTCGCCGTGTGATTGGGCAGCGAGAGAGGAAGCCCGAGGAGGAGAACTGGAATGAGAAGACTGCTGAGGATTTTGACTTGGATTTGATTTGTGTGACTCTCTGTAGGCCGGGCACAGTTTGGACCTTCAAGACCGGCACTAATGAGTATCGCCACTTCCCGGCGATAGCTATGAACAGGTATACCCGTGCATGGAATGCATTTAATTGTGTTAATATTTTGCCTTCTTCGCATGCACACGAGGTCACAGTTGAGAGAGCACAGTTGTTGTGGGGAATTCTTCATGAGGAGTACTATGTGGACCTTGGTGAGTTTATCTACCAAGGAATTCTGAAGTTTTTGAGGGGAGCTAAGCATATGAACCTCCCTTATGCATCCACGGTTACGAAGCTGTGTCGAGCAGTAGGAGTGAACTGGCCGGCTCATGAGCAGTTACAGTTGCCGGCAGCTCCGATTGATTCTGGGACTCTGAACGGGATGCAGGAGTGGACCGGTGGTGAGCCCGAGGAGCATGGGCTGGGTTATCGTCTTCCAGGAGGGCGTCCAGCACGAGGTGCTACTATGGCTAGGCCTAGGCGTGATGAGGCTGGTTCTTCGATAGCTCAGGAGGGTGATGGGATGGTTGATACCCAGTATAGGAGGCTTTCACGGCGGATGGATGCCATGTACGAGACGCAGAGCAGGTTTGCTCAGGAGCTCACCCTTGCGTTAGGGACTGCTTTTCGGGGCCTTGGAGCTGATATCCAGTGGCCAGTTTTTGGTGAGGACTCTGCATACCCGCCGCCTGATACTCCACCCACTGAGGGTGATGATGATGATGACTCCGAGTATGTATACCCTGTGTTCCTTTCTACTACTTTCACTGGGGACAGTGAAGATTTTAAGTTTGGGGGTGGTAGTTAAGGAATATTTTGTGTGTGTCATATAGCTGCATATTTATGATAGCTTAGTTCATATAGTTGCATAATTTATGCCATATAGTTTTTTTTTATATATAGATTTATTAGTTTATTATGTCATGTAGCTCATGCATTCACCATGATCCCTTTTGCGATGATTTATCGACTGAATTGTGATAGTGATGCGAGTGTAGTGATAGCATTTAAGTGATATTGAGTCGTGTAAGTTGATATGCATGCTAGAAGCACTTGTAGTTTCACTAAGTCTTAGAGAATGCTTAAGGGCTAGATTGTTGTTATGATTTGATTGTTTTCGAGGTTAATCTATTTATTATGCTTAGAATTCGATAATAGGTTCTTAGTGATAAAAGCATGAAAAAGAAAAAATTGGAGTAAAAAATGGAATTTGTTGCTAGTTGTGGCTAGGCGTCAAATGGCTAGTAGCCGGCTCGCATGTTGTGCGAGTAGTCTAGGGTTGAGCAAGATGGAGCGAAACGCACTTGCTCAGAAATTTTATAAAAAAAAAAGAAAAAAATTAGAAAAAAAAAATTGTGGTGTTTATGCATAATTGATCACGAGTGGGCTCTTTGGTATTCGAGTTATTAAGTTCTTAGGGGACTTTGTGCCTAGTGACCTAAGGCTTTTAGAGTCTGGGATCCGCTAACCTAACGCTCACTACATGGATACCATTATATAAGTCTTTTGTGGACCTCACTCATTGCACGGTCAAATAAGCATTTGTGTTGTGAATAAAAAGCATGATTCCGTAATAAGCTCCAGAATTCTTGTAGTGTTGTATGTCACTTTGTGCCTAGAATTTTTATTCTTTGTATAATCATGTGATTGCCTTGAGGATAGTCGAGTCATAATAATTGGTCTAGTTCCGAAGCATATCTGTTAAGCATCTGCACACACCACGTTTCTGGTTGTATGTTCGTTTGCATGAGTTTATTGATCTTTAGTCACCTAACTGCATTTGTTGAGTTGTTGCAATTTGGTTGGTTTATTCGTAGTAAGGGGGATCGCTGCCTTTTCATATAGATTGCATTCATGCATGTTTTTATTTGTTTTTGAGTCTGTGACGCTTGAGGACAAGCATCGATTTAAGTTTGGGGGTGTGATAAGTGGCATTTTATACCACTTAGAACATCTTAAAATGGCTTAAATTGGTGCCTTGAAATCAAGTATTTTGTGTATTTGATGCATTTTTCTAGTGTTTATGCATTTCAGGGTATTAGTTGCATTTCGAAGGAGTAATCATCAAGAATAAGCCTTGGCATATGTTCACCATTGCAAGAGGAAAGAAATGGGCAGATTACGGCGAAGAAACGGAGCAAACTCAGGAATTTTCCAGAAGGGTCCTCAGCGCCTGCTCAGCAATGCTGAGCGGCCGCGCAGAAAGCGCAGGGTCGGGAAATTTGATAATTATTTTTAGGACTTCTACTTCTGTTTGGCTTCCACTTCTATGTAATCTGAGTTTTATGGGACTATTATAAAAGTAGATTTGGAGACGTTTTAACGAGAGAGGATCGTGGTATTACGCAAGGAGCGAAGGAGATAAGGAAGAAGACCGTTTTAGCACACAGCAACGAAGAGGAAGCATATTTTCTCGTGATTCTTGTTTCGTTGTAACGTTGGATGCTAGTTTTCTTATTTTGAACCTATTTACTCTTGTGACGTACTCTGATTTAATATAATTAGTTTAGTTATTATTTTATTGTGTTTGTTTATCATGATTTCATATGAACCCATGATGACGATGAGTGCTATTATGGGCTAATCGTGATCATGGGGTTGCAACGGATTTACTATGGAATTCTTTAGTTAATTGTTTAATATTTTAGTGTGTGATGATTGTATGATATCTAGTATTGGTTGTGCGTATTCGTCTTATGTGTGTCGCGAACATATAAGATAGGGTGTTAATCTCTTGTGAAGCGACGGTGGATCTTGAGATTTAGAACTTATCATGCTAGCATAGGTTCATGTACGGTGTGCATGATTAGTGGGAAACTCTAACAGTTTTATTTGCCCTATGTAATCAAAAGGGATAACTTGTGCTTAAATCGTTGTGTTGTCAATTTCTGTAGACATATAGGAACTCAACATAATTGATGACTATTCAACTTCTATCTTAAATGTGGATGTTTGGTAGAATGGTATTAGTACAATGAAAGTTGGCTTTTATTAGTTTCGTGTTATTCGATTAATATCATCACTGTCACATGCTAAAGGTAATAACAATAGCTATTGAAGGAAGTAGTAATGAAGTTGTGATCTCATGAGTGTTTTAATATTGTTAATTTGAAGTGTTAATTAAGTGATTAATTAAGTAGTTAATTGTAGTTAATATTTAGTTAACAATTCTAAGTGTTAGTGTCTTAATATTGAGAAGTAATCATACATTGGTGCGTGAGTTTAATTAGACAATAAATTAGTCTGAGTCTCTGTGGGAACGAACTAGAAAGTATTCTATATTACTTGCGAACCCGTATACTTGCGTGAATATTAGCACATGTTTTCGCCCTAACAACAGGTTTATATGTTGTGTTTGTGTTGTGGACCCCAAACTTCTGACCCGGGTTTGGAGGACGCCACATATAAGTTCTACCATCAATCAGAAATAAGATCAATTTCTCTTTTTCTTCATAATCATCATGAGTATCCATCACTACTTGAGTAGAAAGCACTTTGTCAAGGTGCTTCTATGTGATATCTTCAAATGGCTTGTCAGTCAATGTGAATGGATCTCTAATATCAACTTCTATCCCAGTCTGGAATTTCTCTCTATCAGAACCTAATCCAGAAGTGTCTCTAGCTTGCTTGGCTTTTACCCCAAATGTTGCAAGTTAATTCAACATCTGATTTGTCTTAGGCTGAACTGGAATAAACTTGTTCCATAGCAGCTTCTTCTTGTCTTCTAATGTTAAGTTGTCTATGTCAACTTGAGCAGTGTCAGAGGTTGATGTCTTTATGAATTGGTCAGGATTTGTAGTTTCACCTGTAGCTTGTTGTTCTAAAATATCTTCAAGATTTATTAAGTTCTGAACTTCTTCACTCTGAACAACTTGAGCTATGTCAGAGGTTGTCTTAGATTCTTCTGTCATCTCTTTCTCTTCAGAGTTTTAACTGTTTCTTCTTCAGCAGTAGCATCATCAAAGACTTGAACCATCTTGCACACATGATCCATCAGAATTTGAGGAATCTTCATCTTCTGTTTCTTGACTGTCACCCCAACTTTTCCTTTTCCCTTGTTTCTGGGATCAGTAGTGGTTTGAGATCAAGTCCTTGATCTAGGAATCTCTGTGGCAGATCTTTCTCTTATCACAATCCCCTTTTTCTTTTGGCCTTGGTAGCTTTTTAGCATCAGAAGCTTTTGACTTGGGTTTGCTCTTCTTAGTAGCAAATTTAGCTTCTTCTTCTCTTAATTCCTCTAAATCCACTCCTGGATTATCCTTAAGGAATAGTCTCTTGGCCAATTCTTCATCAACAGATTGAATTTTGGGATCTTTGTAGAAGAATGTTGCTTTCTTTCCTTTGAATTTCAAAGTCTGCAAGAACTTCTGTGACTCTTGGCTTCCAACTTGGACTATCACATCAGAAGTAGTTGTCAGAACTTGATCATCAGTATTTGAAGTATCAGCATTTGTGATTAACAAAGGAACATTCTGATCTGTTGGCTTCTTTCCTTCCTTATTCCTCCCTTGCATAGCAGATCTATCAGAGTTCTTTCTACCAGACATTCCCTGATGATAACTTGTCTGTTGAGTGGGAATTCTGCTCAGCTGCTTCCCTTGACTTTGACCTCTACTCTTTTCAGAGTTTCCCTGGTCATCTCCATGATCATCCTTTTTCTTCAGTGTTTGGCTTGGTGAGAATTTGGACTTAACTACCTTTTCCCCCTTTTTGGCATCATCTGTCAGGAGTAGAGAAAGAAGGAGTTCCACTGAAGATTGGATCTCATTTAACTGAGTCTGTTGAGCAGCTTGATTTTGTAATACCTCATCCAGTTGGGCCTACTTTTTGGCTTGAACAAGCTCAATAGCATCCATTTTTTCTTGAATTGGTCTGATAAACCTCTTCTTGTCTAGATCTTGCATCATAGTTAGCTTATCAGCTGTTTCCTGAATTTTTCAACCTTTGCATGAGTCTTGAAGTGTTGACCTTGTAGAGTTCTTGTACTGAGAGCAGTGACCTTTAGTTGATGCTTGAAGTCAGAACTTGTCAGCGACTCATCAGCTTTTGAAACATGTTCTGTCACAACATGTAGGCTGGGAATAAAATCAGTATCATTCCATTTATGCTTCCACTCAGCCCATCTAAAGGTTTCCTCCCATGGAACTGAAGTAGCCTCTTCCTCAAACGGGAATAATGCCTCCTTTCCTGTAGGCAATGGAGTGTTTACTAGAGCTGACTCTCCAAAACTTGCAAGAATCTCCTCATCTTCAGATAACACCCAGGTGTGTGTGGCTGTAGGACACTCTAAAGCAGTTTTGTCTAAATTCTGATCTTCACTTCCAAGATCAAGAATTGGTGTTGTTGGTATCTCATCCTGTAAAATTGGAGAAGTAACAGGAGTTGGCTGTTTTGTAGTTGAAGCTTCCAGATATAGAACAGTAGGTATATTCAAATTATGAATATCTATTTCAGGACTTGTCTCTTGTTCTTCAACATCATATGTAGCTTTGATTGGAGAGTGAGGTGGAGAAATCACAGATTCTTGTACTAGTTCTGATCTGTGGACTTCAGGAATTTCAGATTCCTGAATCAGAACTTCTTCAGGTGCTGGCAGGGCTTCAATCACAATAGGTTCTGCTCAGATCAGAGATTCATGATCCCCTTCCTCAGCATCTTCAACATCCTCAGATTGAGTTTGTGCAATATGCATACCTGCTCTTATCTTCCTCACACCTGCTCTCATCTTCCTTAATTTTGATTTTCTAGATGGAGGGGTGACATGATCAGTATCAGAATGTGAAGACCTCTTTCTTTTTTGAATGCCAGAAGCTTCATCTGCTTTCTCCTTTTGAAGAGTTGACTCTTCAGCTTCTTTTGTCACAAGTCCTGATGCAGGAACCTGGACCAGTTCTTCCTCATCTGATTCATCTCTCAGAATTAGCCTCCTCTTTCTCCTTGGTGGAGATTGAGGAACAGATTTAGCTCTTGAGGTTCTGGGTCTGGAGGATGTGTCAGATTTTACAACTGGCACCTTTTGAGAAGTACCAGAGGTTGGTTTGGTTTTAGAGTTGGGTCTGGTCTGTGAAGTGCTGACAACAGGTGCTGATGTTGGTGGTTGTGAGGTAGACTGTGGTTGTTGAGTAATGGATGGTTGTGTTGGTGCTACATCAGGGAATATGGCTGTGTAAGTTCCTGTGATAGTGTTGACTAGGAACTGTTTGACAAATTGGGGTATTTAAAGAGGTCTTAATACTTCCTTCTTGTTATCAGCAAATAACAAGTCAGTAAATGCCCTTTTATGTAACTTAAAAGGTTGAATCAAGTCACTAAAGACTTGGGGCTTATCAGAACAACAAAAATTGTAAATAAGCTGACAGAACCTAGAAAAATAAACAGTATTTGGTTCCTCTTGCATCCTATCCCCAATAAAACCCAATATAGCAGTAGCATAATCAAAATGAGTTTGATTAAGAAGTGCATACCCTATTTGCTGACTCGGAATTGGAATAGCATCAAAATTTGAGCATTTGTTGGCAAAGGCTCTGGTGATGTAATCGAAAAAGAAGCTCCACTCCCTTCTGATGTAGGGCCTCTTCAGTTTTCCCAGCTTGGGTAGACTTTTCTCATAGCCAAGATTGGTCATCATGCTCTATAGAAGTGGTTCCCCAATCTGAGCATTGAAAATACAATTTTCTGGCAAATGCAGAGCTTGTCGAACAGTAGACAGGTTAACCAGGTGCTCATCTTCCCCGGTTGTGAAAATGATGCTTGGAGACCCATCTTCACCACCATCATCATAGGCTCCATTCCTCCAAAACTCCGATATTTATGTTCCTGAGAGTGCTTGTGGTTGGTCAAAGCATACCCAATCTCACTGCGAGCAAGAAAATCTTGAATGAAGTGAAGATCTGAAAGAGCATCGTCCTTGCTGAGAATAACCATATAGTTGTTGGGGACGAACTTGGCTCCATTAAAGATAATGTCCTTTGGTGCCATTTCTGTGAGAAATTAAGTGAAATAATGTGTGTGTAGAAAGTGTTTGATAAAATGCCTGTAAGAAAGTAGCGTCAGAGAATAGTAAGAGAGTAAGAGAATAAGAGAGATGAGAAAAGAGTGAGAAAGTAGGTCAAAGATTGTAAAATCTTTTATCTCTCATATATATACTCTCCACTAATTACAACGGCTAATTTCTGAAGCAGAACCGACATTTGACAACTGGGAGCATGTAATCAGTCAAAACATTATTAGTAGGCACGGTAAACGTGCAGTAATAATTGTGCACATGTGGTTATCAAAACAAACACATTTCCCCTTAACCAAAAGATTAGAAATGTTTTTATCTCATTTAATTATTTTCTGAAAATATGACCGTTACAGTATATACTAAAAATAAGTCAAGTATTTAAATAATGCAACGTAAGCATCGTGATTTGCATCAGAACTTGACTATTATCAGAATTTAACAGTCATCAGAACATGGCTTCTGTACTCAAAAAGTGAATGACTGTTTCTGTGTTTCTTCACACAAATACTAACTGGTTTCTTCAGAGTTTAATCATTAGAACATATTCAGAACTTGTCCTCAGAATTTATGCAAATAATACTTAACTGTTTATCAGAAACAACTTAATTACCACAGTAATTTTCATCATTCATATGGAGTGATAGTGTGTGCATGTGCAAATGATCAGATAAAGATTAAAGTCTGATGAACTTCAGTATATCTTAGAAATAAGGCATAACTAAGAAAAATGCTTAAAATCAGTCTTTAATTGTGAAGTCTATTGTAGAATAAAGTTATGCAAGAATCCACCTCAACTGTTTGTGCTTATTTTATGCATCTTTTAAAAAAAAATTGACAAGGGCTTCTCAGTGTAAATGAGTTACAACTGCCATAAGAATTAATGCTGTTATCGGAATATTTCTCCAGTAATCATAGAATGTGAAAAGTCACCAAGAAAAATTAATTTGCTTTTCTAATGCATATTACTTAATACCAGCGGTGCACTTGGATCTTCCATTTCACATATTTACTCTAGATCTCAAAGGAGTACCTGATTTCAATTTTTCTTTTCTTTTATTTTCTTCAGATTAGTGAGGCTTATCAAGCATGTAGTTCATCCTTAAGATTTACTGACATCAGAATTTCACAGATAAGAAGCAATAATCTAGTTTGTGACCTAGTAATAAGATACAGGAAGTAAATTTGACTGAGATCAAAATCAGAACTTGCTTGTGTTTGTAATTTCCACATAAATAACTAATTCAAACATGGGATACATAGTTTGTTAAAGACTACTAAGTTAGCATCTAACAAAATAATCCTCATTGGATTGAATAGTCACAGAACATTCAAAACACTTTCAGAGTTTATAGAATCACATCAGATAATAAGTAGTGTTTAATATGGTACAATTTAAGCACAAATTACATTGAGATAAGAAAATCTGTAAACACTGATCATAAAGTATGATGTATGAGAACAAAAACTAAACATATTTGAGAAAGAACCTGAAACCATTCCAAGTTCATTTACCAGTCTTGTAAAAGTAGCTTCACATAGTGGTTTTGTGAAGATATCTGCTAGTTGTTGATCTGTTAGAACAAAATGCAATTCCACTGTACCTTCCATCACATGTTCCCTTATGAAATGGTACCTTATGATGATGTGCTTTGTCATTGAGTGTTGAACTGGATTTCCTTTCATAGCAATAGCACTTTGATTATCACAGTAAATAGGTATTTTAGAAAATTCTAACCCATAGTCCAGTAACTGATTCTTCATCCAAAGAATCTGTGTACAACAGCTTCTTGCAACAATATATTCTGCTTCTGCAGTTGATATAAAAATTGATTTTTGTTTCTTGCTAAACCAAGAAACCAATCTGCCTCCAAGATCTTGGCAATTTCCAATCTAGCAACTGGAGCAAATGTTTCATCATAGTCAATACCCTCATGTTAAAAGTAACCTTTAGCAACCATCCTTGCTTTGTTTCTTGTAATTGTGCCATCACTGTCAGTTTTATTTCTGAACACCCATTGTGTACCAACAATTGATCTGTCTTTTGGTCTTGGTACTAGGGTCCAGACTTTATTTCTTTCAAATTCATTTAACTCTTCCTACATTGCTTGCACCCAATCAGCATCTTGAAGAGCTTCTTCCACTTTCTTTGCTTCAGTCTGAGATAGAAAGGAATGATAGAGACATTCATTTTTTGTTGTTGTTCTAGTTCTGACACCTGCTTCAGGATCTCAAATTATTAAGTCAGGTGTGTGTGATTTAGTCCACTTTCTTGCAGATGGAAGTTGATCTCTAGAACTGGATCCACCCCCATGATCCATGTTGTCTCCATCAGCATTTTCTGATACTCCCCCTGAAGTTATACTCTTTGAGATTCTAGAATTTGAGTTGGATCCTTCAGGAATTGAAGAATTAGAGTTTCCAGAATTGTCAGAATTTGGCTCATCAGAACTTGATGAATCAGAACTTGAAGAGCCAGTGACTGGTTCTAATGCTTCTTGAGAGTCTTGAGATGTGGTATGATCATCAGCTTGCTCCCCCTGAACAGGTGCATTTTCCTTTGGAGCAGTTACCACAGTTTCAATGACATCAGAATTTAACTCGTCAGAACTTATAGGATCAGGATTTAGGTCATCAGAATTTACAGAATCAGAATTTACATCTTTATTTTCAAATATCAGCTAATCATGATCATTGAAATCTTCAAGTCCAGTAATCTTTTTATCATCAAAAGATACATTGATAGATTCCATGACAACCCTTGTTCTTAAATTGTAGACTCTGAAGGCTTTTGTGGAAAGTAGATATCCAACAAAAATTCCTTCATCAGCTTTTAGATCAAATTTTGACAGCTGTTCAGGATGAGTCTTAAGAACAAAACACTTGCATCCAGATACATGAAAGTATTTCAAATTTGGCTTCTTTTTCTTCACCATCTCATATGGTGTTTTTCCATGCTTATTTATGAGTGTAGCATTCTGTGTAAAACAAGCAGTCTGCACAGCTTCAGCCCAAAAATAGGTTGGTAGCTTTGCTTCATCAAGCATAGTTCGTGTAGCTTCAATAAGAGTCCTGTTCTTTCTTTCTACAACTCTATTCTGCTTTGGAGTTCCAGCTGCAGAAAATTCCTGCTTTATTCCTTTCTCTTTGCAGAACTCTTCCATTATTGAATTCTTGAACTCAGTGCCATTATCACTTCTTATTACTTTAACAGAATCTTTGACTAACTTATCCAGCTGTCTGACATGATCAGTTAGAGTAGATGCAGTTTCATTCTTCTTGTGCAAGAAATACACCCAAGTGTATCCTGTGAACTCATCCACTATAACCATAGCATATTTCTTCTTTGCAATAGACATGACATTGAATGGACCAAATAGATCAACATGCAGTAAGTGATAAGGCTCAAGAATTGAGGATTCAGTTTTGCTCTTGAATGAAGATTTTCTTTATTTTGCCTTTTGACATGAGTCACAAAGACCATCAGGAGCAAATATTGATTTTGGTAGTCCTCTCACAAGATCTTTCTTTACTAGCTCATTTATGTTGTTAAAATTTAAATGAGAGAGTCTCTTGTGCCAATTCCAACTTTCTTCAATTGATGCCCTGCTTAACAGACAGATTGCAGAACTATCAGAATTTGTTGAAAGTATGGCTTCATATATGTTACCATGTCTATAACCTTTCAGAACCACTTTTCCTGTAGAATTACTTATAACTTCACAGTGTTCTTCAAAAAAATCCACATGATAACCTCTATCACAGATTTGACTCACACTTAGCAGATTGTGTTTAAGTCCTGAGACAAGAGCTACTGTTTCAATTATGACATTCCCAAGATTGATATTACCATATCCCAGAGTCTTTCCATGTTGCCATCTCTATAAGAAACTCCTGGGCCAGTTTTCTCCACAAAGTCTGATAGCAGGGCTTTAATTCCAGTCATATGTCCTGAACATCCACTGTCCAGAACCAGGATGTTTTTCCTATTGCCCTGCAATCACAAAGACCGCTATTGATTAGT
Organism: Apium graveolens; assembly: GCF_009905375.1. NCBI lineage: Eukaryota > Viridiplantae > Streptophyta > Magnoliopsida > Apiales > Apiaceae > Apium > Apium graveolens. Next base: position 13,151,645 of record NC_133653.1, read on the forward strand.
TTGAAGGACCCAGACTTGCTTGGATCCTTTGGCCTTGTTAAGTTTGTTAGCATTTGCAGCGGATTTAGTTTCAGAGTTTATGCTAACATGCTTTTTATCAGATTTTATATCAGACTTTGCATCAAAATTTACACTGGAAGGAATTACACTAACTTTCTTTAAAGAAGGTTTTATTTCATAATAATCATAGTACAAACTATGATATTCCTTACAAGTATAAATAGAATGCCATAAACTACCACAATGAAAACAAGGATTTTGTGGTTTAAACCTAACAAACTGACTCTTAACTCCTGATCTAGGAGGTAAAGAGTTTATATCTTTATTTTTCCTGTAAAAAGAAGCAAGGTGATTAGAGTTTCCATAATTATAGCATTTCTTTCTAGGAGCATTAGGAACAGGCATATAATTATTACTTTTAAGCCAATGTTTACCAAAGCTGGTTTATCCTGTTTCAGTTTGTCAGAAGTTGACTTTTCTTTGACTTCTGTTTTAGAGTCTTTCATCTTTTCAGAATCAGACACAACAGTTTTTGCAAAAAAATTAACAGGATTTACCTTTGGCTTTTCAGTTTGTTTGATAGCAATTGGCTTAATTGGCAAAGTCCCTTTCTCACTTTTACCATCTGTATAACCTAACCCCTCTTTCCAGTTTGCACTACTTAGAATATCCTGAGTTGTTCTGCCTGAGTTAGTCCAAAACCTGATGATTTCTCTTTCTTTTTCTAATTCAGTTTTTAGATAATCATTATGTTTAAGCAATTCATTCTTAACATACACGGCATTATCTCTCTCTGTTTGAATAGTGTTCAAATTGACTAACTCTTCTTCAAGATAGCTATTTATGTTTTGTACTTTAGATTTTCAGATTTTAATCTTTCATTCTCTAAAGTCTGATCTCTATAGCTAATATAAATATTTTTCAGAAATAATCTCAACTCAGTAATATCTTCTATATCAAAAGCAAGTGTTGATAGAGGTACCTTTAGTTCAGCAACATCAGAACTGCTATCAGCATTTGCCATTAAGGCATAGTTCACCTCTTCTTCAGATTCTAAAGTGTCTGCCCAGTTTTACTTCTTTGTGATAAGTGCATGACCTTTATCACCTTTTCCTTTCTTGCAATCAGGAGAGATGTGGCCTCTTTCACCACAATTGTAGCATTTGACATTTGAGTTGTCTCCTCTGTCAGACTTTCCTCCTTTGCCTTCAGTCTTTCTGAACCCTTTCTTGTCAGAACTTCCACCTTTCCTGGAAAACTTCTTACCCTTTCTGAATTTATTGTGGGCTATCTTTGTGATACCCTTCACCATAAGAGCACACAGTTGCATCATCTCTGCATCAACATCCACTTCAGATAAATTTTCAGGTTCTGAATCATCATCATTAGAATCTGATGACTCTGAATCAGACTGTATGATGAGAGCCTTTCCTTTTGCCTTCCTAGAGACAATTAGCTTTTCTTCAGTCCTTAAAGCAACTGTCTTAGACTTCCTTCCATGCCTCTTCTTTCTTTGCTCCATCTCAAGTTCATGAGTCTTGAGCATCCTATAGATTTCATCAAGAGACATATCAGCAAGTTCATAGTTGTCTCTTATTGTAGTAGCTTTCAAATCTCACTTTTCAGGAAGAGCTAGTAGGAATTTCATATTTGAATCTTCTGGATCATATTCCTTATCCACTAGTGACAGATCATTCAACATCTTTGTGAATCTGTCATATGTATCAGTTAGTGACTCATCAGATTTTGAGTCAAAGTGCTCATATTCCTGTGTGAGTATTGTCTTCCTGTTCTTTTTGATGGCATTGGTTCCTTGACATCTCACTTCCAATGCATCCCAGATTTCTTTTACAGTCTTGCATCCAATTACCCTGTTTGACATGACATTGTCAAGTGCACTTTGAAGCAAGTGTCTTACTTTTGCATCCTTGCCTGGTGAAGAGATGTCTTCAGTGGTGAGTTCTCTCTTTTCTTTGGGAATCATCTTCTGTGGCTCATTCCCAACTGCAACAGAAAGCTTTGTGGGCTTGTGTGGACCATCATAAATTCTGTCTAAATATTCTGGATCTGTAACTTCCAGAAACATGGTCATCTTCACACTATATACAGGGTACTCGACCACCCTGAGCATAGGAATTCTGATGGTTTCATATCTACTGGTGTTGTGAATGGGTTGAACCTTTGCAGGTTCTTGAGGGTCTTGTGTTTTTGATTGATCAGACATGATTGATTGTTTGCTTGGATCTTAACTGTTTGTAAGCTTAACATATTGGCTCTGATACCACTTGTTAGGCCTCAATGATACTATAGAAGGGGGTTGAATATAGTATCTATAATCAATTCGATTATAAACACAAGTATGTAACAGAAAACAAGTTTATTCAATAAATCAAACTCTGTTACAGTAGATTTAATCTACTCTCTCAGTGATGTATGATATCACTAAGAGCTGCTAGGGTTACAATGAATAATATTCTCGTGAATGATAACACTTATAGTGTAAACCCTAATCTGTGTTTATATAGTACACAGTTACAAGATATCTTCTAATTGATATGAAATATAACACTTCCTAAAATATATCAATCAAATATTATCTTTTTCAAGTCTTCTAGTCGTCCAACTCTTAAAGCATATCTTCCTTTGTTTAGTCCAGATCTCTCCTAGAAATCAGCCGCACTTTACTCCTGAAACATATCCTTCCTTAAGTTCCGATATCACAAGTTCTGATACCTTAAGTTCTGATATCTTCCTGTCTTCAGTAAATCCTGATTCCCAGCTAAGTCATGATATTAAATTCTGAAACTAAACACATCAGATTAGACATGATATCACAAATATATCTAACATATATATATATTATGTTTATACACATTTTATATAATTGTAAATACAGTGTTGACATATATAAAAAAATCATTTGAGTTCAACAATTTAAAGATAACAAATTTATTGAAAAGATAAATAAAAATAATTTTTGAAAAAAACTAAAATAGGATTAAATCGCTTTAACTCTTATTTTAATTTTTAAAAATAATATTTTAAGTTTACTGTATTTTTTCAATTTTTAATATAAAAATAAAAAATCTGATTGAAAAACGGATCCAGATATTATCCGTATCCGGATAATATCCGTCGGATCTGGATTCAAATATTATTATTTCAATATTTCCGGATTCGGATACAGATACGAATACGAATTTTCGGATTCGTATCCAGATAAGGATATAGACAGATCCGTATCTGAATTATCCGTTTGACAATCATAGATATAATGTATATAATGTAGGGGTGAGCACGGATCGGATCAGTTCGGTTTTTACCTAAAACCGAAACCAAAACCGAATCTCCTCGGTTTGTAAAATCGAAAACTGAAATCGCAACCGAAACCTACAGTTTGGTTGCGATTTCAAAATTGTCGGATCGGTTATTATCGGTTCGGTTTCGGTTTTAAAACCGCATCAAATAAAAAATGATAAACTATCACTTTTAATTTTATGAAATTAATTTATTTACTATAGAAAATAAATAGCATTTTAAAAATATTCCGGTTGAAAATAAATACAATTTAATAGGACACAAAATATAATTTATACGAACAGATAACAGCCAAATGTACGGTGAAATCAGAATATAATAAAGGGCAAACGCACAGCTGCAACATTTTCTTTTAAATTACTAATACAAAATCAACTTATGCAGAAGGTATGTTATCTTTCTTTTTTAAGTTTAGCAGCCAAACTTTCTAAATCATGGTGCACAAATCTAAAGAGGCACATTCCAAATACCCTGATATTTTATAGAAAAAATATTGCAAGTTGAAACCATAGTGTTAAACTAGTATAACTGGAGGGTTATCAAAATATTTAAGTTGCGAAAATCCCAGGCCTGTTAGTAAAATATTAGTTTTGAATTACAAATATTTATTTTATAAGTAAATGTAAACTTTATAAAAATAATAATTTAATAATTAATTTTAATAATCGGATCGGTTCGGTTTCAGTTTCTAATAAATTAGAAACCGAACATTCGGTTGCGGTTTCGGTTTCTAATTATTCGATTTCGGTTCGATTTTATACGGATCGGTTTAAAGCGGTTTTTAGCGGTTTCGGTTTCGGTTCGGATTTATACGATTTTTTGCTCAGCCATAATATAATGTCATTAGACTGAAATAAAATTTTATATATTATCAATTCAGTAAAAACATAATAATATTTATTATGGGCTAAAATGAAAATAAATAAAAAGCTAAATATAATTAGCTGGATTTGGTTAATATAACGGTCCTAGACTAAAATCAAGATTTGCTATCTCAAACTAAAATATATAATAAATGCTATCGATCTAGCTAAAAACAAAATTTATCAAACGTGACTACAACATAATGCGTTAGTCAATATAATGTAATTAGATGCTTGATATAACGTACCTGATGCTAAAACAAAATAATATATATTATTAATCTACCCTAAAATTAAAATCAAATTTGTATTAAAGGTAATTCTTATATTAATGATCCGTGTTAAAATAAAATTAAAATCTACCTAATTTGTTGTTAGGTATAATGGAGGTTTAGGATTTTGGGATAATGGGGATCCGACCTTAATAGCCGAAATATTAAAAGTTTGATTACAGATGTATGTGTAAAATATTTGAATTTATATAATTACGGGGCTTGGCTAAAATGAAATTAAAGAAAAATGTAAATATAATTAGCTGGATTTGGTTGGCTGGTCCGATACTAAAATCAAAATTTGCTATCTCAGACTAAAATAATATAACAATATTTGTATCAAACCGGATTCCTAACATAATGCGTTGGTCGTTATAATGTAATTAGATGGGTGGTATAACGGGTCCAAAGCTAAAACAAAATAATGTATATTATTGATTTATGCTAAAATTAAATTTAAATTAAAGGTAACTCTTATATTATTGATTTGTGTTAAAATAAAATTAAAGTCTACCTAATTCGTTGTTAGGTTTAATGGAGGTTTTGGATTGTAGGATAACTAGGATCCGATCCTAATAGCCGAAATACTAGAAGTTTGAGTACATATGTGTGTAAAATGTTTGGATTTATATAATTATGTGACTTTTTCAATTTATATAATATCCAAAACTATCTTAATAAGAAGAAAATAGAGACGATTTCTTAGTTAGTATAATTGAATACATGCTGCTATTCATCCAGGCTAATTTTTTTTGTAAAGTTGATTCATGATAAATTAAAATTAAAATATGAAATACCAGCTAAAATAAAATAATATGTACTTTTATTCCAGTTAACATAAATTTTCTATTATTAATACATAATTTTTTTTTATCATTGATCCGGTTTTAAACAAATTAAATCAAAATAAATTTGAATATAATTATTTAGATTTGTTCGGTATACAAAATTAAAGATAATTCATTTATTATTGATTCGAGCTAAAATTTATCTTTTAATTTTAACATAATTATCTTTTATTAACACACCTTTGAATTTCAACAAAACTAAAATTTTCAATTAATGATATTTTTTAAAAATTAAAATTTCACTAAATTATATACATGCATATTAAAAATAATTATCAAATTATATTATGAAAAATTTCTAATAAATAAATTTCAGAGTTTAAAATTTTCACTTAAAATTAAATTCAAAAATTATATAATATCACGGGTTTTAGGCTATTATATATATGGGTGACCTTCCACAGCCACAGGTGGTGCTAGTAACCACCTGCCGCGTTGTTATATTGCGGGAGTATAGCCGCTTTATTTCAATGCGGGCACCGCAATGTTACATTACGGGAGTAATGCAGCTTTGACTCAATGCACCTATTGCAATGTTTCATTGCTGCAAATAATTTAATTTTATTTTTATATAATTATAAAATAATAGACAATAAATATATAAATAATTTTAATTGATGTATAAATTCTTAATATATTTATTATTTGGTTGTTATATTTTTATTTTGTATTTATATATTTCTATTAATAAATTCTTTATTTTAACAAACTATTACTTAAAATTGGCGAAATTACAGAATAACCCCCGCTGCCGCAATGACCCATTGCTTCTCCCGCAATGAGCCATTGCTGTAGACGAGACCCGGGTTTAACCCGTTTCTTCCGGAAATCCCTAATTTCATAATATCAAAAACCTAATTCAGCGGCAGCGGGCGATATCAGGCGATTTCGAGCGATTTCAACATCTACTCCGGCGATTCTGCTACTCAGGTATGATTCTCATCATCTATACACACGTATACATACACGTATACATACACATAGTTACATACTACCACAATGACCCATTGCTGCCAAGCTTAACTTGTTTTGGTAATGCACTCAAATTGTTTGATGAAATTAATGAACCAACTATTGCATTGTTTAATGCTGTGATTTCTGGGTTTTCTTCGAATGTTGTAAATTACCATCTGATACTTGATAACTGTAATTACATTTGCTTCAACCTCGCTTATATTTTCTGATTCATGTTACGGATTCATTTTTAATAATTGCTCATTGAATGTGGCTAAATATATTGCACTGGCACTGCTCTAAGGAACTGTTACCAAAGAATCTAAGTTTTGTGTCCCTGAATTGAACAACTTTTAACCCCCTGACTTGATGGTATTATGTTCAGAAGCTGATTCTCGACTCTTGAGGTCATAAGACTTCTGAAGGATGATAGGAAGAGTTATTTTTGATTGGTTGTGGCTAGCTTATAAACGAATGAGTCATGCCGAGTTTTCGGTAGGACTTAAAATAGAAAATAATGGTTCTATAAATGTTTCATGTTTAAGTTGGGATTATATAATATTTTTTATTGTGCACTTTGCAGTTACTATGGAGAATGAGTGCGGGCCTATTGTTAGATCACTCCTGACGATGCAGGATGATCATATTAGTACTGTCATATGGGCGGGAGGTGTGCGGGATAAGCTGGATGTACGGCAGTACACAGCTAATCATCAGCAGTGGATACTTTCGGATCCCCGGCGTGAGTTGCTGAGCCAATGGGGTTTCTCGGCTTTCACGAACAATCGTTCAGTTCCTCAAAATGATATTCGTTTGATAACGGCCTTAGTGGAAAGGTACTAAATTGTAATCAATTTTCTCATTTATTTGAATCGTCATTTGCAATGTTTGTGATGTTTGTGTATGAATGCAATTGCAGGTGGAGGCCAAAGACTAACACCTTTCACTTTCCATTTGGTGAGTTGACCATCACCCTCGAGGATGTATACATGATTATGGGCCTCCCTGTTAAGGGTCGTCCATTTACTCATAGGGAGCTTGACGCTCCGAAGGCGTATTGGATGAGGGAATGGCAGGATGCAAGATTGGATGAGGTGGGGCGTAAAGATATGTATAGGGACGGGGTCAAGCTTTACAAATTAAGGGAACGATATGCGGAGCTACCAGTGGGGGGGCTAGAAGAGGATCTTGTGGTTTACACACGAGCTTATCTTTTATACATCATTGGGGGCATATTGTTTCCTTCATCGAGTCGATATACCATGCATCCGAGGTATTTACTTGTATTTGTTGCATTTCAATTTTTAAATTTTAGTTTATAGCATCTTAGTCCTTCACTTGTCCTTTTTTGTTGATTTTGCATATGAAGCCCTGTATTCTCATTTATTTTCAATTTGACACTATAATTCTTGTATTCTCATTTATTATCATGCCCTTATTTTGCTCTGTATTCTTACTTACTCTGTATTTCCTTTGTCACAGGTACTTACAGCTCATCCAGGATTCACCTCGGATTAAATCGTATGCATGGGGAGCTGCTGTATTGAGCTATTTGTTTAGAGGTTTGACCAAGGATGCTCATAAGAGTGCAACAACACTTAATGGATGCACGATGCTACTGATGTTGTGGGCACACGAGAGGTTGTTACCGGTGCTCCTAAGATTGCACCTGGAGTGGAGCTTGTTTGGCCGAGGGCTTTGGCATGGGCTGAGCCGAACCCTGATCGGAGGGAGAACCCTCACCACCATACAAGTACTGTTCTTTTTTGCATATTTACTATTTGAACTCTCCTTCGAATAAACATTTGTATGCTTCTGAACTATCCAATTTCATATGTTCCCTTATTATTTTGCTTATAGGTCAGTACCGAGGGGATTTTGACCGATTTGAGATGAGTTGGCTGACATGGGAGCCTTATCGGTTATTCTTTGATGCGGTAGACTATTCTGAGGAGCAGTATGATGTCGAGCTGATGGATGCTTCGTATATGAGTCTCGACCGTATTCCACTTATTTGCTTCGAGATTGTCGAGTATGTCATGCCAGACAGAGTCTTGAGACAGTTCGGTATGCTACAGCATATTCCAGATGATCCTATTGATATGTCTGCTCTGCGGAGGGACAGATTATCTCGTTGGCAGAGGGACCAGCATATGACTACTCTGAGACAGTATCGGGATGAGTGATATGCTTATCTTGATAGCCAGATAGAGCCCGTTGGAGAGGGGCAGTACGTGAGCATTGACCAGTATATGTACTGGTATAGGACCCATAGTAAGCTGAGGATTGCTCGTTTTGTGGGTGTTGATCCACGCAAGATAGTGTCGCGTGACTGGTACTCTCAGCAGGATATGGTTGATGCGGTATGTTTTAGAGTTTAGTTTAATATTTGAATCCTGTATTCATTTATTTCATTGTTACATTTTTATAGGGTGTTTAGGTAGATGATTAATAGTTAATGATTTATGTAGCTTGACTGTGGGATGAGGACATTGCATGTTATTCACAGCCTTGATCCCCCAGACTGGTTCTATGAGTGAATTCCTGAGTTTCTAATTCGTTATGATCGAGTCAACACTGAGTGGAGGGGTCCTGCATTCAGTAAACCCAGTTTTAATAGACCCTCACGTGCACAAGATATGCATATTGATCCAAGTGTTCCTCCTTCACCGCATAAACGTACACGTGAGGTGCGTTTCATTTATGTCATTCCAAAATCCAGTCTACTATATTGAATGTGAATCTGTGTATGATCGTTATCTTATCGTGTTATTGCAGGAGTTTGCGTCCGATTCTCATGATTCACCTACACAGGCAGCCAGTAAACGTCCTCGTCAGGTACTTACTCAAGTAAGTTATTCGAGTAGTCTACTACACCGAATTATATGTAGTTTGATTGAGTTATTGACATCTAATATAGGATGAGACTGTAGTCCCTAACGCTGCGGCTATCCCTGTACATGTCTCTCATCCTGTTCAGATTGAGGTACTTATTCATATTCGAGCATGTTATTCGCGTAGTCTAACTCTTTAGTTTTAAGATGTATATAATGTTTGATACTCAATGCATTTGTAGGTTGCTGCTACTGCTCCCCCTGCTTCATAGTCGACCCCCCTATCTGCCCCCCCTGTTATTCAGTCTGATTTTGTTCAGTCTGAGGTACTACTCTTTAGTTTTAGAACTTTACTTTTTTTACTATTGTATGTCTTATACATATTCGAGTATGTTAGTCGAGTAGTCTAACTCTTTAGTTTTCGAGGTGTATATAATGTTTGATACTCAATGCATTTGTAGGTTGATGCTACTGCTCCCCCTGCTTTACAGTCGACCCCCCTATCCGCCCCCTGTTGTTCAGTCTGATGTTGTTCAGTCTGAGGTACTACTCTTTAGTTTTAGAACTTTACGTTTTTTTACTATTGTGTGTCTTATACATATTCGAGTATGTTATTCGAGTAGTCTAGCTCTTTAATTTTAGAGGTGTATATAATGTTTGATACTCAATGCATTTGTAGGTTGATGCTACTGCTCCCCCTGCTTTACAGTCGACCCCCCTATCCGCCCCCCCCTGTTGTTCAGTCTGATGTTGTTCAGTCTGAGGTACTACTCTTTAGTTTTAGAACTTTACTTTTTTTTACTATTGTGTGTCTTATACATATTCGAGTATGTTATTCGAGTAGTCTAACTCTTTAGTTTTAGAGGTGTATATAATGTTTGATACTCAATGTATTTGTAGGTTGATGTTACTGCTACCCCTATTACTCCTACTACCGAGCACACTTTTGGGAGTTCTGAGTTGACTCCTGCTACTGAGTTGACTCCACTTGCAGGTGGCATGGTGAAATTCGGTAGTCGTAGTGGTGTTATTCCTGATAGTTTGAGGATGATTCTTGATGTACGTATGTTGAATCATTCCATTTTTTATGTTTGATTCTTGCAGTACGTATTTTGAATATGTGTTTGATTTGATGCTCTTGAAATGTATTTGCAGATGGACACTGATGAAGACAAGTTGAAGGATAAACTGAGGCGGAGTGGTCCTGGGCGGCGTGCTGATATGACGAGGCCATTGAAAAATAGGAAGATTTTTTGGCTATACAAGCACTGGTGGGGTAATAAGAATGATTTTATTTGGAGAGATCATAGAGGCACTACTGAGCTTACTTGGGATTATGTCCAGACCTTAAAGCCGGAATGTGATTTAGACAGCAATGTCGTGGATGCCTATATAGAGTTGTTGAAGGTTAGGGAGTCCATCTCGGGTCTGGAGCCCACGGCTAAGAAGTTCTTCTTTAACTTCAGCTTTTCCGTGCAACTGTTGTTAAAAGATTATTGCAAGAACTTGAAGGTAAAACAAAAAGTACTTTTTAGTTCATGCGTTACTAAGTTAATGATAATTGATAACTCTTTGATTTTGTAGTTCATTTGATCATTTATAATTGTTTCAATGTTGCAGGCCCATCCCGAAGCTGAACTTTCAGATGTGCAGTTGGCCGGTCTGCATAGTTTATATAATTCATATGCAGTCCAGCGGATTGGGCCATCATTATTGGATTGTGACTTTGCTTTCTACCCTTGCTGCAATGATGCTCACTGGTTTTTGTTCATTCTGGACATTAAACAACAGAAGCTCCTTTTAATTGATCCTCTAGCTGAATGGGGGGATAGTCTTAAGAGTATTTACTCTCGATATATATATGCCGTGGTATTCTATGTTCTTCGTAATTACTTTACTAGTCAATTTACATACACTTGTCATTGTTGGTTACTAATTATATGAAACCAAACCTTTCTAGGAGTGCATAGTGTCAGCTATGTTGCATTACTTGGATCCTTCCAGATTTGATGGACATAAGTTGAAGGTTCATTTCGTACAGGAATGACCGATACAGTCCAATACCCATGATTGTGGCGTGTACGTGTGCAAGTACATGGATGCTATACTTAATGGCATATCGTTTAGAGATGTTGTTTGGGAGCCTGTATTGGGTATTTGGACATTCCGGTATCGCATAGCTTGGGAGCTTTCAAAAGGGCTCGCTAGACGGATAAGTGACTATGGGATCCAGCAGAGGAACAGGGGACTATAGTTTATATTTTGGATTTGTTTCGATGTTTTCTTTGTTATTGATTATGAATGTCTTTTATTGGATTGATGTTGCGTTTAGATTTGATGTTGATTGGTTGGTTGATTTAGATTTAGTTGAAACAGGTGGGTAAGTTATAAAAATAAACGGAACCATGCCATTTTTTTCTTAAACTATGTAAATCACCCGCAATGTTGATTGGTTGTTGGTTGGTTGATTTAGATTTAGTTGAAACAGGTTGGTAAGTTATAAAAATAAACGGAATCATGCCGTTTTTTTTCTTAAACTATGTAAATCACCCGCAATGTTGATTGGTTGTTGGTTGGTTGATTTAGATTTAGTTGAAACAGGTTGGTAAGTTATAAAAATAAACGGAACCATGCTGTTTTTTTTCTTAAACTATGTAAATCACCCGCAATGTTGATGTTAGCAGCTTGCCAGAAAACTGGTCACAGACTTCAGCATTGAATCATTGCGGGAGATATCATATTTTACACATTTTACAGTTTAGTCACCCCGCAATGAATCATTGCTGCAGTGATCATACCCCGCAATGAGGCATTGCACCAAGTCCTTTTGACTATTTTGAGGTCTAGTTGACTTTGTTTATTAAATCAATTTTTTCAAATTTTACCGCAAATACTGCATTTTGTAGTTATTTTAAGAGTCTTGGTGTTGGAAAATATTTTAAAAATATTAATATTACTAAAAACCCAGTTTTGTTAATAGAAAGGGACAGTGAGTTTTGGGTGAAACAGGGATTCCAGCAATGAGTAATTGCTGCAGTAAGTACCTCCAGCAATGTCTCATTGCTGGGTACTCTGTCACTAGTTCGCATTGACTATTTTAATGTGTAGTTGACTTTGTTGATTAAATCACTTTTTTCAAATTTTTACATTAATACTGCATATTTTAAATATTTTAAGAGTTTTGGTGTTGGAAAATATTTTAAAAATATTAATATTACTAAAAACCCAGTTTTGTTATTAAAAAGGGACAGTGAGTTTTGGGTGAAACAGGGATTCCAGCAATGAGTCATTGCTGCAGTATGTACCTCCAACAATGTCTCATTGTTGGGTACTTTGTCACTAGTCCGCATTGACTATTTTAATGTGTAGTTGACTTTGTTGATTAAATCACTTTTTTCAAATTTTTAAATTAATACGGCATATTTTAAATATTTTAAGAGTTTTGGTGTTGGAAAATATTTTAAAAATATCAATATTACTAAACTCACTTTTGTTAACAAAAAGAGGTAGTGAGTTTTGGGTGGAGCAGAGTACCCAGCAATGAGTCATTGCTGCAGTGTGACCTCTAGCAATGTCTCATTGTTGGGTGCTCTGTCACAATTCTCTAAGTTGGATAATATGAGTTTTGGTGTTGAAAATATTTTAAGAAATATTAATATTAATAATAAGAGTTGGATAATATTTTTGTTAAAAAATAACATTAATATGCAACATTATGTGTAAATTTAAATAACGTTAATATTATGGAACTTAAATAGAAAAGTTAAAAGAACTAATGTACTACTTGTCAACAATTGTTAGGTTAAAACCTAAAAATTTCTTCGATCATGCTCCTCCCTTAGGGGACAGTTTCTTGCATCATGTTCTCCTACGATCGCCCCACAATAATTGCACTTTCGAGGCTTGATCTTGATCTTTGAAGTTGCCGTCTCAATTCCACTTTTATATCTTTTTGTTTTCTTCCTTTCTTCAGTTTTCGACGTTGGAGGATCAAATATTGGATCATGTTGGTAGTCCTCTTGAGTTTTCGCCTCATGGGTTCTTTTTCTATGCTCTTCATCCGCAAAAGCATCTTTCAAGTATCTCTTCTCTCTATCAATCACACCCATTAAGTATTTATACCGTGAAACAGAACAACTACCGGAAGCAGCTAAATCTTGAAAAGATTTGCACAATGCACCATACCTTAATGGTTGTGACGCACCATCATTACCAATACCGGGAGGAGCATATGGAAAAGGCCCCGCAATTTTGTTGCCGTTCATTGTCCACCTACCCATGATGAGACTTTCCGGTATCTTGATTTTTTGTTTTTTGTCAAGATAACGGATTATGTGTTTGCAAATCATCCCAGAATGTTCAAACTTCTTACACGAGCATTCAATTTTTTCGTACATGAAAACCGTCACTCGATATTTTCTTCTGCAATTCTCCGGCAGGGTAGCCTTCCCAACCAAATACAGTTTTGACATATAAGTTCCATTGTTTTTGACACTGTTCACGATGTAACATATACTTTTCATAAGCTCCTTTTGAAACCGTTTGAACATTTCTTTCGTGTAGATTTCGTATGCATGCATTTCTAAGGATGAGTGCAAGATAATCTCCTTTCCAATTGTTCGCTGTCATAATCGGCTTTAACCTCCTTCAGATATTGTGTCTCCAAAGCCTTTTGGGAGTTCTCAATGAATTCCTTCAAACCGGTAGATGATTGCACATATTCATCAATAAAAGAATTTATAGACTCGCTTCTTGAAGTTGTAGTCATGCCGGCGGAAAAATGTTGCTTCGTGTAAGCACCAATCCATTGAGTTCTAATAGCATACATGTCATTTAACCAAGCATGATCCTCAAGATCGTACTTCTCGACTAATTGATCCCATTTACGTAAATTCTGTAGGTGTCAACGACTTGTACATACATGCATTAAACTCTGTCTTGAACTCCGGATAATTTGTGTACAAATAAGACAACTTTTCGAGAAACTTACTACTTATATGCCATGTACAATATGTATGCTTTGTTTGTGGCATAGGCATGACCTCGGCAATGACATTTCCCAATGCAATGTCTTGATCAGTAATAATTGTTCGAGGCGGTTTATTGTCGACGGCTTCCAACCATGTCCTCAAAACCCACTTATATAATGCCTCAGTCTCATCCCTTACAAGTGCAAATCCAAATAATATATTTTGATAATGGTGGTTTACGCCCGTAATAGGTATGAAAGGCATACAATACTTATTCATCCGGTAAGTTGAATCAAACGTAACCACATCACCAAAATTCTTGTACGCGTTCATGGACCGAGGATCAACCCACACCAAACCCCGTACACGATTCTCATCATCTACATCCACCCGATAAAAGAAATTACCAAAACTATTTTCTTGTAGTTCTCGTAGCAAAAGTAATCCACACTCCGCATCACCCGAATCAAACACTCGGCGCCGAATATCACATATGACATTACGTACGTCTTGATTAGAAAAACCAAGATTTTCAACACCCCCCTTTGTCTCACTAAGAAACTTCATTATTTTGCCCGTCTCAATTCCCGATTTGTTAAACAACTCAATCAATGATCGCGTCATAGGATCTATGTTAAGTGATCTTTGAAAAAATTGAACTTTTTCCGGCGACACCAATTTATGATTGTGTTCTAAATCCACCGAACTAATTTGCCATTTGTCCATCTTCACTTTGTGAATGACACACATTCGAGCACCACAATTCGTTCGTGGAATTACCTCTCTAACTCGTTTTCCTTTACCAAAATCCAACGGCGTCGCCCCTACCCTTCCACCTTTTCGACAAATAAACAAATGATATGATGGTTCATTTGTGTTTGTTCGCTTATGAGTATTCCTAATTATTATCTTAAATCCCTCTTTTCGACCATAATTCCTATAAAATGCTTTCGCATCATCCAATGTATCGAAAATCTTGCCGACATAAGGCACAACATCGTTTATATTATTTCTTTGAAGGATAATTCTAGGACCGTGTTGTATTCTTCGAAGGAAATGCTAGTATTGTATTGTATTTTTAAGAATAAACAAAGTATTGACAAGTTTTTACTTGTGCGTGGATAGTCTTACTGAGCTACTAAACTTGCAGAAGTTAGATTCTTAACTTTAATCATTAGCAAAAAAAAGTACAGATCTATGAGTCAGATCTATGAGTCATGCCGCTTGGGAGGGGGAGTAGCTAGACGGAAAAGATGTTACAGTTGGTCACTTAATCTGACTTTCGAAGAAATTTGAACAAAAGCAAAGTTCGTTTCACAAAACTATCATTGGGGGTTCTAGGGGAACGCGTGCCAAAAGACATTACTATCAATGGTGCCAAAACAAACTAAATTATACTCAAAAGATCAATTTTTTATCAAGATAAACATAAACCCAAGTCAAATTATTCGCTATATAGCTACAACAGAGATAGATATACACATACAACACAAAAAGATACAAAAAGGATATTACCAAACAATCTAAATTGAACTGTAAAGATCAAATATTTATCAAGTTAAACATAAACCCATGTAAAATTATTCACTACAAAGCTAAAAAAAATACACACACATATATAACAATATAGATATAAGATAAACCATAGGCATGAGGCAACCCCCCAAATCAAATGCAACTTAATTAGTTAAGTTCTCACAAATCAATTTTTCAAGTACTTCTCAAAAGGCAAAAAATTCAAATTCAAAAGCCCATATCCGATCAATCGAACCAAATCTAGTTTTTTAACACATTGTAGTAACAAAATACTATAGGCTAAATATGAGGATAGAGAGGATAAACTTCTTGTTTGAGAGTGTACAGAGTTCTTCCATGAGCATAAAGATCCTTCAACCTTTCAAACCACTTAGCTTTTTCCTGAAATAAGACATTAAAAAAATTAGAAGAAAATATGAGAGGGCAACATATCTGATAGATATCTAATTTATTTGGAAAGTAACTTACGGTATCACTCAATGCCCACCATTCTTCTTCTGCAAGAGTCAAGATCTCTAGTGGTACCTTCATTGAAAATAGCATGGAGAAATCAATTAGCACCAACCCATAAAAGAATCGACAAGAGAGAGAAAGAGAGATATCTTACTGTTTTATATTTAGGTGGCTGTGGGTGAGTCTCGTAATATCTTGGGAAGAAGTCCACGAACCTAAAATAAAATAAAATCACATTATCAAATCAAAAATCACAAAGAAAAAAAAATTGAATTACATATTCACAAAGAGCAAAAGAATCTTCTTTACAAGGTAATGAATATTTATAGCCTATATATATAGTTCCAACTCATATCTTCTGACTACCAAATTGATCACCATAACTGTCGGTGGTACGTGGCGCGTGCAAAGACAAGAGCCCTGGCGACTCAACTTTTACTACATTGGTATTACAGTATTACTTAACACGCAAACATGGAAGCTAGTAACAGATCCTCTTAATTTTGTGTACGAAACATACTGTGTAATCAAAAGAATGGGAAACACAAAAAGGTTAGTTATAAAGCCTTTGCTACATACTTTATACCAAATGTAGATTAATCCCATAAAGAATTACCAAAAACTCAAAGTCATGCAGATGAGTTTAAACAATAGAATAATTCTCGCAAAAATATGCTACTTCTAATTTTACATCATAACTAAACAGAAAAATGATATTCTAACTGTTTAGGCGTTGTTGTCTTTGGTAGTTAATTCCGTTTAACAATTCATGAGTTAAATAAAATTTACATATATTCATAAATTTACAATGTAAAAAAATGCTCTTCAACCTGTACTGTCGGGGCAAATTTATAACCAACTTCATTACTATGAAATGCACCATTCCTACATGATACTACTTACTAGTAGGATAATATTTGTCATGGTTGAATAACTACTTTCACCAAGCCATTGGCAAAGGGTGAGACTACTGTAGTACTGTCTAGTGTCAAACAACAACAGAAGAAAGCATTATTCTCTTAACACAATATGTAACAACAAAATAACTAACACTGTCATATTATATGTCAGTACAATACAACCATCTATATTAGGACATGCAAGGAGTTTGGGTTGTATAATTTAGGAAAATGCACAATATGAACACCTCAAGTTTGTCGAGATTTTACACTAGAGTCTGGAATGAAGTTTTAAACATTGTTATCATGGCACTCGACTAATCGTCGGATTCAAAGGATCGACCGGAGAGCTCGACTTGCGGATGGGCGACTAGTCAATCGACTTGGACGACTAATCAGTCGACTAGTAATTTTAGTCTAGTAATTTTAGTCATTTATCTGGTCAAGAATTATAATTAAAAAAAAGCCAATTTTCTGAAATTCTACTGAAGAGCAACAAGATGGAACATGCTAATCTTATTTTCTTTCTCTTGCTTTTATTCTTCGTTGAATTGAGACTTGTATTTCTATGCGTTTATGTGTGTACAAATTGATTAAAACTAATATGTGTATGTGTAAATGGAATGGGAAAGAAAAAGAGAAGTTTGTAATTAACATATCTATTTTGTTTTCAATATACGTATGAGAATCTTGGAGTTTTGTTGTGAGAAACCATATATATTTATTTTATTATTATTAACTTATCGACTAGTCGTAGACTAAACTAATGGACAAGTTGTAACTCCATCAACTTGACTCAGATACAGACAACCATGGTTTTAAACATCTTAAAATTTCAATCTTGTATTCTTGTCTGAGATTCTAGCATTACACTTGATTACTCTAGGCTAACTGAAGACACCCGGGATTTTCTTGGGGCTGTGTACCACTACGCAACGGGTACCTGCACGCTCCCCATAGCCCACAATAAAGTTTCTTGGGGTTGATTAACTGAACGCATACATGTTTCAATTATGATTGTAGATGACAATAAATTAATGATTTATTAGTAAACTGCCGCCATCAAAATATAGAATAAATAGCATATCCGATTTAACTTATGCTTGGCATGCGGCGGCATATAGGCTCCCAAACACTCAATTCTTAAAATTTCTAAATTGCCACATGCCCACACCAACACCGGCACCCTTGATTGATAAATACAAATTGAAGTGCCCAAATAGATTAATCATTGCTAACTTAGCTACAGCATAGAGACCTAAGCTTCATGGTATAGACAAGAATCATAATCACTTTAGTCCGTCAACAAAACTTCAAGTAATCTACGACAGTTTATTTTTAATTCACACCTCCTTGATGGTTTCTTAATGTCAGGTGTACATACAACAGCTCATATATAGAAACCCTTATAGTATTGTACTACCATGCAAAGAATGGAAGTTAGAATTGGTGCCACCAATTTTTTTACTATTTTTAAGTTTTCTTGTATAGATAAAAGAGACTATAGTTTTCTACGATTCTCACAAACGAACAACATGCAACTAGATATTTGAGTGAGATGACGGGCGATAATTGCCTATTTAAGCCTTGCATACTTGTTAAAGAAGACGGGCTCATATTATAACTTAATCCTAAGGCCTGGAATGGAACTAGGTAGACAACTGAATGAAACAGGAATTAAACATAGTGCACAATTTGTGAAGTGCAGTGCATAACCCAAAACCAACATATCATAAATTTAGCCTCAAACAGAATTGTCAATCACGTGCCTATTATTTGTTCATTGAAGATGTAGTCCTGATTATATCCTCTTAACACCAGTACAAATATTAGAAAAGTGTCTCATGGGCACTATATGCTTGGGCCAATAAGTCCCCTGAGTATTTGAGAGAGAATTTGAGCGGCGAAATTCTTTTATCTTTTTTTTCAAAATCAAGCAGAGACTAAAATCTGTGGATTGAAGTTTGGGGTCAGTCACATTTGAAAGATGCATTCGTGCTAGCATTTCAAAAATAAGTACGAAAGTAGTACCCTGATTAAGATTTAAGATTTGTGGTTTTGATGAGAAGAAACCAAGTACCCGGTTGCATATGAAGTATCCACAGACTAGTACCATCAATAAATTTTGTCATGTGAGAAAGGCACAAACATATTAAATGTGTATATTATTAAGGCGTATAAACAGCTAATATGGCTTCATGCTTTAAATCAAATAACTGATGGCTTCTAATCCAGCATTTTTTTTTATTATTGATCTTTTCTTGCATTGATTTATAGCCTGCCATATAATATTAGTTTCTTAAAAATTTCACATATTTATGTTTTGATTTATTTTATTAGATACTTATCTTTTGAGCTATTATTACCGGGATTGTAACTTTAATACTAGTATTTGCAATCTTTGTGCACTCCCTCTTTATTTATATCATCTACTAAATCTTATGCAGATGCCAGCATCAGAGGAATCCTTAAACAAAGTTGCTATCTCAGAAGGCTTAAGTTTCATGCTGCAGACAGTGATTTTTGTTTTCTATTTTTAGTTTCACATTAGGACCAGTTAGTAATTTTCATTTCTGGTGGATGCTCGGAGCCTCAAACCATGTAATGTAATTAATGGGTACTTATTAGGATTGCCATTTCATTAGGCAGTTGGTCAGTTGAAAGTTGATTAACATTTCTTGTACCAAAACTGCACTACAAACAGTTGATATCCTCGCAACTCTTTCATTGCGTTTGGATGGGATGAATGTATTTTACAAGGAATGGAATGAGGTTGAGAATGGAATGGGTAACCCCATTTCCCTTCTTCACCCAAAGAACTATGGACTTTGCTTGCAGAAAGGTAGTTATAAAGTTCGGCTCCATTTTGCCGAAATGCAGTTTTCTAATGATGAGACACATGGGAGCATTGGAAGGTGCATTTTTTATGGTATTCAGGTGAGTAAGAGGTTAAGTTAACTGCAAAGAAATTTAATTATCGGTGCATACATTTGTCTTCACTGCGAGTCAAATCCTCAATTTCTTCTTATCAAGGGTGAGGGATATCCACTAGCTTACAATGTGGGGGAAAGTTTATCTTTATAACTGTTACATTAACTGCTAAGCTTACAGGGTATTCTATTTCTACTATCCACAGACTAGTAGCATCAATAAATTTGAGAAAGAGCACAAACATATTAAATGTGTATATTATTAAGGCGTATAAAAAATTAGAAAGCAAACAATATAAACGTGAGGTTAGAGGTTTACACGAACGAGGAGTGAGCATCCATCTCAGACGCTTTCACACGTACGACCCGCCTTTTCCTTTTCATTGACCTTGAAAAAAATAAAAAGTCATTTCACAAACCAAATCAGAAGAATAAATTTAAATATTAAATTACTTTTTGGGCGCGGTTTCAGAAGCCTTGCTGCGTGTGGTCATAGTTGTTCGAGACGCTGCAACTTCAGCCATGAGCCTTTGGCCGTATCCGGGGTGCGGATCGGGTCTCCCCCTGGGTACCACCTTACTTGCCTAAAAATTTAAACCTCCGAATCAGAATGATAACATACAAAAGATTAGAAACACAGACCTAAACTGTAATTTCAAAAAGAGAGGCTTACAGAGAGAGTGTTAGGGCTAGATAATGCACGGGAATTTTGAGATTAGTGAAATGGGTTGAAGGCTTCATTCGGAACCGGTTCGTACGAAAACCGTAAAATATTCGGTCTAAATAGTGCCGGTTCAAACCCGCCCAACCCGTCAAAAAAAACGAACCGAATACGAATTTAATTTTAAAAAACCGGGACCGGCACTAACCCGAACCCGCACCAGCCGCACGCACTATGCAGACCGCACAGCCCGCACAGGCCCGTTACAATTACAAATTGTAACGCACAGACAACACAACTTATACTTAAATACTTGCATACATTTACATCTCCTCCTATTCACACTTTCGCCGATTAAACTCTTTTCCGGCCATGTAATCAATTTCAATTGGAATTCATTTCCAGCGATTACATCACCTCCCGGTAATCATCTCATACTCTTAACCTCTATTTCTATCATAATGTCCCTATATATATATATGGGGGGTGGGATTGAATTGATGGATTGATGGAGTATGGAGTATGATGGCATGCAAAGATTGGGATTAAATTGACTTTGTTTCGTTTTAAAGGGATACTTCTGACTTTCGTTGGTGATGGATTATAAGTCGAAGAAGAAGTAGTGTTGTTTTTCAAGAATGATTGAGGACGAGTCCTTAAAAATGAATTGGAGAACGGAAGGGGCAGTGGACCCGTGATCCTTCAGCCCGTGAACCGAGTAATTCGCCAACACGCAGCAACCCATGAACTGCGCACACGAATTAAGTACTGAATCCGAGTTACCTTCTTTAAGTTCAAGCACAGCCCGGCCCAATTCGCTCACTTGAAGTGCGGTTAAGTGTTCAATTTTTTCAGTTCCAACCCGGCCCGGACCGCACGCCCCGCACGATTGGCCACCTCTAGTTGAAGCCCCCTTTTTTAAAATATTAAAGGGTAGTGACGTTATTTTTGCATGCCCTCATTTTTATCTTTTAAACATTAGAATTTATTATTATATAAATTTAAATGTTTTAATACTTGTATCATTAAATTTCGCTTTCCAAAAAAAATTATTGAACATTATAATTTAGTAGTGGTATTAAAGTTTAAGTTCACATTATAATTTTTTCTCTTAAATTGATATAATAATAATAATTCAAATTTCAATTATTTTAAAGAACATAAAGAATAATAAAATTTTGAAAGATACAGAACATAAAAAAAATTAAAAATACAAAATATATAAAATAAAGACTAGTTAACATAAAAAAGCTAATTATATAAATTACATAACATAGTTACATAACACACGAAACATAATTACGGAACACAACATAATTAGACAATATAATAATTACAAACAAAATTAGAACACATAAAATATCTCTAAACTATATAGAACTTAAAGAAAGGAAAAAGGAAAAAGGTTAACACGAACATAGTTAAAAAACATAAAAAAAAATAGAAACATAGTCCCCCCTTTTCTTTCCCTTTATATCAATCAATGGAAAATTTTAAAATATGATTTTTTAAATGCAATAAAAATATGCTCACTATCATAATTAGGAGTTACACATTAGTCCCGTCAATGTTAAATATGTTAAATAATATGATAGCTCATTAATGAACTTTGACTTCACCAATATGTGTAAATTAATATTATTATCTTAATGAACTTTGACTTCACCAATATGTGTAAATTAGTATTATCATCTTAAATATTGTGACTGTATCTTGTATCATGCTATTTAAGGTAAAAATAATTTTTTATATAATAACTTATTTAACATAATTTCTAATTATTTTTACCTTTTTAATCAATTCTTCTAATCGTGCTATTTAACGGTACAAATATTTTTTTTATATAATAACTTATTTAACATAACTTGTTATTATTTTTAACTTTTTAATCTTAATTTTTTGCAAATCATGCTATTTAAGGGTACAAATAATTTTTTTTAACTAGTGGCAACCTTATGTAAATAAATTATCATTACAAAAAAAAAGTTAACCCAAAATAACCTTGAAAAAACAAGATAAAAATATTCATCAACAACTTTTAGAAAAGAGGACATAAAACAAAAGTTTATGTTTTAGATATCATACCACTACCACTAACCCTGACACTACTACCACCTATTAACAAAACAAAGATAAATTACAAACTACTCTTAAAAAAATATTCATACTTAATTCAAAACAATAATTATTCTTCAAAATATTCTTCATACTTAATTCATAACAATATATTAATTAGTGAAATAAAATTCTTTCAAAAAACAAATCTTCAATATACACATGCATGTCATTCTTTTTGTTTTAACGTAGATGTGTACACTAAAAATTCATTTTGCAAAATTAATTATATTTAGACTTACATGCATAATATATATGATGTATAACGCCATGCACACATGAAAGGAGGGTTATATAGACTAATGCATAGCTTTTAACTACTTAAAAATGTAAAATGATATTTATATACACATATCATCATATATGGTTAAAAAAGGTTAGAAAAAAAATTATAAAAAAAAATTCAATTACCTTATATTTAAGCATATGAAGTCTCAGACTAGCTGTACATTTGATTATACATACTAATGGAAATATGATATGAAAATTTAAAAAGTTTATTCTTACCTCAATTGAGCTAATGAAAAAATATGAGTCCCTTACACTTATATAAAATGAAGGTGAATTGATAAGTCATTTATTCATTGTATCTATTAAAACAAGAACCCGTATGTGTTTAATGTATTAACTGTATCTGTTTAATGTGTGTCTTAATTAACGTGTACCTATTTAATATATTTTGTCACCGAGGAAAATTAATATGTTAACATATTGTCAACTCTGCAGAGAAAACAAGTGAGGGATATTATAGTAATTCTTGATCACTACATGGAGTAAATTTTTACTGCATTTAGCACCACCCTTTTAAAATAAGTAACTTATGACTTAATTGTAATAAGTGACATATATGTAATAACTAGTTTTCAACAGATAAGTTAATTTTTGTATTTGAATATTTTACCTAAAAGTAAAGTATGATAAAATAATTTATAAGTTATAATTTTTTAAATTTTTTAATAATAATTTATTGAGTATAGAAATATATAAATTAATTAAAATTATTTTTTTATTTAATTATTACAATGCTGAAACAAATAGATCGATAGATTACAATATTTATGCTCTATTACGAATTCTACTAGAAATAATGTCACGTAGCGCAATCCACCTACCGTCGCTGTCAGTTACATATATCTCGACTTGTAGTAGTACCAGAAGAATGTAACTTTCTCTTTCGGTTATGCGAAATATCATGTCACTACAATTTGAGACAGGATTACAATTGTCAACCATAACATAAATATTACAACCCAAATTACCATTTAATTCAAAATAAATCGATTCCGACTTGGCACCGACAGATAACCCATTGTATTTTTTACAAAGCCTTTCATCTAAACGCGTGCTCTCACGTCCGATCACTACTTGCTCTGGCCATCCTTTTTGCTTAACTGTCATGGTTAGATAAAACATATGAGCATAAAAAGCTCAACAAGTAACTAAACGACAGTTCTATAAAACAACAATATCAATATAACAACAAACTTTTGAGGCATTCTACTTTCTATCTCTAGGTGGCAGATTTCTATCTTTGGTTGTGCGAAGGTAATAAGGAAAGGTTCGGGCTTTCAAGAATTAAAGTTTAAGAGAATGTGAAAGCCGACATTCATCTCAAATTAGAAACAGGATCTCAAATGGATCTCAATTGACAATAGAGTAACTATTCGAACTATGGGACGTTAATTTCAATATTGACAACAGTATCGATGATACGAATCAACAATCTCAATGATATGAATTAACAATCTCAATGATACGAATCAACATTCTCAATGATATGAATCAACAATCTCAATGATATGAATCAACATTCTTAATGATATGAATCAATAATCTTAATGATATGAATCAACAATCTCAATGATATGAATCGATAATATCAATGATATGAATCAGGGTTCTCGAATTCTATAACTCAAACGAAATCACAATTCATCTCGTTTAAATTCATTTTCATTTTAAGTAGCAAATGCTAAAAAATGTAATCAATTATTCTATAATAAAGCAATAGGGAACCCTTGACTGGAATTCTTACATGTTATATAATAATACGGGTAATCAGCTCGTACCGACCCCCATCTGGTCGTTATGGTACCTATGACATAATTTCAGCCTTAAACTGGACTAGCCCCGCTAGCCTCTCAAATCATTGGACTAGTCCCACTAGCCTCTTATATCCAATCCGTCAGGAATTCATTTGGAAAACCTTTGGAAGAAAGAAAGGTTAACTAAGTTCATTTTAACATTACCAAGAATTATGAAATCATTCGGACTCTTTCAAGTCGAAAATCATTCTTAAGTTCAATTCAAGATTCAAAAGAAGTGAACTTATCAAAAGCAATAAAAGTCAATACCAGGGACTTGATCAAATGATAAACAAGATATACTATCTTGGAAATCGAAATGATACCAATAATCAATACTCGACAAGATATATGGATTATCAAGGAATCAAACTGGTATTTGGGAAAGTTTACAAGACAATCTTGGAAACAGGGACTCATAAGTTATCAAAGAACAAGGGTAAGGTATTAAGCATCAAGACAATAAAGTTTCTATCGAGGTTCATACAGGAGTTGAATCAAAGTATCAGGGTGCAATATCAAGGTTTCTCAGGAATCAATAACATGTTAATCATAAGGCTCAATAAGGCATTACAACAAAGTATCGGGGAACAATATCAAGGTTCATCGGGAATCAACAATAAGTTAATCAAAAGGATCAATAAAGCATTATAACAATTCTCTACTTTATCATGGCATCACAATATCCTCTTTATAAATAATTCAAAGTAAAGGCAGGGTTACTTGCCTAAAGTCGCTTTCCTGTTTCACCGAAGTTGAACTACTGCCACCTAAGATCGCTTTCCCCTTTTCTATCATTGTATGCCTCTACTATCCGAATCTACAATCAAAACGAAACCCTAATTAGTTTCTCAACTCACGTTCCCGGAACATTTACTCGATACGATAACTCGATTATACTCTTGACTCGAATTATACGAGTATAGCTTATACACACATACACATATCACATAACATAACATAACACATTCTGTACTCACGGCCTTTATACCTTTATATATATTCAATAATCAACTTATACTTGGCTTTATCTCAAATCCAACTATTATAACTCATACGAGTACACGATTCATTCACAACTAAATCTTTACGACCATAACTATCAAACAACTTAGTTTCCCTCTCTTTTATTTCCCCTAATTCGAACCACATACAATAATCAAACAAACAAATTCATAGATATTCACATATACACACCCAATCATTCTTTCGATTATTAAAAACCAAGTTTTGACTCTTAATTCCTATGGCCTATTCGGCCTTATTGTACTTACTAAGCACAAAATCAATCAAATACTCACTTTAGCTTACATAAACACATAACTTAATCAAAATCATTAAAAGAATCATTTTCCTTTATTTTAACATCAAAATTCGAACCACAACCTTATCTATACAATCGAATTTCTCAAAAATTACACCATGCAACTTTAGTTTTAGCATGCGAATATCTTGTTAAGAATTATACTTAATTTCTCAATCATCTCTAGCAAAACCAACACTTAGACTAATACCATTTTTCTTTACCAAACAAAATTTGAACCAATCTATATATATATATATATATATATATTCTTACATGCAATTCAAATTCACCTCTTAATTAAATCAAATACTCTTTTAAATCATAAATTTCAAATTACTTAACCATTCATCACTTAGTAACACAAAACCCTAATCGAATTTTGCAAATAACATACATGCATCACTAATCCCTTTTATAAATCAACATGCAATCTTATTCCTTACCATTTAAACTCAGTTTACACCAAATCAAGTTATAAAAATCCAATTCCCTTCTATTTATACTAAAACCGAACTACAACCTCAACATGCAATCACAAATTTTGATTTCTCAAGCACTTAAACAATTTCACAAGTCCAACCACCTTTAAAACAATCATAAAAACCCTTTTATTAAACCAATACACTAAAAATTTTTAAAAACACAAAACCCTTTTCGGAAATTTCAAGAAATCATTACATGCAACTCCAAAACAAAAGATTTTGATCATCCAAAGAGAATTCAATAACTTAGTTTCAAAATTCGAACATACCATGTATAAAACACGTGCATGCAAGAGCTTAGACACACATGCATGACTCGAAACATATATATTTGGAATCACGAAAGCACTTCATGGATAGTTCTTGAAGAATTTGGAAAGAAAAAGAAATTTTAACAAGAGGGTTTTAGAGAGAGAAAATCAAAAGTGTATAATGAGAAAAGAAAGAGATGGAAGTTGGGGGTGGAGGAAAAAGAATGGAAAAGAAGTGAGGGGAAGGGTTTATATAGACAATATCAAGGGCATTTTAGTCTTTTATAAAATCCCCTTTTACTTGATTTTCCTTTCTCTTTTTACTTTAATAAAAACGAATTTGAATATTAAATATATCTCCCTCAGAAAGTTGAAAAGTATTGAAATTGACAATTTTAAAACGTAGATCTCGAAATTAGATTTCCAACCGTTAGTCATAATAGACTTTTGAGCGAACGGTTAATTTTATACGATTTTTACAAGATTCGACCCGACATAGAATTACGTTATTAAAAATCATTTTAAAATGCAACGAACATAAAATAGTTCCACATATCATTTTTAAAAAGTCCTCAAGACTATTTAGAAGATAAAAAGACAAGCCTCACGCTTAAATCCCTTTTCAATTATTTACTAAAAATAATTTAAACTTGATTAATTCACTTTAAATCACATAAAACACGTAATTATCACGTTTAAGCACATAACTAAACACGTATGCACTTAATTTCACATATTAGCACTTATTATCACATTGCCATCTTTTACGACTCGACCTTATCAATCAAACAAGTCAAATTACTTTCCCTTTTATTAAACGTCTCAATTCTGCGAATCGGGTCACGTCCCGTCGCTAATCGATCCTTTAACTATATCACAAAAACTCTTTTATTTTTATCAGTTGGCACATCAAACTGGAACATAAGTTCCACAAGAATACATTTATTCACATAAGTACTCGACTAATCACATAATTATATTAATCTCGCAATTAATTCCTTTAATCGCTTTACAAAACTCTCGGTCGTTATATATAATAATATATATAAATTCTACTATATACCTACAAGTTAAGATTATAAACTACGATTGAGTTTTAAGGCGAATGGTAATAATTGCTGGAGTGTGGTCAATTTTTTTAACATAAATAAATTTGAAACTATTTATTTAATATGTATTGATATAATTTTATAATATTTATTTAAGTATTTAAATATTTATTACCTTTGATTTGATTTGATTTACAAAATCAAAATAGAATGTACTAGCCTGCCTAATTTTGGTCAGATATTGTCTTCATAAATTGTGTGAGTTGGGCTTATAAATTTTCTAACTGGGCTAAACTTGCAGCACGACCGAATGAAGAATAAATATTAAATGGATCCAAAAAATTTGACCTGGGCTGGAGCCAACCCTAGCCCAGCCCACGGTCCGCCCTTGAGTACCCTCTTGCATATGAACTATCCACAGACTAGTACCATCAATAAATTTGAGAAAGGCACAAACATATTATATGTGTATATTAAACGTATAAAAAATTACAAAGCAAACAATATAAACGTGAGGTTAGAGGTTTACACAAACAAGGAGTAAGCATCCATCTCAGACGCTTTCACACATACGACCCCATTTTCCTTGACCTTGAAAAAAAATAAAAGTTATTTCACAAATCAAATCAGAAGAATCAATTTAATTATTAAATTACTTTTTGGACGAGGTTTCAGAAGCCTTGATGCGTGTTGTTCGAGACGCATCAAGAAGTACCTATTTCCCATATTCTGTAGAATCGTTTTTCTTATATTATATTATATTTTAATTTTTTTGGTCAAGATATTGTATTTAAAATTAAGTAATATCTTATAATGTAATTGTGATTTTATTCAAAAATATTTAAATTCTAATAATAAAATTTAAAGTGTTTTCCTGTATTTATGGGAAAAATATAGAAATTTGAAAATTAGTGTTTATTAGTGTATTTTATATACTTACTAAATAAAATGAAAATATATTGTCGATCACAAATGTATAAACAACTAATGGCGTCATGCTTTAAATCAAATAACTGATGGCTTTTAATCCAGCATTTTTTTTATTATTGATCTTTTCTTGCATTGATTTATAGCTGTTTTTACCAAAATTTGTGGGTTAAAAGCTAAGTCTAATACGATTTAGTGTTTAAGTAATTAAAGAAAGAAAGTAAGAATAAGAACGATAAACGTAATCGACACAAGCAAATGTGACGCGGAAAACCTCCGTGAAAGGGTAAAACCCGCGGGTGGGACGATACCCAACCGAAATAATTCCACTATAAATATGAAAAGGATTACAAGAGATTACAAGAAGATGCAATACAAGAATTATGGAAAATAGTCCCCGACGCCCAGTTAGTGTGTATAATTGTAGAGATTAAGTATTAGAGGTGTTGTAGCTTGTGTAGGTGATGTAAGATTGTGTATCGTTATATCAAATATATGAATAATGTTGGATAATATATGAAGTACCGTGGCTAGATGAGTAATGAAGAGAATAATTGTAAAAGATGAAGTTGTAGAATTGTAGTCTAAGTAGAAGTGTGTAGTGAAATTGTAGAAAATGAATTCATTGTGTTTTTATTCCTCTCCACCATTTATGTACATTTTTTTATTGTTGTCCCATGTTCTTCACTCATTTCTATAATTTAGGGATAAGGAATAACCCCCCTCCTAGCTTCTAGGAACGTTTTAAGACTAATTCATCTGTATGCCATTTAAGTAAGGCTAATATATTCGTCTTACATAATTGGACTAGTCCCACTAGCCTCTTATATCCAATACGTCAAGAATTCATTTGGAAAACCTTTGGAAGAAAGAAAGGTTAACTAAGTTTATTTTAACATTACCAAAAATTATGAAATCATTCAGACTCTTTCAAGTCGAAAATCATTCTTAAGTTCAATTCAAGATTCAAAATAAGTGAACAAATCAAAAGCAATAAAAGTCAATACTAGGGACTTGATCAAATGATAAACAAGATATACTATCTTGGAAATCGAAATGATATCAATAATCAATACTCGACAAGATATATGGATTATCAAGGAATCAAACTGGTATTTGGGAAAGTTTACAAGACAATCTTGGAAATAGGGACTCATAAGGTTATCAAAGAACAAGGGTAAGGTATTAAGCATCAAGACAATAAGGTTTCTATCGAGGTTCATACAGGAGCTGAATCAAAGTATCAGGGTGCAATATCAAGGTTTCTCAGGAATCAATAACATGTTAATCATAAGGCTCAATAAGGCATTACAACAAAGTATCGGGGAACAATATCAAGGTTCCTCGGGAATCAACAATAGGTTAATCAAAAGGATCAATAAAGCATTATAACAATTCTCTACTTTATCATGGCATCACAATATCCTCTTTATAAACTGTTAGGAATATATGTGCATTAGTTTGATGATATGTTTAACAAAACACTTAAGTAGAAGTTTAGTGTTTGTAGCCTCAACGGATAAGACCACTTTGGCTATCCGTTGATGGTGCAGCTTTACTTAGAAGTAAGTCTAGTGTTGTAGCACATTTCAGTCTCTGTATTTAAGATATAATTCTTAGAAGTTGAAAGAAAATATAAGTCATGTTGACTACTAGAAGATATGCAAATAGGAAGGCCAATTGTAAATATTTCATGCCTTGTAATTTTGTATAAATGAAGTGGTATCAACGGATATCTTAAAGACCTTCAACGGATGAGAAATAAAGCTTCAACGGATGTCTCTAAAGGTTCAACGGATAGAGCTTCAACTGCTAACACATCAACGGATAAAGCCATCAACGGATGAAGGCTTCAACGGATGTTCTGTTAAATAGCAGTTGATAAGTGGTAGTTGTAACAGCAGACAGAGGCACATGGGTTGTCAGAGATAACTGAAATGTGGAAGCCTAATTTCAGGAACAACAGAAAAAGCAGCCGTTCTACTCTAGTACAAAGAGGCAATAGTCAACAAAGTACTTGAGTGATATGGAGAAGAAACAAGTGGAGAACTTATTTTATTATTATATTTTTATCTTTGTCTTCACTTGTACACTTGGTGATATATAAACCAAGTAGCAGCTAGTAATTAGAAAAGAATTTTTCCAGTGCTGTTTAGAAAAATCTTGAGAGAAAAATTATCTAGTTTGTACTAGGATGCAGCTGTGATCAACATCTTGAATCACAGATTTTCTGAAATACCATCTCTGGTGGAACAACAATCCACCAGAAAAGTTTTTAAGGTCTGTTGTGTTCTTTACATTAGTGCTTGAATATATATCTGTCTGTATTAGCTTAAAGCAATTCACACACTTGTTTATCTTGAACACAAAGCCTTTAAAACTGCTCAAAACTTGAAAAAGTTTTGAGATTTACATTCAACCCCCCCCCTTCTGTAAATCTCATTGTTAGTCCACTAGGAATAACAATTGGTATCAGAGCAAGCTCTTGACACACAAAGAGTTTAAAGATCTTGGAAACTAACAAAGATGAGTAAGAAGGATATTGGAGTAAAGATCCCAGTTCTTGACAAAGACAGTTATCACCATTGGAAGGTGAAAATGCACCTTCATCTACTCTCCCAAGATGAAGGTTATGTAAACTGCATTGAGAATGGTCCTCACATTCCCCACAAAGTAGCCACAGTTGCTACGGCCACAATTGCTGTTGGTCAATCCATTCCAAAACCTAGAGCAGAATGGACAATAGAAGACACAAAAGAAGTCCACAAGGATAAGAAGGCTATGAACATTTTGTTTAATGCCCTTGACAAGGATATGTTTGATAATGTGATAAATTGCACAACTGCCAAAGAGGTTTGGGACACAGTTCAGCTACTGTGTGAAGGTACAGAACAAGTAAAAGAAAACAAAATGCAGCTTCTCATTCAACAGTATGAGTATTTTCATTTTGAAGAAAATGAATCTTTAAATGACACATTCAATAGATTCCAAAAGCTGTTGAATGGACTGAAGCTGTATGGTAGAGTGTACCAGGTGAAAGATTCAAATCTTAAATTTTTAAGATCCTTGCCAAAGGAATGGAAACCCATGACTGTCTCCTTGAGAAACTCTCAAGATTATAAGGACTTCACTCTTGAAAGATTATATGGAATCTTGAAGACTTATGAACTAGAGCTGGAACAAGATGAGGTATTGGAGAAGGGAAGAAAGAAAGGAGGTTCAGTTGCCTTGGTAGCTGAAAATGAGAAAGAATGTAAACAAGAAACTGTGAGATCTACATCAAACTCCAAAGATGGCACAAGCAAATCAGAATCAAGCAAGGGTAATGAGCAAGTTGCTGAGAATGAAGACAACTCCAGCCAAGATGACTCTGATGGTATTGATGAGCATCTTGCATTTCTGTCCAGGAGATTTGCAAAGATGAAATTTAGGAAAAACACTAGAGCCACTAAACCTCATAAGAACATGGTGGACAAATCCAAGTTCAAGTGTTTCAATTGTGGTATAAGTGGACAGTTTGCAAGTGAGTGCAGAAAGCCAACTTCTGAAAAGAAGAAATTTGACCAAGTAGATTACAAAAAGAAATATTTTGATCTGCTCAAGCAAAAGGAGAGGGCTTTCATTACTCAAGAAAAAGACTGGGCAGCTGATGGAGAAGAAGAGGATGAAGATGTGGAATATGTCAACTTGGCTCTCATGGCTGATTCTGAGGAAAATGAAGTTAGTTCATCAAGCAACCAGGTAATCACTACTGATTTAACACAGCTTACTAAAGAAGAGTGCAATGATGCTTTTAATGACATGTCTACTGAATTGTATCATTTGCGTGTGTCTCTTAAATCTCTTGCTAAAGAAAATAGTAGGATTAAAGAGAACAATCTGTTTTTAAGTAATAGAAATGCTGTGTTAGAAGATAAGTTGATTGACCTAGAGAAAACTAAGCTACATTGTATATCTGTTGAAAATGAACTAGCTGAATCTGTTAAGAAAGTAGAAATACTTTCTAATCAATTAGAGAGAGAGCAAGAGGTGATTAAAGCCTGGAAGACATCTAGGGATGTTAGTGCTCAAATTTCCAAGGTCCAAGGAATTGAATCATTCTGTGAAACTGCCTGGGATAAAAACAAAAAGAAACTGGAATTAATTGATGGGCTGTCAACGGATGTGGAATCAACGGATGATGAAAGTTATCCGTTGAAGGAAGAAAAGGAGCATCCATTGAAGGTTCCTCAATTAAAATAGGCAGATGTTTCTAAAAGTGAAAATCTAAAGAAACTCAACAAAAAGTTTGGTTCAACTTCCAAGAACTTTGTCAAAGAAGAAGCAAGCACATCCAAAGATTTCAGTAAGGTGAATATAGGACACATGACCTTAGAACAGTTAAAGAATAGGCTCAAAGTGGTTGAGGATAAAAAGGAAACTAAAAGGAAATCTAATAGAAATGGGAAGGTAGGGGTTAACAAACATAACAATTACACACCTGATAAGTATGCTCCTAGAAAAAGCTGTGTGCATTATAGTAGTGTTAATCATCTATCTGCTAATTGCAAATCTATTAAGAAAACTCCCATACCTGTGCCCTCTTCCATGCCTAATATGTCTGCATCACTTCTGCATGCTATGCCTGTTATGTCTCAACAGAATCCTTATGCATATTTTGTAAACATGCCATATTTTAACAATCCTTATCTTGCTGCATTTAGTATGCCTCAAATGTCATACAATATGCCAATGTGGAATAACATGCTTGCACAATCCATGCCTTATCAAATTCCAAATATGCTAAATGATTCTGTGACTAACCCTACACCTCAACCAACTACATCTAAGATCAAGGTTGACTCAAAGTTACCTAAGTCTAAAGATGCAGGAGGAATGAAGTCTAGGAGAAAGGCTAACAGGAATGGACCCAAGGAAAGTTGGGTACCAAAATCAACTTGATTGATTTTATGGTGTGCAGGAAAAAAGAAGAAATCTATGGTACTTGGACAGTGGCTGTTCAAGACACATGACAGGAGATTTCTCCCTGCTCACTGAGTTTAAGGAGAGAGCTGGCCCTAGCATAACCTTTAGAGATGACAGCAAAGGGTTTACTATGGGATATGGCTTGATTTCAACAAGGAATGTCATCATTGATGAAGTTGCATTAGTTGATGGTCTCAAGCACAACTTACTGAGTATCAGTCAACTATGTGATAGAGGGAATATAATTTCCTTCAATTCAGAAGCCTGTGTTGTCACCAGCAAGAAAGACAACAAAGTGGTTCTAACTGGAGTTAGAAAAGGGAATGTGTACTTAGCTGACTTCAACTCTACAGATGCAGAATCTATTACTTGTCTCTTCAGCAAAGCAAGTTCAGTTGAGAGTTGGCTATGGCACAAGAAGCTATCCCATTTGAATTTCAAGACAATGAATGATCTAGTCAAAAAGGACTTAGTTAGAGGAATTCCTCTAGTTGAATTCTCAAGGGATGGTTTGTGTGATGCTTGTCAGAAAGGCAAACAAAGGAAAGCATCATTCAAAAAGAAGCTTGAAACAACAATTGATGAACCATTACAGCTGCTGCATATGGATTTGTTTGGACCAGTCAATGTATTGTCAATTGCAAGAAAAAGATATTGCTTAGTGATTGTAGATGATTTCTCAAAGTTTTCATGGGTCTATTTTCTTGAATCAAAGGATGAAGCAAGTGAAATCATTATCAATCACATCAGGCAAGTCAATAATCATCCTGACTTGAAGGTTAGGAATATCAGGAGTGACAATGGAACTGAGTTCAAGAATTTGTCAATAAGGCTGTTCTGTGAAGAAAATGGAATCATGCATGAGTTCTCAGCTCCAAGAACACCTCAGCAAAATGGGGTAGTTGAAAGAAAGAACAGATCTTTGATTGAGGCTGCCAGAACAATGCTTGAAGAATCAAAGTTACCAACATATTTCTGGGCTGAAGCTGTTAATTGTGCCTGCTACACTCAGAATATTTCTTTGATCAATCAAGCTAAAGGCATGACTCCTTATCAGTTGTTCAAGAGAAGAAAACCAACTCTAAACTTTCTTCATGTCTTTGGATGTAAGTGCTTTATACTGAGGAATCAATCTGACCATAAAGGAAAGTTTGATGCAAAGGCTGATGAAGGGATATTTGTTGGTTACTCAGCTGGAAAATCTTACAGGGTCTACAATCTAAGAACCAACATTGTTATGGAATCTGTGCATGTTGTGTTTGATGATAAAAAGATTGATGGACTAACAGATGAGGGACACCATGAGAGACTCAAATTTGACAACATTGAGATATATTGTGATGATAGTGAAGAGGAGATTGATGGAGATGACACTTCAAAAGGGATTCAAAATATGCCCTTGGATAATGCACAAAATTCTGCACCCGTTGATAGAGGCAATGCAGTATCCGTAGAAAGAAATAGTGCATCATCCGTTGAATTACAAAATGAAGCATCCGTTGATCATAGTTCATCAATGGATAATCGATTTACATCATCAGTTGATAGAACTCCAAATTCCCTGCAAAGAACCAATAACTCAGGGGGAGTTTCAACTAATCAACACTCTGTCTCACATCATGACAATACTGAGGCCACCTCATCTAGAGCACATCTTCCACCTCAAAGGAAATGGACCAAGAATCATCCTTTTGAACTGATCATTGGTGATGCATCATCTAAAGTGCAAACAAGAAAAGCTACTCAAGATGAATGTCTGTATAGTAGTTTTCTATCTCAGGAGGAACCTAAGAAAGTGGAAGAAGCTTTATTGGATCCAGATTGGATATTAGCTATGTAGGAAGAGCTGAACCAATTTGAGAGAAACAAAGTTTGGAAGCTGGTACCCAAACCAAAGAACAAGAGTCCTATTGACACAAAATGGGTATTCAGAAACAAGATGGATGAAAATGGCATTGTCATAAGGAATAAAGCCAGATTGGTTGCTAAAGGCTATTCTCAACAAGAGGGAATAGATTTTGATGAAACATATGCTCCTGTTGCAAGACTTGAAGCCATCAGAATTTTTCTAGCCTATGCAGCCCATGCCAATTTCAAAGTCTATCAAATGGATGTCAAGAGTGCATTTATAAATGGGAAATTGGAGGAAGAAGTCTATGTAAGTCAACCTCTAGGGTTTGAAGATCCAAATTTTCCAGAAACCCTATCAAAATTCCTTTTGGAGAATTACTTCACTAGAGGTACTGTTGATAAAACTCTCTTCTTTAGGAATGTTAATGGCTCTAGTATACTTGTTCAAATTTATGTAGATGACATAATATTTGGTTCTAAAGATAATAAACTTTGCAAAAAGTTTGCTAAGCTAATGCAAAGTAATTATGAAATGAGCCTGATGGGAGAACTAACCTATTTTCTTGGTTTACAAGTTAAACAAGTTAGTGATGGAATTTTCATTAGTCAAACTAAATATATTCATGATCTTTTAAAGAAGTTTGACTTAATGGAATGTTCATCTGCAAAAACTCCCATGGCCACTGTCACCAAACTTGAATTAAATAAGACTGAAAAGTTTGTGGACATTACAAGTTATAGAGGCATGGTTGGTTCACTTTTATATTTAACTGCTAGCAGACCAGATATAATGTTTGCTACATGTCTGTGTGCTAGATTTCAAGCTGATCCTAGGGAGTCTCACTTAATTGCTATCAAGAGGATTTTCAGATATCTCAAGGGTACACCAAATTTAGGTATTTAGTATCCTAGAGAATCTGGCTTTGATCTAATTGGTTATTCAGATGCAGACTATACAGGTTGCAAAATAGACAGGAAAAGTACAACAGGCTCCTGCCAATTCCTGGGAAACAAGCTTGTATCATGGTTTAGCAAAAAGCAAAATTCAGTCTCTACTTCTACAGCTGAGGCTGAATACATTGCTGCTGGAAGTTGCTGCTCTCAAGTGTTATGGATGAGGAATCAACTCCTTGATTATGGACTTCATGTTGACAAAATTCCTATCTTTTGTGACAACACAAGTGCCATAGCCATAACAGAGAATCCTGTGCAGCACTCAAGGACCAAGCACATTGATATCAAGTACCACTTCATCAGGGAGCATGTCATGAATGGTACAGTGGAACTACATTTTGTTCCAAGTGAACAACAAATTGCAGACATATTTACCAAGCCACTTGATGAATCAACATTCACAAGATTGGTAAGTGAGCTAGGTATGCTTAATTACTCATAAAATTTATGTCCTTATTGCAATTTGAATTGAAGCCTGAAATGTATTAGTTGCTAGAACAAATTTGACTTTTTAACACAGATTATTCCATCAACGGGTATTTCCTATCCGTTGAAAGTCAAAATTGTTCCATCAACGGATGTTCATTATCCGTTGAAAGACATATACATTTCTGGAATTTTTATCCGTCAATGGATAAAACTGTAGTACTTTTCAACGGATGACAATTTACTTTATCCGTTGAAATGTCACATCAGTCGATTCAGGTGTCTTACAGCCGTTGATTCTATTTTCTTAACTGTTGATACTCATACATACAACTGTATGTATTTGTTTTAAAGGTAGTTTTTAGAATACTTACAGTTTATTCTTAAACGGCTGAAACTCACTTACATATATTTATTGTTTAATCTTTTATTGATGCTTTTTAATTTGAGAAAGTATATAAGCCCTTCTGATTTTTCATTTTTACTTTACGCTTTCTTGAAATTTCAAAGCTTTTACCATTTTCTCTCTGCAAATCCTTCAAGTTATTCTCTGCAACTTCTACTTTCAACAATGGCACCTGTAGTAAAAATTATGTCTCAATCTGGGTTCATCTATGAGAAGAACAATTTCATAGCTTTGGTAGCAAAGAATGAAGCCCGCTCAGATTATCACAAAATGATGGACTTCATCAAAAACTGTAAACTTAGCTATGCAATGCTGGAAGCCCCAACGATTTACTGTGAAGTAGTTGAGGAGATTTGGACAACTGCTGAGTTCAACTCCATAGATATGACCATCTCTTTCACTCTCAAAGGTAAAAATCACTGTGTTAACTGTGATGATTTACTAGCATGTTTTAAATTGCCTGAGAACAATGCCTTGACACCACACACTTATAATGATGTATCCAGCATGTTAGATTCCATAGGTTATTCTCTTAACTCTGCTAGTTTAGGGAGTATTAAAAGAAAAGGCCTTAGGAAAGAATGGAGTTTTCTTGGGAATGCCTTTATCAAGGTTTTCTCTGGGAAAATTAGTAATTTTGATGCCATAACTTCATCTCTTGTTAATATGCTCTATATGCTTATTTCTGATAGGTATTTTAACTTTAGCAATTATGTTATGCTAGAATTGGGTACTAGATTAGGTAACAAAGCTAATAGACCTAATAACATCTATTATGCTAGATTCTTTATATTATTGGCTAACCATGTTGCTGAAGGTTTGGTCATAACCAATGAGAATAACAAACTCAAGTGCTGGGCACAAGAGAAAAGAGTTCTTGCAGATTTATTGAGAATGGATCTCAACAGCAGTGTACCATTGGTATATTTACCAATCATGGATGCACCTCAGGTAAGTGAGGTAATTGTCTCTACAACTCCTACTTCTTCCAACCCCTCTATTTCTTTATCTTCTAGTGTGCCCATGGAATCTGTGACAATGCCCCAACAGATTCCTACCAAGGTCACCAAAACTAAACTTTCAAAATCAAAGACAAAGAAAACCACCTCTGTTGTTTCTCAAAAGACAATAGTTGTAACACCTACCCTTAACCCTGAGGGGAGTGAACAGGGTGTGAGTGGTGAAGGGAGGGGTGAACATCAAAGAAACCCCCAGGATAAGGAAGGAGAGATAAGTGTTTCCCAAGCTAGCCAAGCCACAGTTTCTCAAAAAGCTGTGGTGGTTGAAAAGGTAACTAGCATATCCCTAGCTGCATCCTCCCAAAAGGATGTAACTATTGAAAATAGTTCCCAACCAGGAACACAGAACAAACGAGGGAGGGACACTGAAGCCAAACACTCGCCAACAAAAGCTTTTATTAGAAGAAAGAGGGCTAGAACCCAATCTTCTACACAGGGTGCACACACTGCACAGATACATCCATCTGTATCTATGCCTTCTCAAACTCAGTTTGATGTGGCTCCAACAAATGTGGAGTCACAGCCCCATTCTCTCACAATTAACACACATCAATCACCACACACTTCATCACCATCTCTGGATATGGATATGTTATTCCCATCAATTCCTGATTCTCCCTCTTTACAACTCAGGGAGGAGCCCCACTCAAATACAGGTGATCATCATCTTTTAGATGATTTGTTGGATCACCCGCAAATTCTTTCAGATGTAATTGAAGGATCTGTGTCACCAAAACTCAAATCAATCAACACAGATTCAACAGTTATATCACTTTCAATTTCTACTTCTTTTCCTTCTTCAATGGATATCACTCATCCGTTGACAAGTGGTTGTTCTTCAACGGATAAGCTTAACAGCAGTTATCCGTTGATACCATCAGTGTCACCTTCAACGGCTATTTCATATCCGTTGATAGTCTCTACACACACAACTGAAACAATTCCAAGTGTGGAAGACATGATTACTGTACAATCACTTTTAGGACTGAGGGAAGGGAGTGACAATTTGAGTGAGAGGCTGGGTTGCACCCAGGAAAAAGGAGAGATTGAGAGCTCAAATATGCATGCTATTTCTTCCAGCATGGCAAAAGTAAGTGAGAGGAGTACCACCTTAGTAGGTGAAGGTGAGGAAGTGAGGAGTGTGAGCCAGGGGGAGCCCCTGATGCAAGAATATAGAGAAAAAGAGAGAAAGGCAGGTACAGCAGATATAAGGGTGGATCCAGCCATTGCTAATGAGTCAATGATTGTGGATGATGCTGAAAAGGAAAGACAATTTCAGCAACATTACAAAGCTGTAATTGATAACATTTCCTTGGATGCTGACACTTTTACTCATCCTGTGTCAGCCTATCAGTTGTTGGCTGCTCAGGGCAATGAGGAGGCAGAAAAGACACTACATCTAGTACATACAACAGAATCTCTTCAAAGGGATAAAGCTGCTATTAACAAGATGCCTTCTACAGCTGGTGAGTCATCTGAGGAATTTGGAGTAAATTCTGATGATGATGACTCTGTTTCTTTTGATGGAAGCATGAACTTAGGGGGAGATGAAAGCCCTAGTTCTATTCCAAATTTACCTGAATGGGCCTTGACAAAGGAGTCTACACCAGGGCAATTCAATGTCTCCTTAGTCAAACAAATCAGTACTATCCAACAGGCCATTCAGAAAACTTCACATGCTGGTACCAAGGCAATCCTTATAGCTCACCTGGACTCACTGCATCTCATGAAGTTGCAGCAAGTAAGCCAGAATCAGAGTGTGGATGAACTCAAGAAGGATATTGCTGACTTGAAATCCTACAATTCTGAAAAATTGGATTCAGTCATGCCCTATGGTACAATGAAGGACTTATTGTTGAGATTGAAAAAGGATTCAAATACTGAAAAGAGGCTGGCTAAGTTAGAAGACAGAGTCCAAGTTATTGAAAATTCTGTGGCCAGCATTCTTCACAACCAACAATCTCAAACAAGTCTACTTATGCAGCTGGCAAAGGCACAAGGCTTGACCCCTCTCCTTGATGATAACAAAAAGGGGGAGAGAAAAAGGGAAGGGGAAGGAGAGCCATCTACAAAAATCCAGATATCTAAAGTGCTAGTTCCTGCCATCACTACTTCTCCAATTATGCAAATCAAAGGAAAGCCTGATGGAATTGACTTAATCCAGCTAGCAGCAGCTGAAATTCAAGTGAAAGAGCAAAGGAGAAGAATTGATGAAAGGGTGCAACAAATGTTTGGCTCAACACAAGATAAATCAATATTTGTGAAACATAGCACAAAGGTTGAACCAATCATTATGGAGCACAAGCCAGAAAGGAGGAATAAGGTTGGAGAGACTTCTTTCAAGAATCTAAAACCTATAGTTCTCAAGCCCAACACTAGATCCAGTAAGGACTCCACAAAGAACCCCCTAGACTTTGCTCAGATGAAAGAAGTGGACTTTCCTCTTCCAAAGCCTGATGAAGACAAAGTTTTGGGTACTAACATCAAAAAGCTTAAGGA
Organism: Apium graveolens; assembly: GCF_009905375.1. Taxonomy (NCBI): domain Eukaryota; kingdom Viridiplantae; phylum Streptophyta; class Magnoliopsida; order Apiales; family Apiaceae; genus Apium; species Apium graveolens. Next base: position 13,192,517 of record NC_133653.1, read on the forward strand.
GACCAAGGACATAGTTGAAAGAATGAAAATGGCCATTATCTTTAGAGAGGGAAAGAGTATCTATGTGATGCAAGGACATCCCAAATTTCCAAAGGCCAAGAGGGAAGAAACCAAAAGGTTGAAGAAAGAAGCTGAAAAACTCAAGGCTGACAAAAGAGCACAAGCAAAGCTTGAACAACAGCTAAAGTCAAGTCAAGTTGAAGGAGAGAAAGGAATTGAAGTCAGGGGTGAAGACAAGATTGCAAACCTAGATGAGGTTTTTGGGAGTATATTTGGTGAGAGTATGGAGGAAAGAGAGGAATGGCAGAAGGGAAACAGAAGAAAGGCCAAGGCACATAGAAGGAGTGAAGATAACACTGAAGAAACTAAATCAATATCTAAACCACTACCTTCCATACCTGAACCTTGTGTTGCTGATCCCACTATAAACATCCATGGTGAACTAATCATCCCAAAAGAGGAACCTATTGATTGGGACACCATCAAATTGCCTACCTTTTTAACCACTCTTCCACTACCAAAGAAACAGAAAAGAAAATCCAAATCTACACCTCCCCTAACCTCTAAGAAATTCACTCAAAAACAAAAACCTAAGCCTATGCCACCCATTTATAAAGATGATTATGTTCACATCTGTGACATAAAAGAAATTTCAGACATTGAACTCTATCTGGATGAGCTGGAGGATGTAAGGGGAATAGCTGCCTACAGACAGCTACCAGAGAGATTGGTGTTCAGATACAAAGGAGCTGGGGAAAGAACATGGCCTCTCTACAGGATTCTGAATGAAGGCTACTCTACCTTGATCAGAGTCTTTTCAGCCATACAAAAGGATTCTGGCTTTACCAGGACTGCCAAGACTGAAATTCTCAACAAGATTGCCAACATAAGGAAAACTTGGAGGGAGCCCAATGCTTTGCCCAGAACTTTACTTATTCAAGAAAGGGGAATTACAATCCACAAATCACCTCATTGGTTGATGGAATTTAGAGATGATAAAGGAGTCAGAAGATTTTTCAGACTTGAAGACCAACTTAAGATTGCCAGCAATGAAACTCTCAAGGAAATGCAATCTAAGTTGGATATCAGTGATGAAGATGAAGCTGAATTCTACAGACAACTCCAACTCCAAATTGAGGAAAATGACAAAGGGCTAGGAAAGAAAATAAGGGAACAAAGAAGAAAAAGATGATTTGCTCAGACTAAAGGAGCACCCTTGGAAATTCTGTAAATCTTCAATTACCTCCTAGTACATACACTTTTGCAGCACTTTTAAATTTCTACTTAGTTTCAATTCATATATTTGTTAAGTGTTTTGTTATCATCAAGTTAACCCTGAATTTATGTCTACAATTCTTATAGACATAAATAGGGGGAGATTGTTAGGAATATATGTGCATTAGTTTGATGATATGTTTAACAAAACACTTAAGTAAAAGTTTAGTGTTTGTAGCCTCAACGGATAAGACCACTTTGGCTATCCGTTGATGGTGCAGCTTTACTTAGAAATAAGTTTAGTGTTGTAGCACATTTCAGTCTCTGTATTTAAGATATAATTCTTAGAAGTTGAAAGAAAATATAAGTCATGTTGACTACTAGAAGATATGCAAATAGGAAGGCCAATTGTAAATATTTCATGCCTTGTAATTTTGTATAAATGAAGTGGTATCAACGGATATCTTAAAGACCTTCAACGGATGAGAAACAAAGCTTCAACGGATGTCTCTAAAGCTTCAACGGATAGAGCTTCAACTACTAACACATCAACGGATAAAGCCATCAATGGATGAAGGCTTCAACGGATGTTCTGTTAAATAGCAGTTGATAAGTGGTAGTTGTAACAGCAGACAGAGGCATATGGGTTGTCAGAGATAACTGAAATGTGGAAGCCTAATTTCAGGAACATCAGAAAAAGCAGCCGTTCTACTCTAGTACAAAGAGGCAATAGTCAACAAAGTACTTGAGTGATATGGAGAAGAAACAAGTGGAGAACTTATTTTATTATTGTATTTTTATCTTTGTCTTCACTTGTACACTTGGTGATATATAAACCAAGTAGCAGCTAGTAATTAGAAAAGAATTTTTCCAGTGCTGTTTAGAAAAATCTTGAGAGAAAAATTATCTAGTTTGTACTAGGATGCAGCTGTGATCAACATCTTGAATCACAGATTTTCTGAAATACCATCTCTGGTGGAACAACAATCCACCAGAAAAGTTTTTAAGGTCTGTTGTGTTCTTTACATTAGTGCTTGAATATATATCTGTCTGTATTAGCTTAAAGCAATTCACACACTTGTTTATCTTGAACACAAAGCCTTTAAAACTGCTCAAAACTTGAAAAAGTTTTGAGATTTACATTCAACCCCCCCTTCTGTAAATCTCATTGTTATAGAAACTCAACCACGTGAGAAATTTCCCACATAACTTAATTTTATTATAGAAGCTCATATGGATACAAAAAAGAAATGCAAAAATAAGGTACATAAATTGATTCTTATATAGGAAATTTGGATAAAAAGGAACTAAATTAACATATGATGTTTTAAATACTAATTTGATTCTATAGTATAATCAAAAGGACAACATAAAAAGTTCGTGCAGAAAACTTGTTCAGTAATCAATTTTCATCTCTTCAAAAAATTTTAATTCAACCTCTCCAAGAATTTGTTGTAGAATCAAATTTTTTATATTAAAACTATAAAAACCAAAAAAAAAATATTAATTTCATTCCTAAAATCAAAATTCTAACCCAAAATCGTTAGTGTATGTCATAAAAAATGGTTGTACAAAATTGTTGTTATAAAATACGAAATTAACTTCAATAAAATAGCATAAATTTTACTTGTTATATATATATTTTTTCTAAATGTAGATTCTATTACAGAATCAAATTTAAATACATATTTATATAAAAAAGATTTAGGTATATAATTTTCTCATATGATTCTTCAGTAGAAACCACTAATTGAGCAAAATGGCAATAAAACAAATAATAATAATAATAAAACATTGCAACCATAAGATAAGAACTCTAACTGGAAACATCTTCAAAACAAAAAAACACAGATATTAGGACTAACTGGAATAGGAAGAAAATCGTATACTTACAGAATTTAAATATACCTAAATGAAAGGTTCATTCAAAGAATCAAAATGAAACAAAAATATATTACTGATAAAGATGAATGATAAAGAGATAAACCTGATTAAGACTATAAACTAGAATTACAAATTTTATTTCGATTCGAAGAAGAGGACATACTTTTCGTTAAAATCGCTCAGATTGAAACAGATACAATGGGAGAGATTGTCGAGAAAAGTTAAGTTTTGTTTGAATTGCAGAGACAAGAGATACACTCGTCACAGAGATAGCAACGGGGAGTTGAGTGCGTACAATGATTTTAAGTGATAGACATATAATGACCGTCCGATCTATTTTTAATCATGTGGCTGAGATTAATCGAGAGGGTTCTCTATGGACATCTATATAACATGACCCTCTATGGAAGAAAAGCCTATATATATATATGAATCACTTGAATAAGTGAGGAACTATTTCTTTTACTAAATATGATGGTTGTTTATATTATTTCTTTGAATGATAATTCTAGGACCGTGTTGTATTCTTCGAAGGAAATGCTAGTATTGTATTGTATTTTTAAGAATAGACAAAGTATTGACAAGTTTTTACTTGTGTGTGGATAGTCTTACTGAGCTACTAAACTTGCAGAAGTTAGATTCTTAACTTTAATCATTAGCAAAAAAAGTACAGATCTATGAGTCATGCTGCTTGGGAGGGGGAGTAGCTAGACGGAAAAGAGGTTACAGTTGGTCACTTAATCTGACTTTCGAAGAAATTTGAACAAAAGCAAAATTCGTTTCACAAAACTATCATTGGGGGTTCTAGGGGAACGTGTGCCAAAAGACGTTACTATCAATGGTGCCAAAACAAACTAAATTATACTCAAAAGATCAATTTTTTATCAAGATAAACATAAACCCAAGTCAAATTATTCGCTATATAGCTACAACAGAGATAGATATACACATACAACACAAAAAGATACAAAAAAGGACATTACCAAACAATCTAAATTGAACTCTAAAGATCAAATATTTATCAAGTTAAACATAAACCCATGTAAAATTATTCACTACAAAGCTAAAAAAAATACACACACATATATAACAATATAGATATAAGATAAACCATAGGCATGAGGCAACCCCCCAAATCAAATGCAACTTAATTAGTTAAGTTCTCACAAATCAATTTTTCAAGTACTTGTCAAAAGGCAAAAAATTCAAATTCAACCGCCCATATCCGATCTTTCGAACCAAATCTAGTTTTAACACATTGTAGCAACAAAATACTATAGGCTAAATATCAGGATAGAGAAAAATAAACTTCTTGTTGGAGGGTGTACATAGTTCTTCCATGAGCATAAAGATCCTTCAACCTTTCAAACCACTAGCTTTTTCCTGAAATAAGACATTAAAAAAAATTAGAAGAAAATATGAGAGGGCAACATATCTGATAGATATCTAATTTATTTGAAAAGCAACTTACGGTATCACTCAATGCCCACCATTCTTCTTCTACTAGAGTCAAGATCTCTAGTGGTACCTTCATTGAAAATAGCATGGAGAAATCAATTAGCACCAACTCATAAAAGAATCGACAAGAGAGAGAAAGAAAGATATCTTACTGTTTTATATTTAGGTGGCTGTGGGTGAGTCTCGTAATATCTTGGGAAGAAGTCCACGAACCTAAAATAAAATAAAATCACATTATCAGATCAAAAATCACAAAGAAAAAAAAAATTGAAGTTACATATTCACAAAGAGCAAAAGAATCTTCTTTACAAGGTAATGAATCTTCTTTACAAAGGCGAAATTCTTTTATCTTTTTTTTCAAAATCAAGCAGAGACTAAAATCTGTGGATTGAAGTTTGGGGTCAGTCACATTTGAAAGATGCATTCGTGCTAGCATTTCAAAAATAAGTACGAAAGTAGTACCCTGATTAAGATTTAAGATTTGTGGTTTTGATGAGAAGAAACCAAGTACCCAGTTGCATATGAAGTATCCACAGACTAGTACCATCAATAAATTTTGTCATGTGAGAAAGGCACAAACATATTAAATGTGTATATTATTAAGGCGTATAAACAGCTAATGGCTTCATGCTTTAAATCAAATAACTGATGGCTTCTAATCCAGCATTTTTTTTTATTATTGATCTTTTCTTGCATTGATTTATAGCCTGCCATATAATATTAGTTTCTTAAAAATTTCACATATTTATGTTTTGATTTATTTTATTAGATACTTATCTTTTGAGCTATTATTACCGGGATTGTAACTTTAATACTAGTATTTGCAATCTTTGTGCACTCCCTCTTTATTTATATCATCTACTAAATCTTATGCAGATGCCAGCATCAGAGGAATCCTTAAACAAAGATGCTATCTCAGAAGGCTTAAGTTTCATGCTGCAGACAGTGATTTTTATTTTCTATTTTTAGTTTCACATTAGGACCAGTTAGTAATTTTCATTTCTGGTGGATGCTCGGAGCCTCAAACCATGTAATGTAATTGATGGGTACTTATTAGGATTGCCATTTCATTAGGCAGTTGGTCAGTTGAAAGTTGATTAACATTTCTTGTACCAAAACTGCACTACAAACAGTTGATATCCTCGCAACTCTTTCGTTGCGTTTGGTTGGGATGAATGTATTTTACAAGGAATGGAATGAGGTTGAGAATGGAATGGGTAACCCCATTTCCCTGTTAGAATTCAAACCCTCATATGTATAAGTAAAAGCTGGCATCTAGAATTTGCAAAATAAAAAGTCAGCTATTAAATAAGTATCCAGCTGTGTGTACCAGATAATAAGGAAGAGTACGTGAAATGTAATTGCAGCAGCACAACTATATATTTTCAGGATAAGAGTTGAATGAGGAAGAGTCCAGCAAGATGTCAAACTATTCATATTGTCTAGAAGGATGGAAGCTGCTTGTCATCTGTAAGATCTTAAATGAAGCCCTGCAAATAAGGTAGGCTGAGTTGAAGATTGCACAAAACACAGATGCAGGAACCTAGATATTGAAATTTGATATGCTTGTATTAAATGTATGTCTATGTAAGCAATTAGGTCAGCAACAATATTACTTAAGCAATTAGGTCATCATCTCAGAGCCTATAAATAAGGCATTCCTGCATTCTTGTATATAACACCAATAGTGAGGTTCACAGAGAGAAAGAAAAGAGCTGAAGCTCTTGTGAGAGGAAAAAGATTGCAGTGTGTGTAAACACTTATATATATGTATAAGTTGTATTTCTATTATTAAGAAATAAAAGTAATCTGTTATTATTGTGCTGGTGTAAAAATATTATTGAAATATTTTTTGTGTAAAGCCCATCTACGTTTTCAACAAGTGGTATCCGAGCCAGCGTTCCGTTCAAGAAAATGGCGAATATGGTGCAGCCCAACATTCCGAAGTTGACGGCGACAAATTACGGGAATTGGAGTATCCAAATAAAGGTGTTACTCGGTTCCTACGACAATTGGGATATTGTCGAAAGTGGGTTTAATGAGCCCGCAGATGCAACCGCTGAAGCAGCACTTCCAAATGCCGAGAAGACGGCGTTAAAGGAGTCCCGTAAAAAGGATAAAAAGGCGTTGTACACAATTTTTCAAGGTGTTGATGAATCTACCTTTGAAAAAATTTCAGAAGCAAAAATAGCAAAAGATGCGTGGGAGATTTTGCAGAAATCATTCCAAGGCGTGGAGAAAGTAAAAAAGGTGCGGCTCCAAGTTCTTCGTGGTGAATTCGAAAATATTAAAATGAAGGCCTCAGAAAATATTGGTGAATATGTTACTCGTTTAAAAACAGTGACAAATGAGATGAAGAGAAATGGAGAAAGTCTCGATGATGTTCGGGTCATGGAAAAATTACTCCGTTCGTTGATGAGAAAATTTGATTACGTGGTTACTTCTATCGAGGAGTCAAAAGATTTGTCCACAATTTCCATTGATGAGCTAGTTGGTTCACTTCAAGCGCATGAGCAGCGGATGAACCAGTATGATGATACAAGCCATTTAGAAAAGGCGTTGCAAAGTAAGGTGTCCATTGGTGAAAGTTCAAGCAGTAGCAGTTCTGGTCGTGGAAGAGGTGGCTTTAGAGGTGGCTACCGTGGTGGAAGAGGACGTGGAAGACAGTCCTTCAACAGAAGCCAGAACACTGAAGGTTATCGTCCATCTGGCCATGGTCAGAATTTTAGAGGACGAGGACGAGGAGGATTTCAACGAGGTGACAAGTCTCAATTTCAGTGCTATAATTGCAATAAATTTGGCCATTTCAGTTATGAATGTAGATCACCGAAAGTGGAAGAAAGAAGTCATTTTGCAGCAGCAAAAGAAGACAAAGATATTGGCACTGCTATGTTCCTCACTTATAAAGGCGACGAGGAGAGCAAGAAAAATGTTTGGTATCTTGACTCTGGTGCGAGCAACCACATGACGGGCCACAAGGATTTATTTACGGAGATAGACGAGACCATCAGCGGAGAAGTTACGTTTGGTGATTCATCGAAGATTCCAGTCAAAGGTAAAGGTACAATTACGATTGTATTGAAGAATGGTGAGAAAAAGTTTATTAATGATGTTTACCATATACCTGCTTTGAAAAGTAACATCATCAGTCTTGGCCAACTTGTGGAGAAAGGACATTATATACAGATGCAGGATAATTCTCTCGTCATCAGGAATCGGGATCAAGAATTAATTGCAGATGTGGAGATGTCAAAGAATCGTTTGTTTACACTTGATATACAGACGAAGATGTAGAGGTGTTTGAAGACGGTCATTAAAAATGACTCGTGGTTATGGCATTTAAGATATGGTCATCTTGGTTTTTCTGGTTTAAAATTATTGTCAAAGACGAAGATGGTGGACGGCTTGCCAGAAATCAATGAACCAGAAAATTTGTGTGAAGCATGTGTTAAGGGGAATCAACACAGACAAAGTTTTCCCGTTGGAAAATCATGGAGAGCCAGGAGGCCATTGGAGATAGTTCACACAGATATAGCTGGTCCATTTGATATCCCATCACTTGGAGGTAATAGGTATTACCTAACTTTTATTGATGATTTTAGCAGGAAAAGTTGGGTGTATATCATCAAAGAAAAGTCAGAAGCTCTTGATAAATTCAAGGAGTTCAAAGCACTGGCAGAAAAGCAAAGTGGTCATTATTTGAAGGTACTCAGATCAGATAGAGGAGGCGAGTATACTTCTAATCTGTTCAGAAGTTTTTGTAAAACACATGGAATCAATCATCAGTTGACAACGGCCTATACTCCTCAACAAAATGGCGTTGCAGAAAGAAAGAATCGCACTATTCTTGACATGGCAAGGAGCATGGTGAAAGCAAAGCACATACCGAGAACTTTTTGGGCCGAAGCTGTTCTATGTGCAGTTTATTTGTTGAATCGCTGTCCAACAAAAAGTGTCAGAAATAAAACTCCAAATGAAGCATGGAGCGGGAGCAAACCATCAGTTGGACATCTCAGAATTTTTGGGTGTATTGCTTATGCCCACGTTCCTGATCAGAAAAGAAAGAAGCTGGATGACAAAGGCCAAAAGTGTATTTTTACCGGATATGACAAAAGAAGCAAGGCGTACAGACTCTACAATCCCCTGACGAAGAAATTAATCATTTCTCGAGATGTCGAGTTCGATGAATCAGATTACTGGAGATGGAGCGAGGATGAAAGAAAAGTTGCTGGTTTATTTTTCAATGGTGATGACGATGACGGTGATAACCGGAACATTGAAGATGACGGAGACGATGATCAAACTCCTCCACCAAGTCCAAATCAACAAACTTTTGGATCAACACCATCCACGGGAGGAAGCAGCAGTTCAGGGGGAGCGCCAAGGAAAATGCGGAGTTTGGATAATATATATGAAGCAACAAGTCCGGTACAAACTACCTTTGATTATTCATTGTTTTGCTTAATGGCTGAGTGTGATCCAGTTACATTTGAGGAAGCTTCTGAAGAAAGCAAATGGAATAAAGCCATGGATGAAGAAATTGGCGCAATCAAGAAAAATGATACATGGGAGCTCACAGATCTTCCAGAAGGACACAAAGCAATTGGTGTCAAGTGGGTCTACAAGACAAAGACAAATCAGGATGGTGAAATGGAAAAGCACAAGGCGAGGCTAGTGGCTAAAGGCTACAAGCAGCGATATGGCATTGACTATGATGAGGTATTTGCTCCAGTTGCAAGAGTTGATACCATAAGACTGCTTACAGCAATTGCAGCTCAAAATCAATGGAAGATTTTTCAGATGGACGTGAAGTCGGCATTTCTGAATGGTTATCTTGAAGAAGAAGTCTATATTGAGCAGCCTCCCGGATATGTTCATAAAGGCAAGGAAGATAAAGTCTATCGGCTGAGAAAAGCATTATATGGTTTGAAGCAAGCTCCGCGAGCATGGAATACAAGGGTTGATGAATATTTTCAGAAAAAAGGTTTCGTGAAGAGTCCATACGAGCATGTCCTCTATACAAAGACAAATTCAGGGGGAGATATTATGATCGTGTGCTTGTACGTGGATGACATCATCTTTACAGGAAACAACCCTGGTATGTTTGATGATTTTAAGAAAGTTATGACTAACGAATTTGAGATGACAGATATTGGTCAAATGTCATACTTTCTTGGAGTCGAGGTGAAGCAAAAGAAAGATGGGATTTTTATGTCTCAGAAAAAATATGCGGAGCAAATTTTAAAGAAGTTCAAAATGGAGGAATGCAAGCCGGTGAGCACACCAGCAGAAGCAAGCATAAAGCTCAGAATTGATTCAATGAGGGAGTCGGTAAATCCGACATTGTTCAAAAGTTTAGTCGGAAGTCTGAGGTACCTAACTTTTACTCGTCCGGATATCATGTATGCGGTTGGACTGGTTAGTAGATACATGGAGAAGCCGAAGCAAGATCACTTCATGGCAGCTAAAAGAATTTTGAGATACATTAAAGGTACACTTGATCATGGTTTATTTTACACTCATTCTCAAGATTCAAAATTAGTTGGCTACTCAGACAGTGATTATGGTGGAGATTTGGATGACGGGAAAAGCACTTCAGTTTATGCTTTTCATATTGGTTCAGCAATATTTTCGTGGTCATCAAAGAAGCAACAAACAGTTGCTCTCTCAACATGTGAGGCGGAGTATATGGCAGCAGCAGCATGCGCATGTCAAGCTATGTGGCTAGGCTACATATTGGGCGAGTTAAATCTTGCAAAGGTTGATCCGGTTACTATTTATGTGGATAATAAATCCGCTATTTCACTCGCGAAAAATCCAGTATCCCACAGTCGAAGCAAGCACATTAATATTAAATATCATTTTCTTCGAGAAAAGGTAAACGATAAAATTGTGGAATTGGTGCACTGCAGAACAGAAGAAAATTTAGCCGATATTTTCACAAAGCCATTGAAGCCAGAGATATTTCTGAAAATGAAAAAGAAACTCAGAATGCAGAATCGGGTTTGAGGGGGAGTGTTAGAATTCAAACCCTCATATGTATAAGTAAAAGCTGGCATCTAGAATTTGCAAAATAAAAAGTCAGCTATTAAATAAGTATTCAGCTGTGTGTACCAGATAATAAGGAAGAGTACGTGAAATGTAATTGCAGCACAACTATATATTTTCAGGATAAGAGTTGAATGAGGAAGAGTCCAGCAAGATGTCAAACTATTCATATTGTCTAGAAGGATGGAAGCTGCTTGTCATCTGTAAGATCTTAAATGAAGCCCTGCAAATAAGGTAGGCTGAGTTGAAGATTGCACAAAACACAGATGCAGGAACCTAGATATTGAAATTTGATATGCTTGTATTAAATGTATGTCTATGTAAGCAATTAGGTCAGCAACAATATTACTTAAGCAATTAGGTCATCATCTCAGAGCCTATAAATAAGGCATTCCTGCATTCTTGTATATAACACCAATAGTGAGGTTCACAGAGAGAAAGAAAAGAGCTGAAGCTCTTGTGAGAGGAAAAAGATTGCAGTGTGTGTAAACACTTATATATATGTATAAGTTGTATTTCTATTATTAAGAAATAAAAGTAATCTGTTATTATTGTGCTGGTGTAAAAATATTATTGAAATAATTTTTGTGTAAAGCCCATCTACGTTTTCAACATTCCCTTCTTCACCCAAAGAACTATGGACTTTGCTTGCAGAAAGGTAGTTATAAAGTTCGGCTCCATTTTGCCGAAATGCAGTTTTCTAATGATGAGACACATGGGAGCATTGGAAGGTGCATTTTTTATGGTATTCAGGTGAGTAAGAGGTTAAGTTAACTGCAAAGAAATTTAATTATCGGTGCATACATTTGTCTTCACTGCGAGTCAAATCCTCAATTTCTTCTTATCAAGGGTGAGGGATATCCACTAGCTTACAATGTGGGGGAAAGTTTATCTTTATAACTGTTACATTAACTGATAAGCTTACAGGGTATTCTATTTCTACTATCCACAGACTAGTAGCATCAATAAATTTGAGAAAGGGCACAAACATATTAAATGTGTATATTATTAAGGCGTATAAAAAATTAGAAAGCAAACAATATAAACGTGAGGTTAGAGGTTTACACGAACGAGGAGTGAGCATCCATCTCAGACGCTTTCACACGTACGACCCGCCTTTTCCTTTTCATTGACCTTGAAAAAAATAAAAAGTCATTTCACAAACCAAATCAGAAGAATAAATTTAAATATTAAATTACTTTTTGGGCGCGGTTTCAGAAGCCTTGCTGCGTGTGGTCATAGTTGTTCGAGACGCTGCAACTTCAGCCATGAGCCTTTGGCCGTATCCGGGGTGCGGATCGGGTCTCCCCCTGGGTACCACCTTACTTCTTCTTTCAGGCATGAAGTCAAAAAGCCTAAAAATTTAAACCTCTGAATCAGAATGATAACATACAAAAGATTAGAATCACAGACCTAAACTGTAATTTCAAAAAGAGAGGCTTACAGAGAGAGAGTGTTAGGGCTAGATAATGCACGGGAATTTTGAGATTAGTGAAATGGGTTGAAGGCTTCATTCGGAACCGGTTCGTACGAAAATCGTAAAATATTCGGTCCGAATAGTGCCGGTTCAAACCCGCCCAACCCGTCAAAAAAAACGAACCGAATACGAATTTAATTTTAAAAAACCGGGACCGGCACTAACCCGAGCCCGCACCAGCCGCACGCACTATGCAGATCGCACAGCCCGCACAGGCCCGTTACAATTACAAATTGTAACGCACAGACAACACAACCTATACTTACATACTTGCATACATTTACATCTCCTCCTATTCACACTTTCGCCGATTAAACTCTTTTCCGGCCATGTAATCAATTTCAATTGGAATTCATTTCCAGCGATTACATCACCTCCCGGTAATCATCTCATACTCTTAACCTCTATTTCTATCATAATGTCCCTATATATATATGTGGGGGGTGGGATTGAATTGATGGATTGATGGAGTATGGAGTATGATGGCATGCAAAGATTGGGATTAAATTGACTTTGTTTCGTTTTAAAGGGATACTTCTGACTTTCGTTGGTGATGGATTGTAAGTCGAAGAAGAAGTAGTGTTGTTTTTCAAGAATGATTGAGGACGAGTCCTTAAAAATGAATTGGAGAACGGAAGGGGTAGTGGACCCGTGATCCTTCAGCCCGTGAACCGAGTAATTCGCCAACACGCAGCAACCCATGAACTGCGCACACGAATTAAGTACTGAATCCGAGTTACCTTCTTTAAGTTCAAGCGCAGCCCGGCCCAATTCGCTCACTTGAAGTGCGGTTAAGTGTTCAATTTTTTCAGTTCCAACCAGGCCCGGACCGCACGCCCCGCACGATTGGCCACCTCTAGTTGAAGCCCCCCTTTTTTAAAATATTAAAGGGTAGTGACGTTATTTTTGCATGCCCTCATTTTTATCTTTTAAACATTAGAATTTATTATTATATAAATTTAAATGTTTTAATACTTGTATCATTAAATTTCGCTTTCCAAAAAAAATTATTGAACATTATAATTTAGTAGTGGTATTAAAGTTTAAGTTCACATTATAATTTTTTCTCTTAAATTGATATAATAATAATAATTCAAATTTCAATTATTTTAAAGAACATAAAGAATAATAAAATTTTGAAAGATACAGAACACAAAAAAAATTAAAAATACAAAATATATAAAATAAAGACTAGTTAACATAAAAAAGCTAATTATATAAATTACATAACATAGTTACATAACACACAAAACATAATTACGGAACACAACATAATTAGACAATATAATAATTACAAACAAAATTAGAACACATAAAATATCTCTAAACTATATAGAACTTAAAGAAAGGAAAAAGGAAAAAGGTTAACACGAACATAGTTAAAAAACATAAAAAAAAATAGAAACATAGTCCCCCCTTTTCTTTCCCTTTATATCAATCAATGGAAAATTTTAAAATATGATTTTTTAAATGCAATAAAAATATGCTCACTATCATAATTAGGAGTTACACATTAGTCCCGTCAATGTTAAATATGTTAAATAATATGATAGCTCATTAATGAACTTTGACTTCACCAATATGTGTAAATTAATATTATTATCTTAATGAACTTTGACTTCACCAATATGTGTAAATTAGTATTATCATCTTAAATATTGTGACTGTATCTTGTATCATGCTATTTAAGGTAAAAATAATTTTTTATATAATAACTTATTTAACATAATTTCTAATTATTTTTACCTTTTTAATCAATTCTTCTAATCGTGCTATTTAACGGTACAAATATTTTTTTTATATAATAACTTATTTAACATAACTTGTTATTATTTTTAACTTTTTAATCTTAATTTTTTGCAAATCATGCTATTTAAGGGTACAAATAATTTTTTTTAACTAGTGGCAACCTTATGTAAATAAATTATCATTACAAAAAAAAAGTTAACCCAAAATAACCTTGAAAAAACAAGATAAAAATATTCATCAACAACTTTTAGAAAAGAGGACATAAAACAAAAGTTTATGTTTTAGATATCATACCACTACCACTAACCCTGACACTACTACCACCTATTAACAAAACAAAGATAAATTACAAACTACTCTTAAAAAAATATTCATACTTAATTCAAAACAATAATTATTCTTCAAAATATTCTTCATACTTAATTCATAATAATATATTAATTAGTGAAATAAAATTCTTTCAAAAAACAAATCTTCAATATACACATGCATGTCATTCTTTTTGTTTTAACGTAGATGTGTACACTAAAAATTCATTTTGCAAAATTAATTATATTTAGACTTACATGCATAATATATATGATGTATAAGGCCATGCACACATGAAAGGAGGGTTATATAGACTAATGCATAGCTTTTAACTACTTAAAAATGTAAAATGATATTTATATACACATATCATCATATATGGTTAAAAAAGGTTAGAAAAAAAATGATGAAAAAAAGATTCAATTACCTTATATTTAAGCATATGAAGTCTCAGACTAGCTGTACATTTGATTATACATACTAATGGAAATATGATATGAAAATTTAAAAAGTTTATTCTTACCTCAATTGAGCTAATGAAAAAATATGAGTCCCTTACACTTATATAAAATGAAGGTGAATTGATAAGTCATTTATTCATTGTATTTATAAAAACAAGAACCTGTATGTGTTTAATGTATTAACTGTATCTGTTTAATGTGTGTCTTAATTAACGTGTACCTATTTAATATGTTTTGTCACCGAGGAAAATTAATATGTTAACATATTGTCAACTCTGCAGATAAAACAAGTGAGGGATATTATAGTAATTCCTGATCACTGCATGGAGTAAATTTTTACTGCATTTAGCACCACCCTTTTAAAATAAGTAACTTATGACTTAAGTGTAATAAGTGACATATATGTAATAACTAGTTTTCAACAGATAAGTTAATTTTGGTATTTGAATATTTTACCTAAAAGTAAAGTTTGATAAAATGATTTATAAGTTATAATGTTTTAAAAATTTTAATAATAATTTATTGAGTATAGAAATATATAAATTAATTAAAATGCAATTTTTTATTTAATTATTACAATGCTCAAACAAATAGATCGATAGATTACAACATTTATGCTCTATTACGAATTCTACTAGCAATAATGTCACGTAGCGCAATCCATCTACCGTCGCTGTCAGTTTCATCTATCTCGACCTCTCCACTTTCATTAGTTATTGTAGTAGAATCCGGAAGAATGTAACTTTCTCTTTCGGATATGCGAAATGTCATGTCACTACAATTTGATTTTCTAATATAGTTATGAATCGCCATTGTAGACAGAACTATATCAGTTTACGTCTCTATCTTATACATCGACATATTTGCTAAAATAGCAAATCTAGCTTTCAATACCTCGAATGTTTGCTCAATAACCATTTTACAAGAAGAATGAAGATGATTATATTTTTCTTTAGGATTACGTGGTACACGTTCGCTGCCATCATCCCGACGAAAATCTGCAAGATGATATCTAATGCTTGATACTTTATACGGAACTATGTATCCTTTTTGTGTGCATAACCTACATCTACAAGAGAGAATTGTGTTTTCCATTTGGATGTGGAAAATTCATATTCCCTTGAATTGTAGCCTCATTTAAAATACAAGTACCCTCAGGGGCGGATCCAGAATTTCAAAATCACTGGGGCTTGGATAAAATAAGTAACTAGTTTAATAACAAAATCGTAAGTTAACATAGGCATGGGAAAACATAATCACAAAGTTAAAGTAAGGGTGTTCAAAAAATTTATCAAACCGTAAATCTGGACCGAAACACGGCAATTCGCATCAAGAAAAACCGAAATCACTAAAATCATTTTTAATTGTTCGATAAACCAGATTGTTCACGCATAAATTATTTGATTATGGTTTATAGTAAATAAAAATCGTTTAGACCAAACTAGACTGTCATATAATGTGACGCCCTCAATCTCGGGGTTAGGAAATGAGGACCCACACACTATTATATTATCAATAATTAAGCCATAAAACCCCGATTAAACTATAACAGGATCTACACAGGATTAAGTTTGAGACATAATTACAATTGCCAACCATAACATAAATATTACAACCCAAATTACCATTTAATTCAAAATAAATCGATTCCAACTTGGAACCGACAGATAACCCATTGTATCTTTTACAAAGCCTTCCATCTAAACGCGTGCTCTCACGTCCGATCACTACTTGCTCTGGCCATCCTTTTTGCTTAACTGCCATGGTTAGATAAAACATATGAGCATAAAAAGCTCAGCAAGTAACTAAACGGCAGTTCTATAAAACAAAAATATCAATATAACAATAAACTTTTGAGGCATTCTACTTTCTATCTCTAGGTGGCAGATTTCTATCTTTGGTTGAGCGAAGGTAATAAGGAAAGGTTCGGGCTTTCAAGAATTAAAGTTTAAGAGAATGTGAAAGCCGACATTCATCTCAAATAAGAAACAAGATCTCAATAGATCTCAATTGACAATAGAGTAACTATTCGAACTTTGGGACGTTAATTTCAATATTGACAACAGTGTCAATGATACGAATCAACAATCTCAATGATATGAATTAACAATCTCAATGATACGAATCAACATTCTTAATGATATGAATCAACAATCTCAATGATACGAATCAACATTCTCAATGATATGAATCAACAATCTTAATGATATGAATCAACAATCTCAATGATATGAATCAATAATATCAATGAAATGAATCAGGGTTCTCGAATTCTATAACTCAAACAAAATCACAATTCATCTCGTTTAAATTCATTTTCATTTTAAGTAGCAAATGCTAAAAAATGTAATCAATTATTCTATAATAAAGCAATAGGGAACCCTTGACTGGAATTCTTACATGTTATATAATAATACGGGTGATCAGCCCGTACCGACCCCCATCTGGTCGTTATGGTACCTATGACATAATTTCAGCCTTAAACTGGACTAGCCCCGCTAGCCTCTTATATCATTGGACTAGTCCCACTAGTCTCTTATATCCAATCCGTCAGGAATTCATTTGAAAAACCTTTGGAAGAAAGAAAGGTTAACTAAGTTCATTTTAACATTACCAAGAATTATGAAATCATTCATACTCTTTCAAGTCGAAAATCATTCTTAAGTTCAATTCAAGATTCAAAAGAAGTGAACTTATCAAAAGCAATAAAAGTCAATATCAGGGACTTGATCAAATGATAAACAAGATATACTATCTTGGAAATCGAAATGATACCAATAATCAATACTCGACAAGATATATGGATTATCAAGGAATCAAACTGGTATTTGAGAAAGTTTACAAGACAATCTTGGAAACAGGGACTCATAAGGTTATCAAAGAACAAGGGTAAAGTATTAAGCATCAAGACAATAAAGTTTCTATCGAGGTTCATACAGGAGCTGAATCAAAGTATCAGGGTGCAATATCCAGGTTTCTCAGGAATCAATAACATGTTAATCATAAGGCTCAATAAGGCATTACAACAAAGTATCGGGGAACAATATCAAGGTTCTTCGGGAATCAACAATAAATTAATCAAAAGGATCAATAAAGCATTATAACAATTCTCTACTTTATAATGGCATCACAATATCCTCTTTATAAATAATTCAAAGTAAAGGCAGGGTTACTTGCCTCAAGTCGCTTTCCTGTTTCACCGAAGTTGAACTACTGCCACCTAAGATCACTTTCCCCTTTTCTATCATGTATGCCTCTACTATCCGAATCTACAATCAAAACGAAACCCTAATTAGTTTCTTAACTCACGTTCCCGGAACTTTTACTCGATACGATAACTCGATTATACTCTTGACTCGAACTATACGAGTATAGCTTATACACATATACACATAGCACATAACATAACACATTCTGTACTCACAGCCTTTATACCTTTATATATATTCAATAATCAACTTAGACTTGCCTTTATCTCAAATCCAACTATTATAACTCATACGAGTACACGATTCATTCACAACTAAATCTTTATGACCATAACTAAACACATATGCACTTAATTTTACATATTAGCACTTATTATCACATTTCCATCTTTTACAACTCGACCTTATCAATCAATCAAGTCAAATTACTTTCCCTTTTATTAAACGTCTCAATTCGGCGAATCGGGTCACGTCCCGTCTAACATCCCGTCGCTAATCGATCCTTTAACTATATCACAAAAACTCTTTTATTTTTATCAGTTGACACATCAAACTGGAACATAAGTTCCACAAGAATACATCTATTCACATAAGTACTCGACTAATCACATAATTATATTAATCTCGTAATTAATTCCTTTAATCGCTTTACAAAAGTCTCGATCGTTATATATAATAATATATATAAATTCTACTATATACCTACAAGTTAAGATTATAAACTACGATTGAGTTTTAAGGCGAATGGTAATAATTGCTGGAGTGTGGTCAATTTTTTTAACATAAATAAATTTGAAACTATTTATTTAATATGTATTGATATAATTTTATAATATTTATTTAAGTATTTAAATATTTATTACCTTTGATTTGATTTGATTTGATTTACAAAATCAAAATAGAATGTACTAGCCTGCGTAATTTTGGTCAGATATTGTCTTCATAAATTGTGTGAGTTGGGCTTATAAATTTTCTAACTGGGCTAAACTTGCAGCACGACCGAATGAAGAATAAATATTAAATGGATCCAAAAAATTTGACCTGGGCTGGAGCCAACCCTAGCCCAGCCCACGATCCGCCCTTGAGTACCCTCTTGCATATGAACTATCCACAGACTAGTACCATCAATAAATTTGAGAAAGGCACAAACATATTATATGTGTATATTAAACGTATAAAAAATTACAAAGCAAACAATATAAACGTGAGGTTAGAGGTTTACACAAACAAGGAGTAAGCATCCATCTCAGATGCTTTCACACATACGACCCCCTTTTCCTTGACCTTGAAAAAAATAAAAGTCATTTCACAAACCAAATCAGAAGAATCGATTTAATTATTAAATTAACGAGGTTTCAGAAGCCTTGCTGCGTGTTGTTCGAGACGCATCAAGAAGTACATATTTCCCATATTTTGTAGAATCGTTTTTCTTATATTATATTATATTTTAATTTTTTTGGTCAAGATATTATATTTTAAATTAAGTAATATCTTATAATGTAATTGTGATTTTATTCAAAAATATTTAAATTCTAATAATAAAATTTAAACTGTTTTTCGGTATTTATGGGAAAAATATAGAAATTTGAAAATTAGTGTTTATTAGTGTATTTTATATATTTACTAAATATAAAATGAAAATATATTATCGATCACAAATGTATAAACAGCTAATGGCTTCATGCTTTAAATCAAATAACTGATGGCTTCTAATCCAGCATTTTTTTTTGTTATTGATCTTTTCTTGCATTGATTTATAGTTGTTTTTACCAAAATTTGTGGGTTAAAAGCCAAGTCTAATACGATTTAGTGTTTAAGTAATTAAAGAAAGAAAGTAAGAATAAGAACGATAAATGTAATCGACACAAGCAAATGTGACGCGGAAAACCTCCTTGAAAGGGTAAAAACCGCGGGTGGGACGATACCCAACCGAAATAATTCCACTATAAATATGAAAAGGATTACAAGATATTACAAGAAGATGCAATACAAGAATTATGGAAAATAGTCCCCGACGCCCAGTTCTTGTGTATAGTTGTAGAGATCAAGTATTAGAGGTGTTATAGCTTGTGTAGGTGATGTAAGATTGTGTATTGTTATATCAAATATATGAATAATGTTGGATAATATATGAAGTACCGTGTCTAGATGAGTAATGAAGAGAATAATTGTAAAAGATGAAGTTGTAGAATTGTAGTCTAAGTAGAAGTGTGTAGTGAAATTGTAGAAAATGAATTCATTGTATTTTTATTCCTCTCCACCATTTATGTACGCTTTTTTAATGTTCTCCCATGTTCTTCACTCATTCCTATAGTTTAGGGATAAGGAATAACCCCCTCCTAGTTTCTAGGAACGTTTTAAGACTAATTCATATGTATTCCATTTAAGTAAGGCTAATATATTCGTCTTACATAATTGGACTAGTCCAACTAGCCTCTTATATCCAATACGTCAGGAATTCATTTGAAAAACCTTTGGAAGAAAGAAAGGTTAACTGATTCATTTTAACATTACCAAGAATTATGAAATCATTCAGATTTTTTCAAGTCGAAAATCATTCTTAAGTTCAATTCAAGATTCAAAATAAGTGAACGAATCAAAAGCAATAAAAGTCAATACCAGGGACTTGATCAAATGATACACAAGATATACTATCTTGGAAATCGAAATGATATCAACAATCAATACTCGACAAGATATATGGATTATCAAGGAATCAAACTGGTATTTGGGAAAGTTTACAAGACAATCTTGGAAACAGGGACTCATAAGGTTATCAAAGAACAAGGGTAAGTTATTAAGCATCAAGACAATAAGGTTTCTATCGAGGTTCATACAGGAGCTGAATCAAAGTATCAGGGTGCAATATCAAGGTTTCGCAGGAATCAATAACATGTTAATCATAAGGCTCAATAAGGCATTACAACAAAGTATCGGGGAACAATATCAAGGTTCCTCGGGAATCAACATTAGGTTAATCAAAAGGATCAATAAAGCAATATAACAATTCTCTACTTTATCATGACATCACAATATCCTCTTTATAAACAATTCAAAGTAGAGGCAGAGTTACTTGCCTCAAGTCGCTTTCCTGTTTCACCGAAGTTGACCTACTGTCACCTAAGATCGTTTTTCCCTTTTCTATCATGTATGCCACTACTATACGAATCTACAATTAAAACCAAACCCTAATTAGTTTCTCAACTCACGTTCCCGGAACGTTTACTCGATACGATAACTCGATTATACTCTTGACTCGAACTATACGAGTATAGCTTATACACACATACACATAGCACATAACATAACACATTCTGTACTCACAACCTTTAACAACATCTATTTTGTTGTCCCTGCTGAAGATGGAACAATCAAATTGTCTAGTGTTATTTGATCCACTTTGATCTATCCATACTGGAGATGAAACAAACAGCTAGTCTATAGTTGCAATAACAAAACTAGCTTTTGGAAAATAAAAGAAAAAGCTCACAATAACTTCATAATCAATTTTTTGTAAGACAACTAATTTGTTTAATATTTCAACTAAATAAGGCTTTAATGATACAGTACACTCGAACAACCATGTTGCTCAAGAGATGATCTGTAGGATGTAGTTTAGTATAGTAACTACTCTACTATAAAATCAAAATTTCTATCTAAAAGTTTAGAATACAATAGAATCCAAGCAAGCCACAACAACTATAAAGTAAAACAGCAAAAAATCACTTGAAACGAAAAGGAAGACACATTAACTGTAACAACTATATGATAGAATTAACTATTTATTTTATTTATTTGTTAAATTTACTATTCGATTTTATAGCAGAAACATAAATACAAACTAAAAAAATTGGTCGTAGTATTAAGGATTAAACTGTAGGATATAACTAAGTTATGTAGCTATGGAATCAAAAGGTCTATCTGAAAGTTCACAGTAGAATTAAAGGCACATAGAAACTCATATGAATATACAAAAGGAACCACATTAACTGATTCTAACATGGACGCTCAGACAATTCACATAGAAACTCTAATATAAAAGGCTATATGAATATACAAAGTAACCACACAAACTGATTTAATATAAGGCCACCTGGAGACAAAACTCACCACCGAAATTCCCACATAACTTAATTTTATTATAGAAGCTCATATGGATACAAAAAAGAAATGCAAAAATAAGGTACATAAATTGATTCTTATATAGGAAATTTGGATAAAAAGGAACTAAATAACATATGATGTTTTAAATACTAATTTGATTCTATAGTAGAATCAAAAGGACAACATAAAAAGTTCGTGCAAAAAACTTGTTCAGTAATCAATTTTCATCTCTTCAAAAAATTTTAATTCAACCTCTCCAAGAATTTGTTGCAGAATCAAAATTTTTATATTAAAACTATAAAAACCAAAAAAAAAAATATTAATTTCATTCCTAGAATCAAAATTCTAACCCAAAATCGTTAGTGTATGTCATCAAAAATTATTGTACAAAATTGTTGTTATAAAATACAAAATTAACTTCAATAAAATAGCATAAATTTTACTTGTTATATATATATATATATATATATATATATATATATATATATTTTCTAAATGTAGATTCTATTACAGAATCAAATTTAAGTACATATTTATATAAAAAAAGATTTAGGTATATAATTTTCTCATATGATTCTTCAGTAGAAACCACTAATTGAGCAAAATGGCAATAAAACAAATAATAATAATAAAAAAACATTGCAACCATAAGATAAGAACTCTAACTGGAAACATCTTCAAAACAAAAAAAACACAGATATTAGGACTAACTGGAATAGGAAGAAAATCGTATGCTTACAGAATTTAAATATACCTAAATGAAAAGTTCATTCAAAGAATCAAAATGAAACAAATATATATTACTGATAAAGATGAATGATAAAGAGATAAACCTGATTCAGACTATAAACTAGAATCACAAATTTTATTTTGATTCGAAGAAGAGGACATACTTTTCGTTAAAATCGCTCCGATTGAAACAGATACAATGGGAGAGATTGTCGAGAAAAGATAAGTTTTGTTTGAATTGCAGACACAAGAGATACACTCGTCACAGAGATAGCAACGGGGAGTTGAGTGCGTACAATGATTTTAAGTGATAGACAAATAATGACCGTCCGATCTATTTTTAATCATGTGGCTGAGATTAATCGAGAGGGTTCTCTATGGACCTCTATATAACATGACCCTCTATGGAAGAAAAGCCTATATATATATATATATGAATCACTTGAATAAGTGAGGAACTATTTCTTTTACTAAATATGATGGTTGTTTATATTATTTCTTTGTATTCTTCGAAGGAAATGCTAGTATTGTATTGTATTTTTAAGAATAGACAAAGTATTGACAAGTTTTTACTTGTGCGTGGATAGTCTGACTGAGCTACTAAACTTGCAGAAGTTAGATTCTTAACTTTAATCATTAGCAAAAGAAAGTACAGATCTATGAGTCATGCTGCTTGGTAGGGGGAGTAGCTAGATAGAAAAGATGTTACAGTTGGTCACTTAATCTGACTTTCGAAGAAATTTGAACAAAAGCAAAATTCGTTTCACATTTTTAGGGGTCCAAAACTATCATTAGGGGTTATAGGGAATGCGTGCCAAAAAACGTTACTATCAATGGTGCCAAAACAAACTAAATTATACTCAAAATATCAATTTTTTATCAAGATAAACATAAACCCAAGTCAAATTATTCACTTTATAGCTATAACAGAGATAAATATACACATACAACACAAAAAGATACAAAAAAGGACATTACCAAACAATCTTAATTGAACTCTAAAGATCAAATATTTATCAAGTTAAACATAAACCCATGTAAAATTATTCCCTACAAAGCTAAAAAAAATACACACACATATATAACAATATAGATATAAGATAAATCATAGACATGAGGCAGCCCCCAAATCAAATGCAACTTAATTAGTTAAGTTCTCACAAATCAATTTTTCAAGTACTTGTCAAAAGGCAAAAAAATTAAATTCAACAGCCCATATCCGATCTTTCGAACCAAATCTAGTTTTAACACATTGTAGCAACAAAATACTATAGGCTAAATATCAGGATAGAGAGGATAAACTTCTTGTTGGAGGGTGTACAGAGTTCTTCCATGAGCATAAAAATCCTTCAACCTTTCAAACCACTTGGCTTTTTCCTGAAATAAGACATTAAAAAAAATTAGAAGGATAATGAGAGGGCAACATCTCTGATATATATCTAATTTATTTGGAAAGTAACTTACGGTATCACTCAATGCCAACCATTCTTCTTTTGCTAGAGTCAACATCTTTAGTGGTACCTTCATTGAAAATAGCATGAAAAATCAATTAGCACCAACTCATAAAAGAATCGACAAGAGAGAGAAAGAGAGATATTTTACTGTTTTATATTTAGGTGGCTGTGGGTGAGTCTCGGGAAGAAGTCCACGAACCTAAAATAAAATAAAATCACATTAATAAAATCAAAAAGAAAAAAAATTGAAGTTATACATTCACAAATAGCAAAAGAATCTTCTTTACAAGGTAATGAATATTTATAGCCTATATATATAGTTCCAACTCATATCTTCTGACTACCAAATTGATCACCATAACTCTCGGTGGTACGTGGCGCGTGAAAAGTGTCTCATGGGCTCATATTATAACTTAATCCTAAGGCCTGGAATGGAACTAGGTAGACAACTGAATGAAACAAGAATTAAACATAGTGCACAATTTGTGAAGTGCAGTGCATAACCCAAAACCAACATATCATAAATTTAGCCTCAAACAGAATTGTTAATCACGTGCCTATTATTTGTTCATTGAAGATGTAGTCCTGATTATATCCTCTTAACACCAGTACAAATATTAGAAAAGTGTCTCATGGGCACTATATGCTTGGGCCAATAAGTCCCCTGAGTATTTGAGAGAGAATTTGAGCGGCGAATTTTTTTTATCTTTTTTTTCAAAATCAAGCAGAGACTAAAATCTGTGGATTAAAGTTTGGGGTCAGTCACATTTGAAAGATGCATTCGTGCTAGCATTTCAAAAATAATTACGAAAGTAGTACCCTGATTAAGATTTAAGATTTGTGGTTTTGATGAGAAGAAACCAAGTACCCGGTTGCATATGAAGTATCCACAGACTAGTACCATCAATAAATTTTGTCATGTGAGAAAGGCACAAACATATTAAATGTGTATATTATTAAGGCGTATAAACAGCTAATGGCTTCATGCTTTAAATCAAATAACTGATGGCTTCTAATCCAGCATTTTTTTTTATTATTGATCTTTTCTTGCATTGATTTATAGCCTGCCATATAATATTAGTTTCTTAAAAATTTCACATATTTATGTTTTGATTTATTTTATTAGATACTTATCTTTTGAGCTATTATTACCGGGATTGTAACTTTAATACTAGTATTTGCAATCTTTATGCACTCCCTCTTTATTTATATCATCTACTAAATCTTATGCAGATGCCAGCATCAGAGGAATCCTTAAACAAAGATGCTATCTCAGAAGGCTTAAGTTTCATGCTGCAGACAGTGATTTTTATTTTCTATTTTTAGTTTCACATTAGGACCAGTTAGTAATTTTCATTTCTGGTGGATGCTCGGAGCCTCAAACCATGTAATGTAATTGATGGGTACTTATTAGGATTGCCATTTCATTAGGCAGTTGGTCAGTTGAAAGTTGATTAACATTTCTTGTACCAAAACTGCACTACAAACAGTTGATATCCTCGCAACTCTTTCGTTGCGTTTGGTTGGGATGAATGTATTTTACAAGGAATAGAATGAGGTTGAGAATGGAATGGGTAACCCCATTTCCCTTCTTCACTCAAAGTACTATGGACTTTGCTTGCAGAAAGGTAGTTATAAAGTTCGGCTCCATTTTGCCGAAATGCAGTTTTCTAATGATGAGACACACGGGAGCATTGGAAGGTGCATTTTTTATGGTATTCAGGTGAGTAAGAGGTTAAGTTAACTGCAAAGAAATTTAATTATCGGTGCATACATTTGTCTTCACTGTGAGTCAAATCCTCAATTTCTTCTTATCAAGGGTGAGGGATATCCACTAGCTTACAATGTGGGGGAAAGTTTATCTTTATAACTGTTACATTAACTGCTAAGCTTACAGGGTATTCTACTAGATGTTCTAGAAATTTCTGTTAAGTAGCTGTCCTCCAAATAAAAGTAGGGAAACCGTGAATTTCTCAATGACATAAGCTTGATATATACTCTGCTTTACAGCATCCAAATACTGTAAGCTTCATGGATGTTGCATCCAAGGAAATCAGTTGTTGGTAATATACGAGTACTTGGATAACGACAGTCTTGTCCAGCATTCTCAACCATAAGTAATATAGGTTTTTGTCTGCAGTACACACCATTTATTTGGTGGTTAATAGTCTGTAACTGGAAGTGAGCTCCTTCGATTATAAAAGGCAGTAGGTTTTTGTCTACTTACAATCCAACTTTAAGTAATTATGTGGAATTCTCCTTGCCAGAGGATATATGGCTCCAGAATATGCAATGCTGGGTCACTTGACTGCTAAAGCAGCTTTGGTATTTTTGCATTCGAGACTGTTAGCGGGAGAAGCAACACAATTTACATAGTAGAAGAGAACTTTATGCATCTTCTTATCGGGTAAGAGTGTGCTTCACTGACCACGATGTTTCCCATGTTTTGTTATGTTTCTGTTAAACTCAGTCACACAAAGCCCGAGCATAAGGCTGGGCATGCATAATCATGGTGTTAATGTTCTTGGTTTCCAGGTGAAAATCTGCCCACATATGACTATTGAGCCAAATAAAATTTTGTTGTAAATATTGTAAGGTGTAAAATAATTAGTTACAGTTAATAGGTGGTTGGTGTCAGTTTAAATTGCAAGTATAAGTGATAATTGTTTTTACCAAAATTTTGTGGGTTAAATGCTAAGTTGTATCGATCTAATTAATTGAGATATAAATAAGTAATGAATGCAAAAACACAAGAAGTTGGTGACGCGAAAAACCCGGGAAAAGGAAAAAACCACGGGCGGGATTGTGTACCCGACCTAAAAGGATTTTCACTAGTTTATGATTGAGGTTACAAGCGTATGAGAGAGCACTAATGATCTTAGAGTTATATGTTCTTAGATTGATCCCCCTTTTTACAAGTAGAACGAATTCTTATATATCACCACTTCTCCTCCCAGCCGTTGTATTCGAAAAATGGGTTTTCCCTTCAAGTTGTTAGCCCTATCTCCCATTTCCTCCATTTTCTCCTATATTTCTCTCCACCTCTTTGCTCCCTCCTTTCTTTCGGTTATTGAATTGGGTAGTGATGTTTATCTGAATAATGTTATAAATCCGGACGGTTGATGACTTAGTCTTTCCCCACTGATTTCGTTAGTTGACTATCCAGGACGTCAAGCCTTGATTCCCGTCAAGTCGTCTTGCATACATCTTCTGCCGTCATGTCTTTTCACATCGTGTCATGTCAAAATATAGGCATAACAATAGCTCCGGATTTTGTTAATTTATTTAATTAACAAAATTCATCCACCCGATGCCGTGTTTTACTTTCCAAGCGTTAGAGTAATTGAGTGGTCATTCATCTCTTAGATCTTCGTGTAGATTCCTGTTGATATGCATACATTGTCCTTTCACCTCTCCATAAAACTCTTCCTGATGTTTATCACTTAATTTTCACGTCCCTATATACACTCTTACTCCTTCATTGTGCATTCATCTTTTCCCCAAATCTCGTAGAAAAAATCAACTGAAAACCCTTCTTTTTCCCATGGCCAAAAAGAGTGTTCGCAGCTTAGAGAGTCACCATGAATCTTCTCGCCTGTCATCCGAGAGCCCTGAATGGGTCATTACTAACCTTCTGGATTCTCGTGATAGTCAACCGAGTCTTATCAAGTCTGAATGATTCAAAGAATTGAAACTGCTTTTTCACTCCGACGTCAATCTCATAATTCCAGACTCTTCTATCGGGCCGATTCCTACAGAAAGGGTTGGATTTGTTTTTATTTCTATCCCTTTGATGTTAGTTTAACTTTCCCCTTTTTAAAGTTTGTTGTTGGAGTGCTGAAGGCACTTAACGTGTCTCCCGGACAGGTGATGCCCTTCGCATGGAGGACGTTGGCCTGTTTTGACGCCATCGAAGATAAGCACAGGTTGAACATTAGCGTCGAAGTGGTGAAACATTCTTATAGTCTTAAGAAATTCCATAACTGCAGAGTAAGTTTCACCAATAAGGACACTGAGGACCCCTTGATATTGAACAACGAGACGGTCAATGACTGAAATTAGAAAAAGGATTATGTATTTACTGAGAAGAAGTCGTTAGGAGAAGATTCTGATTATCTGCTTGAACATTGGAACAACACGGGTAATTTTCCTATATTTGTCTGCTTTTCCTTTTTACACTTTATATTGATGTTGTTCTTCATTTATCTGTCCTTATAGTCTAGTAATTCCGTTATTGCTGTAGTGTTTCTTATTCTCATACTTTGTTCATATGTTCCTGTTTGTAGTTGTATACACCATGACTTGTTTATCTTTTTTCAATCATTTGCATGTAGATTGTGATTTCGAGTTTGACAAAAGTGATGAGGCGACAAAAGCTATTGTGGCCAAAATCCGGGCTCTGCCCGTTTCTGAAAAACTCTGGCCCAATTATCTCAGTCGCCCCATTCGCAATGCTAGTAGAGTAAATGTACATGATTTTATTGTCAACATGAAGAATATTCAACTGAAAAACGAGGCGGGTGCTTCTAGGAAGGCTGGGTCCAAGTCTGTTGCTCAGAGGACCAGAGGGAAGTTGGTTGTGTCTTCTGCCATCAAGTCGGCGCACTCGATACAGAGTTTGTCTTCCGAGACCCTAGAGAGCCACAAGAGTGACCAGAACATTGAGATGAGTTCAGGACGCATGTATGCCAAAGGTATGCGTCGTGTCTTCTCTTTTATGTCATATTTGCTTCTAGCTTTTTGGATTTACTGTTTATCTTGGATTGAGCCTTGCTTTCTAATTGTAGAGTTTGAGCCCCCCATTATCAAACCTTTGTTAATATCCGGTAAAGATCTGTTTAACAAGATATGTCGTAAAGAGAAGTCTACTGAGACTGGTTCTTCTGAAGCCCTTATGTTGTCTATCCCTTTGCTAACCCCTCATGTTATCCCTACATCTAAAAAGGTGAGGGTCAACCCTTCTGCAACGACCATTAGCTCAGACGTTCCCACACCTTTATTGACCCAACGTTATGCTATTAGCTCCGATCCTGCCTCGTTCGCCCGCCTTCTAGGTGACATGGTGCTCCCCCAATAGTATGATAGTCTCTCCGCAAAAGGATTGGAAGACATATTGGACAACGCTGCTGGATAATCTTTTCATGTAAGCTATCCTTGTCATATCTTCTTATCGTCTCTAAGTATTTTTCTCTGTGTCTAAATTTCTTTATTGAATGTATCGCAGGCTCTTCAGAGTATTCTTGTTGCTCGTGAAATTTACAATCATAAGATGCAATCAGCAAAGGAGCTAGAGGCGGAGCATAAAGGGTGTCATAAGAAGATAAAAGCTGCTGAAGGGTTGTCAAGGGAGAGGTTGAATAGCTTGAATGATTTGCAGAAAGAGTTCGATGAATTTGCGACTAAAGTCCCTTGAAAACGTCATGCGCTCCGAAGCTGAGAAGGTTGTCCACCAGCAGATCATGCGCACTAGGGTGGACACTATGCTGGAGTATCATCGAGGTGAGTGGAAGTCCTAGAATGTACCGGAGACTGTCAAGATTTACAATAAGGACTTTCCCGATGATGCCTTCTAGTTGGATGAGTTTACCAGCCCTGAGGATGATGATGTCAAGATGAAGTCTCCCAATGAAGAAGATCAAGAGGACAAGTGACGTGGTTCACTTTTTATAATTTATGTTTAATTACTTAAGACTTTTGTTGGTTTATTTTTGCTTGAACTTATGTTGCTTGAATTTCGTTTTACCGTACTCTTTATCCCTGTTTCGCCTTGGTGGCGGGGGGTCTTTGCTCGTATTTCTAATCGTATGATTGCTTTTGTTTCATAATCTTTGAATGTCGTTTTCATCTTGCATCCTTGATCTTATATCAGGATATGTTAGTTAAAATATATCTACTTTTCCGTAGAGGAATTCATGCTCTTATGCGTAATTATTTATCCCATAAAGAGAAATACCATCCGATTTGACTAAGTCGTAAAGTGTGGATAGGTAAACAAATTCTGGATTGTAATAGTTTTTGACAACCTACGTCATTTATTTAATAGGTTAGACATAACTTCTACTTGATTAATTGAAAATTAACTCACGATCTTTATCAACATGTTATTTATATGTAAAAAAGTACTTGTCCATACTTTGACGTCGTCTTTATCTAATTTGTTAATACACGTTGGTGCATGCACTCGTAAAGTGGTTAAGAGGCCTTTTTCCCTCTTGAAACACACCAGTGTTGACATGATAATGTTGTCTCTTGTCTTGTATGAACATTATGTAATTTTATAAGAGAGTTTTGTGTATTATATATTTTTTGTTTTTAAAGGGACACGTTGTATTCCACTTATTGCTCATTGTACTTTTCTTTTGAATTCATGTAGTTGAGATTGGGTGATCGGCCCTCTCTCCGTTGTTGAAGTATTATGATACCATATTATAAATGTGCACGAATAGTTTTTGACAGGATATGATTCGTATTAAACAAAGGCGACAATTAGAATAAACACTACATGACATGATTCATACATTGGAGTAACATGTATCACATAGTGCAGATTATAAAGCATTAATCAAACAAGAATTCTCCACATAGCATTTTTGCATAACAAATTTCCCAAATCAAATAGCATAAAAAGATCCAAGGTCTACTGACAACTGTCCTAATGACTTATTTTCAGAAATCGAAATAAAAAAGATAAAGTTCAGAATACTTTACACTTGATAGAGTTTCAGGTGTAAAGCATTCCTGCTTCTAGGTATCTGAATCTCGTCCATAGTCGACAGCTGATAAGCCCCACGTCCTACGACTGCATCGATAAAATACGGTCCTTCCTATGTGTCCGCAAATTTCCCTGTTGTCACGTCCGTAGTGTTCTAAAAGGTTTTCCTGAGGACTAGATCTTCGACACGAAAGGATTTTATGTGAACATGTTTATTATAGGTGTTAGCTACCCTTTGTTGATAGGATGCCATTCGTATCTTAGCTGCTTCTCGAGTCTCATCCACTATGTCTATGTCATGACTTAATTCAATGTTGTTCGCATCAGTTGTTTGGAGTCCGTATCATGCTGTCGGCACCATCACTTCAGTTGGCAGGACGACTTCAGTTCCATAAACCAAACAATATGGCGTGTGTCCCGTAGACGTCTTGGGTGTTGTCCTGTCCGACCACAATACCCATGGAAATTCTTCGGCCCATCTTCCTTTGCACGTCGTCAATCTCCTTTTCAAGTTATTGATCACAATCTTGTTGCTTGATTCAGCTTTCCCGTTGGCTTGAGGATATCTTGGTGTAGACTAGACTAACTTTATGTTCCATCTTTTGCAAAATGCTTCCGTCTTATCAGTGATGAACTGTGACCCGTTATCACAAACAATTTCAGATGGGACACCGAACTTGCAAAGAATGTTTCTTTTGATGAAAGATATTACTTCTTTTGATGTGACTTGTTTGAATGCTTCAGCTTCAATCCATTTCGAGAAGTAATCCGTCATAGCTAGCATGAATACTTTTTACCCTGGTGTTGTCGGCATTTTTCCCACGATGTCCACCCCCCACTTCATGAATGACCAGGAAGGAATAGAAACATTGAGGCATTCTGATGGCTGATGTATAACGGGTGCATGTCGTTGACAAGCATCACACTTCTTTGTGTAGTCAAGAGCATTATGTCTTAATGTTGGCCAATAATAGCCTAGACGTAATGCTTTCAAAGACAAAATCCTCCCATTAGTGTGATTTCCACACTCTCCTTCATGTATGTCTCTAAGCACCATGTCCGCCTCGTACCTCTTCAAACATTTTTACAATAATCCCGTGGAGGACTTCTTGAACAATTCTCCATCAATGATTGTAAACCTTGATACCTTCATTTTCATGGCTTTAGCCTCATTGATGTTGTCAGGTACGATACCTGATAACAAGTAGTCCTTGTAGGTTTGAATCCAGTTGTCTACGTCACCATTGTTTGTGTCGTCATGTTGATCTAACAATAGAACTTCTATGTCTCAAGTTAGCCTTTCTATAGCAGGCTTCAAGATGTGAATGACTGGAATGTTGTTCAATGTGAAATTCTGGAAGATAGCTCCTAAGCCAGCCAGAGCATCGGCCTGCACGTTATCTTCTCTCGGGACTTGTTGTATGTCAAATTTGTTAAAATGATTCTTCAACTCTTTGAAAATGTTTAAATAAGCAATCATTTTAGCATCTTTGGCTTTGTAGGTTCCCTTGACGTTGTTAACGATTAACAATGAATCACAGTTAACGTCAATAGTTTTGATCTTCATGTTTTTGACAATCGTAAGTCCCATGATCAGTGCTTCGTACTCCGCTTCTTTATTTGTAGCTTTAAAATCACAACATATTAACTTGGCCACTATATCCTCCTGTGGCGATTTTAGGATAAGCCCTAACCTGTCCCGTTCACATTTGACGCCCCGTCTGTGTACAGCGTCCAAACTCTCGTGTCTGCTTGTGACGAGGCTCGTTGAAATTCTTGTTCAACTTCTACCATTTGACTTGGACTGAAATCAGCCACAAAATCGGCTAAAGCCTGTGATTTTATGGCCGTTCTTGCGTCATAAACTACGCCATATGTACTCAAACGTGTCGCCCATTTTGCCATCCTTCCCGTCAAATCGGGTTTGCTCAACACATTTTTCAAGGGGAAATTTGTCATGACATATATTTTGTGTGACTCAAAATAATGCCTTAATTTAGTAGAAGTCATAGCTAATACAAGTACTAGTTTTTCAAGGGACGTGTCCCATAATTCGGCATCGACTAGACTTTTGCTGACATAATAAATTGGTGACTGGACGCCTTCACTTTCTTTCACAAGAACACCACTCATGGCTTGCTCTGTCACAGGTAAATAGACATATAAATCTTCACCTTGATTGGGCTTTTCTAGAAGTGGAGGAGTAGTGAGGTAACTTTTCAGATCATTCAAAGCAGCTTCGTGTCTCTTGCTCCACGCGAATCCTTTATTTTTCCTCAATACATCGTAGAAAAGCTTACACCTGTCCGAAGATCGTGAAATAAATCTATTCAACGCTGCTACCCTTCCCGTCAATTTTTAAACATCTTTGACATTCGCTGGACTTTTAAAGTCAAAAATTGCTTTGATTTGTTCAGGACTGGCTTCGATTCCTCTCCGTGTTACCATGTGCCCCAGAAACTTTCCTGACGACACTGCAAAGTTGCACTTGGATGGGTTTAGTTTCATGTTGTACGCTCTTAATATGTCAAACACCTCTTCAAGATCTCGAACGTGATTCTCTGCACTTACAGACTTAACAACCATGTCGTCTATGTAGACTTCAATCATCTTCCCTACCTGATCTATGAAAATTTTGTTAACGAGTCTTTGAAATGTAGCCAATGTATTTCA
Organism: Apium graveolens; assembly: GCF_009905375.1. Classification (NCBI taxonomy): domain Eukaryota; kingdom Viridiplantae; phylum Streptophyta; class Magnoliopsida; order Apiales; family Apiaceae; genus Apium; species Apium graveolens. Next base: position 13,225,999 of record NC_133653.1, read on the forward strand.
TAGACCAAATGGCATGACCAAGTAACAATATATCCCCCTGTCCGTTATGAACGCTGTCTTCTCACAGTCAGACGGCTCCATCTGGATTTGATTGAAACCACTTGACGTGTCTAAAAACGTGAGCAATTTATGTCCTGCTGTCGAGTCCACCATTGTGTCAATGTGAGGAAGTGGATACGGATCTTTGGGGCAAGCTTTATTCAAATCTGTGTAGTCTACACAAACTCTCCATTTCCCATTCTTTTTCTGCACTATAGCGATATTGGCTAACCATTCAGGGTAGTCCACATACCTGCCTTCAAAAGCCTTTCAATTTCATCATTAATAATTTTATTCCTCTCTGCTCCAAATTTTCTTCACTTTTGTTGGACAGGTGTGCGATCTGGATCAACATTTAGCTTGTGCGTAATTACGTCAGGATCTATTCCTTTTATATCGTCATGTTCCCAGGCAAACGCATCCAACCTTGTTGTCAAAAAACTCACCAGGTTTGCTTCTATTATTGGCGACAGGTCTTCTCCAATCAATACCTTCTTATCTCCCATCTTCAAATCTATCTCAGCCAATTTTTCTGGTCTTGACACCGTGACCACAGGAGTCTCATTTCCGTGATGTTGCACCGTCGGTTTTGAAGCATGTCTTATAGTATTCACGAGACATGTTTTGGTCACCACATATCTCTTGTGGTCCCCGTGGTGTTGGAAATTTCAGAACTTGATGATACGTAGATGGTACAACCTTTAAGCTGTGAATCCATGGTCTTCCCATAATGATGTTGTATGTAGACTCGACATCAATTATGCAGAATTTCTCCAAAAGGTTAATCCCTTGTGCATATGTAGGCAATGTAATTTCTCCCATTGTTCACTTCGTTTCACCACTGAATCCCACCAATGTTGTTGATTTCTTGATCATGTCACTCTTTGCCAACCCCATTTGTTTCAATGTACTCAATATCATGATGTTGGCTACACTCCCGTTATCCACCAATATTCTTTTAATGAGACAATTCCCTACTGTAAGTGATATAACCAGCCCGTCTTGTTGTGGTTCTCAAATATCTTGTTTATCTGACGCGCTAAACATCAACGTTGGCAAGTTGTCATCATCAATTGCCACCTGATTGACTCGAATATCTGTCTCTCTTGCCACTCTTTTTTCTTGAGAATACGTAGTTCCACATACCTCTGAGCCTTCTGTAATGAAGTTGATTATCTTGTGGTGAGGTGGCGGTAGTGGTCTAGCAGGTGTCACATCGTCTCGGTTAGGCAATTTGTTCTTCCTAATGTATGTCGTCTTTTTTGACGTCATAAACTCTGTCAAGTATCAATTCCTTGTGAGGAATTGTAATTCTTTTCATAGAGATACACAATCTTGAGCTTTATGAATGTAATCTCCATGATAATCATACCACAATTTTGAATCAGGGTTCGCTTTTGGCTTGTTTCTCTTTATTGGCCACTTTACGATGTCGCCCAAATTGGTAAATTATTTGATCATGGCCAAGGGTGTAATTGTAAATCCATAGCTGTCATATGTAGGTGGTAAATTAGGATCTTTCCTCCAATCAGAATATTCTTCTTTCTTCTAGTCATTGCGTTCGTACATTGTGTTGAAGTATGCCTCTTCTCGAGAAGGCCTAGAATAAGGCTTATATTCTCTTGATCGAGGCGTTGTGATTTTTCGTGACGGCCTGTAATACTTTTCATCATCCTCCCTCCTGTCCTCTTCCAATCGTACCTGAGCCATAGCCTTAGCTTGCACATCGTCTATCGTTTTACATGGATATTTTGTCAGTTCTTCGTAGAGAGGAGATTCTCTTTCTAAGCCTCTCCTAAATGCTTCTATAGCCGTAGAGATATCACAATTGGTAATGGTCATTTTTTCCTTGTTGAATCTCGTCAAATAATCACGTAATGGCTCCCTATGGCGTTGACTGATTTTATATAGATCACTAGTCATCTTCTCGAACACTCTGCTACTGGCAAACTGCATGTTGAAGGCGTCTTCCAAATTAGAAAACGTCTTGATATTCCTGTTGGGCAGATTGACGAACCATTGTAGTGTTGGTCCCGACAAGGTCGATCCAAAGCCTTTGCACATACAGGCTTCCTTCAAGTCACGTGTTATAGGCACTGTGAATATTTGTTGCTTATATTGTACAATATGTTCCAAAGGATCATCGGTACCGTCATATGGTCTCATTTGAGGTACCGTGAAGCAATTCGGGATCTCCATCAAAGTGATGTTGTCATGGAAGGGTGAGTCCGCATAACTCGTAGGCGTTGCTTTCTCCATTGGCTTTGGTACTCCTGGGATTCTTTCAATCAGTTCCCTTACATCTTGTAGCTTTTTCTCGAATTCTTCCATAATAAAATTTCGTGATTTAGAATTCTTGCGTCGGTGTCTTCTCCTCTCGTAGTCTCGTTCTTCATGTCCATTGTATCGTTCCTCATCTCGTGGCATGTCGTCATGTTCCTCGTTTTCAGGTATCTCTTCCTCATCTTCTATGTCTATTACGTCTTCATTGTTTCTCGTAGGCTCTTCATTGTTTCCCCATTCTTCTGCATCGTCCATGTCCAGGCGTCTGATCATGCTTGGAATTGTCTTCTTCGTTTTGGTTTTTGTTTTAGATTTGGCTGTCGTCAATTCTTTCTTCAATGTCTCATTTTCTGAACGCATCCTTTCGTTCTCCTCCTATAGTTTCTGCATTGCTAGTGTCAGAGCTTCATCATTCTTATCGCCATTCCCTGCATTCTGCTCTGGAACTTCCATGTTGGTGTTCGTCATCGTAGTGTACTGTCACAATCAGATCGATTCCTTAACAAGTTTCCCACAGACGGCGCCAATTGTTTTTACCAAAATTTTATGGGTTAAATGCTAAGTTGTATCGATCTAATTAATTGAGATATAAATAAGTACTGAATGCAAAAATGCAAGAAGTTGGTGACGCGGAAAACCCGAGAACGGGAAAAAACCGCGGGCGGGATTGTGTACCCGGCCTAAAAGGATTTCCACTAGCTTATGATTGAGGTTACAAGCGTATGAGAGAGCACTAATGATCTTAGAGTTATATGTTCTTAGATTGACCCCCCCCTTTTTACAAGTAGAACGAATTCTTATATATCACCACTTCTCCTCCCAGCCGCTGTATTTGAAAAATGGGTTTTCCCTTCAAGTTGTTAGCCCTATCTCCCATTTCCTCCATTTTCTCCTATTTTCTCTCCACCTCTTTGCTCCCTCCTTTCTTTCGGTTATTGACTTCAATAGTGTTGTTTATCTGAATAATGCTATAAATCCGGACGGTTGATTACTTAGTCTTTCCCCTCTGATTTCATTAATTAACTATCCAGGACGTCAAGCCTTGATTCCCGTCAAGTCGTCTTGCATACTTCTTCTGCCGTCATGTCTTTACACATCGTGTCATGTCAAAATATAGGCATTTGTAGTGGATTATCTTAGTAGGTTTGACATGGAAATGAAATATTCTTGATATGAATGAATTAAATTAAGCTGTCAATACATCAGCCATTTATTATAAGAACCTAAATGTTTTTGTGCAATGTAGTTCTACTAAGGTGTAACTAGGGAGACCTACAATTCCTGTATCCAGCTCTGAAAGATACTAGGCATGTACTATTTCCAATTCATTATGTTCGGAATCTTAAATATTCATAATGTTCAATATAGTCTTTAACCAATTCCTTCTTAAGTGTTTAATTTTAAGGCAATAAGTATGCTGGACATAGCTCTACTATGCACTAGCCCATGCATGTCTGCCACTGTAAGTATGCTTTAGGGGAAAAGGAAAGCAGAAGCACCCGTTGTCACAAGCAACACAACTTGTGTAAAAATATGATTGTCTATTACACTGGACAGACAAACACTAGAGCTTGGGAGCAAGGAGCTTGTCGTCCATGGACTGGCCATGGGATGGTTCCTCTATTTCTATACCGAGTATAGATACTAGTAGACTTGGTACTCATCTGTATGATATTAATTTTGTGTAGATATGTGAGTGTAAATAAATTTCATAGCTTAGAACTAACTACAACGACTAACTAGGTAACTAACTAATGAGAGACGTCTTGTCTTATGATATGGTTTGAATGTTTTCTTTTGTCGAGTATTGTTAAAGTCTTATTTTGAATCTGTGTTGTTCAACAGTAATGGCGAGGGGGAGAAACTCAATACAGGAGATGGAGGATAGTTTTGTGAGAATCCAAATCGAGGATGAAGATGACGGAGGATTGATGTATAAAGAGAACACGGAGACTTTGTCTGACATAGATGTGCGCTGGTGCCTAGTGGGTCGGTTCTTGACAGAATCACCAATCAATTTCCAAGCCATACAACACAAGATGGTATCGCTATGGAGGCCGGGGAGGGGTATGTATGTGAAGGAGATAGATAGGAATAGATATGTGTTCCAGTTCTACCATGAGGTGGATATCTCTCGAGTCATAGAGGGAAGTCCATGAACATTTGGGAGATTCCAATTAGTATTCGAACGTATGAAGGAAGGCGACGATCCACATTTAATATGTATTAATACTCTTGAACTATGGGTTCAGCTTCATGGGATGACTACTGGCTTCATGTCACAAAGGGTAGTGACAGATGTAGGAAACCACTTGGAAAGTTCATAGCATCAGATGCAAACAATTTCGTTGGGGTGTGGAGGGAGTATCTCAGAGTAAGAGTGGCCATTGACCTTGATAAGCCTTTAAAACGGAGGATGAAACTGAAAAGTAAGGACATAAACTGGTGCTGGGTAAATTTTAGGTATGAAGGCGTGCCGACGTTTTGTTTCATATGTGGAAAGATAGGGCACAATAAGATGTTCTGTGAGAGAATTTTTGACACACCATTGGATAATATTAAGAAGCCATATGGTGCTTGGATGAGAGAGGAGCCAAGACGGAAAAACCATATGATAGGAGATAAATGGTTGAGGCATGGGGGCAGCTCTCCGGTCAGTTTCCCGGCAGAAGGAACAGAAGTCAGCAACAGTTTGGTTGTTACCGCTAATGTCGCTGGGGGAATCAATCGGGGCGAAAATTCAGGAAGGGGTGGAGCTATCATTGGGCCAGAGTATACGAAAACAAATATCGAAAATCGTGGGATTGGAACAAATACTCAACATATCCCTAAATTTGCTTCAACTGACAGGATTTTGAATAACGTAGTGGCGGGAGACTTTCTAAGTGGAATAGAGCATAATGGGCTCTTTATTTCTGACCCAAGCGTAAAAGAACAGAAGAGCCCAATGAGGAGGGGCCAGGTAAAAATATAACGGGTACAGATATAGACATGAAAGACACTCGAGCCAAAAAACGGGATAATGGCGGGTGTTGCTACGCCGACCCACCAATCATTATGAATACGTTGAGCTGGAACTACCGAGGAGTAGGGCTTCCTCGGAATATTTAGTTTCTAATGGACGTTTTACGTCAAGAAAAGCCTTCGTTTTTATTTTTATGTGAAACGTTTTCCAGAAGAGCCAAAATGGATTGGGTTCGAAATAAGTTGGGGTTCGAGGGGATGCTAGTAGTGGATTGTGAGGGAAGAAGCGGTGGGCTAGCTCTAATGTGGAAAGAACAAGACCAAGTAAATCTCTTGGGTCTGTCTCAAAATCATATAGATGTAGAAGTAAGGGCGCAGGGTTCTCATGCATGGCGTCTTACTGGTATATATGGAGAACCTGATCGAGCTCAAAGACGGAAAACATAGGACCTGTTACGACATTTAGCTCGAGATTCAAACTTACCATGGTGTGTGATTGGAGATCTTAACAATGTAACGTCTTTAAATGACAAAATGGGAGGGTCTCAATATCCAAATTGGTTGATAGAAGGGTTTAACGATGCAATTCAAGATATTGGCTTAGTAGATATGGATATAGTGGGTCACCAGTTTACTTGGGAACGAGGAAGAGGTACGTTAGAGTTGATGGAGGTGCAGTTGGACAGAGCTTTAATGTCGCAAACATGGTTAGATCTCTTCCCATTAGCCAAATTATATAACCTGGAGTGCAATGCTTTAGATCATAGTCCAATCTTTTTAGTCCCTCAATAAAAAACTCAGATCAATACGGCGTTCCGATTCAGATTTGAGAATGCTTGGTTAATTGAACCAATATGTGAGCATATTGTTAAAGATGGATGGTATGTGAATTCAGATGGTAGTATTCAGCATAAAGTGAAGGCTTGTAATGAGATGATGGCAGTATGAGGAAAAGAAGTCACGGGTAATTTTAGCAAGCGTATAAAGAAGTGTAAACAGGAAATGAAGAAGTACCGTGGCAGCAGATATGAAAGCTCAAAGGGGAAATATATTGAGGCAAAGAACCAACTCTCTTTAGCTCTTGATTAACGAGAGATTTTTTGGCGTCAGAGATTAAAGCAACTGTGGCTGCAAGCAGGGGATAGAAATAGTAAATATTTTCATTCCTCAGCAAGTGCTAGACGTAGAAATAATCTTTTTCACCAATTACAAAATGCTGAAGAAGAGTGGGTTGAATGGGAAAATGGTTTAAATGAGTTGATTTCTGAGTACTTTACAGGCTTATTCAGTGCATCAGAGACTGATTGGACAGAAGTTGTTAGTTACATCCCAACTACTATATCCACAGCTCAGAATGAGGAGCTGCTAGAAGAGATTACGGAGGCGGAAGTTAAATTAGCTCTATTTCAGATGAATCCAGATAAAGCGCCAGGGCCAGACGGCATGACTCCGACCTTCTTTCAAAAACATTGGAAGATTGTAGGAGGAGACGTTCTTGATATGGTTAGAAAGTTCTTCCATGATGGCACGATGAGTACTGATTTGAATTCAACAAATATAGTATTGATCCCAAAGAAAAAAGGGCCTACTGTGATTATGAATCTTCGTCCTATTTCTTTATGTAATGTCTTAGTTAAGATTATTACAAAGGTAATGTCCAACAGGATGAAACACTTGCTGGATTTGGTTATCTCAGAGAATCAAAGCGCTTTTATCCCGGGGAGGTTAATTTCGGATGATGTAATGATTGCATATGAAGTCATGCACCTCTTAAAATGGAAGCGGAAAGGAAAGGAGGGTCACATGGCGATAAAGATTGACATGAGTAAAGCTTATAATAGAGTAGCATGGGGGTATTTGCAAGCAGTGTTAACTAAAATGGGATTTCATGAAAGGTGGATTTATCTTATAATGTAGTGTGTGAGAACAGTTTCTTATAATATTACCCATGCTAGAAGGGAAGTCGGACCTATCTATCCCAGTCGTGGCATTAGGCAAGGAGTCCCGTTAAGCCCTTACTTATTTATTCTTTGTGCGGAAGGGATTTCAGCGATGCTGTGTCATTATGAGGCTAATAAGTGGATCAAGGGCATTAAAGTTGCAAGACAAGCTCCGAGTATAACCCACATGTTATTTGCTGATGATAGTTACCTGTTTTGCAAAGCTAGTGAAGATGAGGCTTTACGTCTGCTGCAAATGTTACAAATCTTTAAAAGAGCATCAGGTGAGAAGGTTAACTTGACAAAATCTTCAGTGTTCTTTAGCACTAATGTAAACTCTTCAACTCGTCGAGAGTTATGTCAGATTTTAAATATTGATGAAGCAGGGGAAGGGTGTACTTATTTGGGCCTGCCAAATATGATGGGAAGGAATAAAACACGCACTATAAGGTTTCTAAAAGACAAATTTTGAAAAAGAATTCAGAGCTGGAATGGCCCTTACATTTCGGAAGGTTGTAAAGAAGTTTTAGTTAAGTCAACATTACCGACCTATGCTATGAGTGTGTTCTTATTGCCATTGGAGATTACAAGAGAGTTGGAAAGAGCTATAACCAAATTTTGGTGGAATCCAAAGTCAGAGGAGCGCAAAGGTATCCATTGGATGAGTTATGATCGATTGAGCAGACATAAATCAACGGGAGGGATGCATTTTCGTGATTTTAGAGACTTTAACATGGTAATGCTTGGCAAGCAGGGGTGGAGGTTGGTTACAAATCCTAATAGCCTTGTTGGCAAGGTGTTTAAGGCTCGATATTACCCACAAGGGAATTTTCTGGACTCGGGGTTAGGGAACAATCCCAGTTACATATGGTGTAGCATCTGGGAGTCGAAAGGAGTTCTTTCTTCAGGTTTGAGGTGGAAAGTTGGGTCGGGGAAGACAATCAATATTGTTGGCCAGCCATGGTTGTTGGATGATCATAACCCCTATATTTCTACAGACCTGCAGTTTTTGGGTCAAAGTAAAGTATCGTCTTTGAGAATCAATGATCAAATGGGGTGGGATGAGGATATTTTAAATGATTTCTTTAACGACAGAGATAAAAGATGTATTTGCAATATTCAGGTGGGGGAAGAGGAAGACTTGTTATATTGGAGCAATGAAAATTTAGGTCAGTATTATGTTCGTAGTGTATATAGGTTGCTGCAAGCTCAAAGGTAGTTATGGTGATAAGAAGACAGCAACAGTTTCTGGCGGAAAATCTGGAAAATTCAGGCTCCTCCAAATGTGTTGAACCTGGTGTGGAGATCCCTCTACAACTGTCTCTCTTCGATGATGTTGCTGGCTCAAAAACAGGTGCCTGTAATATGCATTTGTCCGGTGTGTAAAGGAGATGTTGAAACAATAGTGCATGCTCGTGTTCTTTGTCCGGTGGCTTCGCAATGTTGGCAAAGAATTATTCCACAGATTCAATGTTATGAAGGAGATGATCTGAAACACTGGTGGGGGAGAATTTAAATGCTTATGATAGTAATGCATGTGCAGAGGTGGCCACAGTTTGCTGGGCTCTTTAGAAAGCCAGGAATGCAATGGTCTGGAATAACTCTTATACTCAGTGTAATGTTATTTTGGCATCAGCAACAAGTTTTCTTGTACAATAGAAAAATGCCCAAAGAAGAGGTTCATATGCTCGGTCCCCTATGTTAATGGAAGGAGATGGAGCGGAGTATTGGGTAAAATCACAGGATGCTACAATAAAGATTACGGTTGATGCAATAACTTTTAGTGAGTATAATGTTATTGGAGCAGGTCTGATCGCGAGGAATGCAATGGATGAGCTGATACATGCTAAAACAGTTCTTAAAGATGGTCTAGTTCCAGCTGAGTTGGCATATGCCATGGTCATTAAAGAGGCACTGTTGGATCAAAGAGCAGGGATGGCGGCAAGTAGAGCTGGAGTCTGATTGCTTGGCTGCAGTTCAGGCTATTCGGAGTAAAGTTCAGATGCGATCTTCTTTTGGACAAATTATAAAGGAGTGTCGAGCTTTGTTAAATGAGATAAACACAATTTTGGTGTTCTTTATCAAACGGTCTGCTAATAGGGCGGCTCATGAATTAGCTAGAGCATCGTATTCATTTTCAGATCGAGTGTTTGATAGGAGTTCTATCCCTATCTATGTTAACAATGTTTTATTGTCTGATTTGGTGAATTAATAAAATCTCCTTGTTTGTCAAAAAAAAACTACAACTACTGGAATTGGAATTTGACATTTGAAATTAGTCAAATTCATAACCTAAAGAGCATTATGTAATAATAAGGACGGAAAGTATGTAATGTACAAAATGAAATAGTTATTTTAGGTAACTGTAAGTTTTAAGGAGACTCCCTAACAATTTACAAATGGAAAAAAGAAAATTCATTTATGCCAGGATGTAATATACATAGACTACAATGTTTTTTTTGAATGAAAGTACTTGCATTAAATGGAATCATAGGTAAGTACATCAATAAGGAAATCAGGAGCAACATTTACCCACTCCTGTAAGCCTGACTCAGAATGAGACACCCTTGCTAAGGAATGAACGACTACATTCGCAGACCTATGCACAAACTGTACTAGCACATGTTGAAAGTGCTTACTTAATTCAATACATTCATTAATAATGGAATAAAAACAAGAATTTCCTTGCCCTCCATTAAACGCATCTGTCAGAAGTTTAGAATCTGTCTCAAACTCATATTTAGAGAATCCATGCCTTTTTGTCCAGGACAGCACTTCCCTGAGACTAATAGCCTCAGCCTCCCTGACTTGCCACGTCCCAGTCTCATGCTTACACATTGCTCTCAGAAACTCACCATTTTCATCCCGTATTACCCCACCAATACTAGTGGATTTTGTAGCAGCAAATATTGCAGCGTCCACATTAATCTTTACCCAACCAGCTTGAGGTTTTTTCCATTGTCTACTTCTGGAGCTAACTACTGGTTTATACTTATTTTCTTCCATCTGTGCTTTCCTCCAGTCTGCCAAGAGATTTAGAGCAGCTGCTTTAGTACCAAATACCGACATGTCAATTTTGTCCCACACCCATTTATTACGCCGGTTCCACAAGCTCCAGCAAAGCACTGCAACTAAAACACTCTGGTCCTTTGTTCCAGCACTAAATATTCGTTTGAAAATATCCATTGCCTTCTCACCTGGTAAAACTTGACTCCACTCCTTAAGACCCACTGCTTCCCAGACCAGCTTGGCAAATGAACATTCAAAAAGAACATGATTAGCATCCTCATCTCCTATATGACACCGGGTACATCTACTATCAATCTGCACTCGTTTGACAATTAATGCATGTGTTGTTGGTAAACACAATCTGCAAATCCTCCATAAGAAGAAAATAACCTTTTCAGGCACCTCTAACGACCAAACTTTTTTCCAAAAACCAACATCTGGAGTACTGTATTCACCAATTAATTTACGATAGCAGCTTTTAACAGTGAACTACCCTTTTTCATCAGGAAACCACATCCATGAATCATTACAACCAACAACAGATAACGGAATATTCTTAATAAGTTGAACATCCCTGTCATTAAACAAGTCTGTCAAAATCTCTTCATCCCATTTTCTTTCGTTTATCACCATTAAACTCATCACAATAGCATCCTCCAATTCACCTGACATTTCTGTTGTAACATATCCATTCTCCTTGCATGGTAACCAAGGCATCTTCCATATAAAAGTCTCCATCCTCGTACCAATATTTCGACGACATCCTTTTTTAACCACTTCCTGAGCTTCAAGGATACTCCTCCACATATAACTTGGATTATCACCCAATTTGGCATTTAAAAAATCACTATTTGGGAAGTACCTTGCTTTCAAAATATTAGTTACAAGTGGATTCTCATTGTTTAGCAATCTCCAGCCTTGTTTTGCTAACATTGTTATATTAAAACTCCTCAAATCTTTAAAGCTCAAACCTCCAGCTTCTTTAACCGTACACAATCTCTCCCAAGACATCCACCGAATACCTTTATTATTATTCCCTCCTCCCCACCAAAAACTATTCATTTGACGTTGAATTGTATTACACACCTCACTTGGAACAAGCAGCAAGTTCATCCAAAAAGTCGGTATAGATTGTGTCGCTGTTTTTAAGAGAAGGCATTTACCCGCCCTTGATATTGCTATACTCTTCCAGGTTTGCAGCTTTTGCCTCACATGATCACTGAGAAAATTAAACACCACATTTTTCCTTCTTCCCACATTCATAGGTAGCCCTAGATATTTCCCCGGAATACTTATCTCATTTACTTCCAGAACTCCACAGATAGCTTGACGGGTTGCTTGTGCTGTGTTTGGGCTAAAAGTAATGGTTGACTTCTGGAAATTTATCGCCTGCCCAGACAAATCCTCATATCTCCTTATAATGTTTTTCATTACCCTTGCTTCTGACTCCGTTGCCTTAAAAAATAGATAACAGTCATCAGCAAAAAGCAAGTGAGACACAGCAGGAGCTCCTCGAGCCACACTACAACCATGAATAAGCCCGGCTTCTTCATTTCGTTTAATTATTGAGCTCAGACCTTCAGCACAAAGAATGTATATGTACGGGGACATGGGGTCCCCTTGTCTGATGCCTTTTTTGGGATGAATATCACCAAAAACTGACCCCTGTTGCAGGAAACTATATGATACTGACTTAATGCACTGCATAACCCTTTGAATCCAAATCTCATGAAAGCCAAATTTTTTAAATATCCCCTCAATAAATCCCCATTCCAACTATCATATGCCTTTGACACGTCTATTTTTAACCCAGCTACACCATTAGTTCCTTGAGACCGACGTTTAATATAGTGATTAATCTCAAAAGTTTTCAAAGCATTGTCCGTTAGTAACCTTCCTTCAACAAAGGCGCTTTGATTTGTTGATATCAAACTTGGCAAGCAGACCTTTAGTCTATTCGCCATCATCATGGAAAGTATTCTACATAACATACTGCGAAATGGGGCGTAAGTCGGTCATTTGCTAAGGATGTTTCACTTTCAGAATCAGGCAAACAATCGTTCGATTTATCTCATCCGGAAATTCCCCTGTGCTAAAAAAATTGTGACAAAACTCCACCACATCTTTTCCTACAATACTCCAATACGCCTGATAGAATGATGGGTTCAATCCATCATATCCAGGAGATTTTTCTGGATACATTGAGAAAACTGCACATTTTACCTCATCAGCAGATATTAATTGCAGCAGCTTCAGATTTTGGTCCTCCGTGACATTCTGCACCCGGTCTCGAGTTGATAACTCCCCTGCATTACTCACTGAAGTGAACAACTCAGAGAAATAATCTATAATAATCTCCTGAATATCGACCTCATTTTCTTTCCATTCCCCATACTTATCTTTAAGTTTGCAAATCTGATTAGCCTTCTTTCTACCCGATGCATATTTATGGAAAAACCTCATGTTCTGATCCCCCTCCTGCAACCAAAATTGCTTTGACCTCTGCTTCCAGTACACTTCTTGTTGCTCGAGTAGTTTTAAAAATTCCCATATCGCTTCATTATATCTCCTTACCCCATAGTTATCCCTTCTTGATCTGAACTGACGAAGCACCCTTCTTAAATTGTTAATTTTTTCCCCTAGCTCCTTCATTTTCCCACCACCCCATTCCTCCAATTTAAGGCAACAGTCTTCAATTTTGCCAAAAATACTCACTTCCTCATTTCGATTCCAGCTATTTTTCACTACATTTATGCACTCAGCTTCGCGAATCCACATATTCTTAAATATAAATATTTTAGCTTTTAGCACATAAACTTACACATTTAACTGTAAAAGAATTGGCAGATGATCAGAGGTAGATACCTCAATCACTCTAACCTCTGCACTCGAAAACAATCTGCTCCATTCATGAGTAGCAAATCCTCTGTCTAGTCTTTCTTGCATCCAAGCCTCAGTCCCTCTTGACTTCTCCTAAGTGAAAGTACTACCATTAAAACCCAAATCCTCAAGTCCACACTCTGCAACTCTATTACTAAATCCTTCTAATAAGTATCTCGGATGAGGGCGACCCCCCATTTTTTCATACCCAAATAACATATCATTAAAGTCACCTAAAAGACACCAAAGCAAGTTCGACTTTGTTGCAAGCTCCCGAATTATACCCCACAATTCTTGACGACGATTTCTTTCTGGACAACCATTAAAACCTGTGTAGCGCCATTTACCTACTGTGTACACAGGACCTCAAAATCTATATAATGATTACAACTACCCTTTATTTCAACCCCTCCTTCATTCTTTCAAAATAAAGCTAGGCCTCCTCCTTGACACTGAGCATCAACCGCAAAACAACCAGCATAATGAATCATCTTACAATTCGCTTCTATTTTATTCTTTTTAACCAACATTTCTGATACGAAAATCAGATTGGGCTTCTGTTTCTGAACGAACTCTTTCAGAAACCTAACCGCTCGTGGATTGCCCATTCCACGGCAGTTCCATCCTAGGAGACTCATAATGCTAGGCGGGCCTGGTTTCCAGAGCCCGCCATCTTCAAGTTTTTTGGACCACTTATAATATTTAATTGGATTCGTTGTTCCAGCCCCTCAGTTTGTATTTTTCTGGCCCATTATCTTGTATTTTTTATATCTCTTCCATTCGACGTCATTTTGGGTCCATTACAAAATTATCTCCTCCATAATTCTCTCCCTCCAAAACTGCCTCATTTAAATTATCTTGCCCCATATCTGTCACCCCCTGATTTCTTGAAATAATCGTGATCCTTCCTTTATCTTCTCTAGTTATGCTAGCACCTTTATCATATCCCTTAAGTTTCGCCTCCTCCCTTGCACCCCCGTCTCCGTCCACCGACGTCCAACCACTCCCACCATCTCTACTCCATTTTCTTTCATTATCACCATTTCTCAGCCACCTTGATCCAGTAGTATTTTCTGAATTTCTTCGCGGGGCACGTAGCCAAGTTCCATATGCTCTTTCAATCTCAACTCCAGGATTATCATAAACCACATTGCACTCCCTTTCTGAATGTCCTAATATACCACAAACAAAGCAAAACGAACTCAATCTTTCATATTTAAAAATTATCCAACTCCAACTTCTCCCCTCTCTTTTAATCTTCATTCGTCATTTCAGAGGTTGAAGGACATTTATTTGAACTCGAATACGAACATATGTTTTCCACACCCCATTGAGATTTGCTGGATCTGACTTAACAAACATCCCAATATAATTTCCAACACTCTGCAGAATATTTTCAGAAATGAAACCTTTTGAAATGTCATAAACCTGTACCCAGATTTCTGCCTCATTTAACGTCACCTCCTATGGATCCTCATTCTCCAAAACTTGCCGATATACCAACATCCCTTGTTCAAACGATCATGGACCGCCTTCTAATACTTTCTGAATATCCAAAGGATGATAGAATATGAATGAGTATCTCCTCTCGCCTATCTCATGAATCTCAACTCCTTCTTTAGGACGCTAAATCAAAGCTAGTACATTTTGCATTGCGTTAAAATTAATATTTTTTTCAATCAAAAAATGACCTACTAACATAAACGATTCCTTCCCATGATCTTCCACCTCATCCCCAATAATTACCCCCTCATCCCCTTCATCCTCCAGATTTAACCTCGCATAAAACTCTTCCAAAGATGATTTTGGACGCTCCATATGAAAACCAAAATGATTCTGATCCGTTAAAAGTAAAATGAAAATTACTTGTCATGAACAAGACAAAACTCCTAAATAACGAGAGAGAGAGAAAAAAAACTCTCATATATAGAGAAAAAGTATTTACTATAGACTACAATGTTATAAAAACATCTTGGATCTTCTCACTTGGCAGCTATAATCTAGTTATAATTTGAAGTGACACTCATATTTAAAATTATTTTAATAAATTAGAATAACACACACATATATAAAGTTTATTTGTTAGAATTAAAAAAATATGATTTATAATTTTTTTCAAAATAAATGATTATTATTTAAAATACATCTGTAGAATTTGAAAATAGTAGAAACCTATTTTTAAATATAACCTAGCTAGTATAACTATCTCCTTGGGATATGTTGTACAGTAGAACCAAGATTAACAAATAATTTTATTAAATAAATAACATTTTTTCAGTCCCAGGATAATGTATTTTTTATCTCAATATATGAATAATTTTGTTTAATGAATAAAAATTTCCAATTCCAAGTGTAAAAATTATTAGACATATTAAAACTGAATTATCATGTATCATCATTTAATCTAGCATGCCATTAATTATGCTGATTATATCGTCTTAGTTATAAAATTAATATTTCCCCTTACAATTTAAAATATACAAATATTCTTATCAACATGTATTAAAATTAAATGTTAACAAGATATATGTTTTATTTTAGAAAGGCGCATTATAATTAATTATATAAAAATCGGAGCAAACACAATTATATACTATATAAATAAAATAATATAAATATATATATAATTTATCTAGGATTTAACATGGATAACATAAACTTTTATTTTATTACTATACGGTATTCAAAATTTAAATTAAAGTTTTAACATGTTGGCATCAATTATATAATAGATTTTAAAAATATTTTTTTAAATAATAGGTATAAATCAGAAAAATAATGTTAAATATATTTGGAGATAATTAATTACATATCTTAAATAATTTTTCCCTACTTAAAAAAGGGCATTAACAACTCACCCTGAATCTTACGAATATATAATATTAAAAAAATGCTTAAAAGTAATATGCTAACTAGTCCCAGGTATTTAATCAAAAATAGGATTTGAACCCATGACCTTCCACATAACAAAATTTAGTGCATACCACTACACCAAATAAGATTATGTGTTTTATTCCACATTATTTGAATAAAAAATTATATAAATAACTCATTTTTACTTAAAATAAAGACTCTTTTAACTCTTTTGATTTTTTTAAAATAAAATTTTGACGATCCGTCCATACGGATATAAGAAACAATCGATCTTAGGGGTGTACCATCATTATTATATTTTTTTTATATTTATTTTGCGGGATAATGTAGTAGACAAAGTAGTCAGAATATATCAAGCCATGTTTGCGCTATTATCCCGAATGAAGTATCGATTCTTTTAAAACAAAATTTCGACGATCCGTCCGTACGGATGTCAAAAATAATCGATTTTAGGGGTGTACCATCATTATTAGGATTTTTATATTTATCTTGCGAGATAATATAGCAGTAAAATCAGTCAAATATACCAAGCTCTGTTTGCGCTACTGTCCAGAATGAAGTATCCATTCTTTTAAAATAAAATTTCGACGATCTGTCCGTACGGATGTTATAAAATATGGATTTTAGGGGTGTACCATCATTATTAGGAATTTTTATATTTATTTTTCGAGATAATATAGCAATAAAAACAGTCGGAATAGACAAAGCCTTGTATGTGCTACTGTCCCGAATGAAGTATCGATTCTTTTAAAATAAAATTTGGAAGATCCGTCCGTATAGATATTAGAAACAATTGATTTTAGGGGTGTACCATCAATATTAGGATTTTTTATATATATTTTGCGAGATAATTTAGCAGTCAAAGCAGTCAGAATATACCAAGCCATGTTTGCGTTACTGTCCCGAATGAAGTATAGATTCTTTTAAAATAAAATTTTGACGATCCGTATGTACGGATTTTAGAAACAATCGATTTTAGGGGTGTACCATAATTATTAGGATTTTTTATATTTAGTTTGCGAGATAATATAGCAGTCAAAGCAGTTATGATATACCAAGCCCTGTTTGCGCTGTTGTCCCGAATGAAGTGTCGATACTTTTAAAATAAAATTTCAACGATCCGTCCCTTTCAAATGTTCCGTGACCGATTAATGCTATATGTATAAAGTAGGTATAGTGGAGAGAAGTAGTGGATATAGATATTGATAGGGATAAATAAATCCTGATTGTGTAATTAAATATTATATTAATTATAAATGATTTGGGCTGCTAGGCCCAATAAGAAGATGTATGACATTCAGATCAAAAAGTTCAACATATTGATCAGGCCTGATGGACCAGATCAGGCCTGATGGAACAAAGAAGGCCCAAAAACCCTGAATATTAATTAATAAGGAAAAAAATAGCCATTGAGAAGAGTCCCGATAAGGATATAAATCCTTGCAGATTAGCCTCAAAGGGACCTAAAAGGATAAGGAATCAGTTTCCTACTATTTAGGACTTCAAAGTCCATTCTAATTATGAGACTTGCCCACCAAGTCTCCTATATCAAGTCCAATTCAAGGACCACCAACATCTATATAAGGGGCCTCACCCCACAAATAAGAACTACATTTTTTGGTTTGATTCTCTAATTCACAGAGATACGTAGGCATCTCGTAAAGGCAGAGTTAAGCTACGAAACACGAGAGCAGCCATTAGAGGCCTTGAGCTCCCGAACCTTAGCAATAAATACAGCAAATAATAATCTTAGTTTTTTATCCATAACATTTGGCGCCATCTATGGGAAAGCACAACAACAACCATGGCGAGAACACGGAGAACAGTTAGAGCTCTGGAGGAAGGAACACCATCGGGGACAACCCAGGTGATTTCGTCAACCGTGGAGATACCTCCTCACTCGACTTATGCACCTACCCAAGGGGAAGCCCAGATAGGGGCAACTCAACCTCAACCACAAGGGACGATTCCCCCGGCTATTCAAGGTACGAATCCCCAAGTTCAACAACTACATGTACCTGTGAATTCTCGACCCACTGGGTATGAATATTCAACTATTGTGACCACTAACCCCCCTTATGGGATGCCCCTTTACCCTGAGGTTGTAGAAAGTGGACATGCTGGATGGAGTGAAGCACGAGGGCGATCGCCCACCTACATACGAGGTTTGGCTCATATCCCTGAGGATCAGGAATTTTCTGGTCCTTACACTGAGAGAGACTCCGAATCTTCGGATGATGAAGTAGCCCCAAGAAGGAGACGTGCTAGCAAAGAACCGACGGCAGATGGAAGCCGACGTCCCCAAAGCACCCAAGGGTCGAATCCCCAAGAAGTGCAGGAAAGGATCAGGGCTCATGAGGCTGAGATTCAAAGGCTGAGGCGTGACTTGGAGGCGCATCAGACTTCTAGACCCCCAGTACCTCCTAGGGGGAGAAATCCTCCTCCTATCATAGACCTGGATGGTCCAGTATGGAGAAGGGCTGTTGTCCCAAGGGCTGATCCAAGCAATCTTCTTCCCCTTGGAGATCATGATGATCCTACTCCGCCCTTCACTGAAGGAATAATGAATGCCCATATCTCAAGGAAGTTCAAGATGCCGACTATCAGAGCCTATGATGGCACGGGAGATCCCACTAATCATGTTAGGATATTCTCTAATGCACTGCTGCTGCAACCCGTGAATGACGCTATTAAGTGTCGGGCCTTCCCTCAAACTCTGTCGGGTATGGCTCAAAGGTGGTATAGTCACTTGCCCCCAAACTCTATTGTGTCGTTCAGAGAATTAAGTCAGGCTTTTATTAAGCAATTCATCAGTGGGAGAGTACATGAGAAAAGTTCAGCATCTTTTATGAGCATTGTGCAGGGAACAAAGGAATCCTTGAGAGATTACCTAAATCGTTTCACAAAGGAGGCTTTAAAAGTCCCAGACCTTGATGATAAGGTAGCCATGATAGCACTGCAACAAGGAACTAGGGATGAGTTTTTTAAGATGTCCTTGGCCAAACGTCCCCCTGAAAGCATGTTGCAGCTCCAGGATAGGGCAGGGAAGTATATCAAGGTTAAAGAAAGCATGAGGAAGACCGTAGTGAGTAATGAGCCCACTGGAGGCAAGAAGCGGAAAACTGATCTGGAGTATATCGCCAAGGACAAGTATCCTAGAACCGAACAAAACCCTGATTCAACCCCCAAGAAGGGAGGACCTGGGCAAAACTTCACTGAGTACGCTAAGTTGAATGCTCATAAAAGCCAGATCTTGATGGAAATCGAGAAAGATCAAGATATTCGTTGGCCTAAGCCCCTGAAGGCTGATCCTGCCAAGCTAGACAAGAGAAAATATTGCAGATTTCGCAAAGATGTTGGTCACGACACCGATGAGTGTAGGCAGCTGAAATATGAAATTGAGTTCCTCATTCGAAAAGGAAGATTGAACAAATACACTGGAGAAGGAGGGGACAGGAATAATAATGGAAGGAAGAACTTTGAAGATCGTAGGAGGGACCAAGACGATCAGGGGTGAAACCCCCAACCTAGAGGACCAGTTATAAACACAATTTATGGAGGGCCGCGACCTCGAGGGCCTGTGATAAACACAATCTTTGGAGGTCCAACTGCTGCTGGATTATCCAAAAACTCCAGAAAAGCATACACTAGAGAGCTTATGCATATTGTTGGAGAAGCCCCGAAGAGGGCCAGGACAGAAGTAGCATTGGCTTTTGATGATTCTGACCTAGAGGGTGCAAATTTTCCTCATGACGACCCGCTGGTCATAACACCGATAATAGGAAATAGCCCGGTCAAGAGGGTCCTTGTGGATAATGGTGCTTCAGTGGATATCTTGCTCCATGATGCCTTTTTAAGGATGGGGTATAACGACTTCCAGTTGACCCCAACCGACATGCCAATATATGGATTTGCAGGAGTAGAGTGTCCTGTGGAAGGGATAATCAAGTTGCCAACCACCATAGGTCAGGAAGCAAGGCAAGCAACGCAGATGTTGGACTTTGTGGTGGTAAAGGCTAGTTCAACTTATAATGCTATCATGGGGAGGACAGGGATACATGCCTTCAAGGCAGTCCCTTCTTCCTACCATTCAGTTATGAAGTTTCCCACACGGAATGGGATTGGAGAGGAGAAAGGAGATCAAAAAATGGCTAGAAGCTGTTATGTAGCCTCCTTGAGGGCAAATGGAGTTGGGAGGCAGGTCCTTCCTATTGAAGATCTGGATATCCGAGAGAATGATGAGAAAAGAGGAAAACCAGCAGAAGATTTGGTTTCAATTCCTTTGGCCACTGAAGATCCTGGGAAGGTGACTTTTATTGGAGCAATGCTCGAGGAGCCCCTTTGAGGGAAGTTGGTGAAATTTTTGCAAGAAAATAGTGACGTTTTTGCATGGTCAGCAGCTGATATTCCAGGCATAGACCCGGAACTGATTACTCGCAAGCTGAATGTGGACCCAAATCGGAAGACGGTAAAACAAAAGAAAAGAAGTTCTGCTCCAGAAAGGCAAGAAGCTATAAAACAGGAAGTGGAGAAGCTCTTGGAGGCTGGTTTCATTGAGGAGATTCAATTTCTAGAGTGGTTAGCAAATCCTGTAATGGTAAAGAAGGCTAATGGAAAATGGAGGATGTGTGTGGACTTCACTGATCTAAATGATGCCTGTCCTAAGGACTGTTTTCCGTTACCAAGGATCGATACTTTGATAGATGCCACTGCTGGGCATGAAATGCTGAGCTTCATGGATGGATTTAGTGGGTACAATTAGATCAAGATGCACAAGGATGACATTCCAAAGGTATCATTCATCACTGACTTTGGTGTGTATTGTTATCTTGTTATGGCGTTTGGTCTCAAGAATGCAGGAGCCACCTATCAAAGGTTGGTAAATAAAATTTTTAAGGATCTTATTGGTAAGACTATGGAAGTTTATGTTGATGACATGTTAGTCAAGAGTCTAGTAAAGACTGATCATATAGCCCATTTAAGGGAAGCTTTTGAGGTCCTGAGGTACCACAAAATGATGTTAAATCCTACAAAGTGTGCATTCGGAGTAGGATCTGGAAAATTTTTGGGATTGATGGTCTCCAAAAGGGGGATCGAGGCTAACCCCAATAAAATAAAGGCAATCCTGGACATGGAACCACCAAAAACTATCAAGGATGTTCAGAAGCTCATATGAAGGGTTGCTGCATTGGGACGATTCATCTCCAAGTCAGGAGACAAGTGCCTATCATTTTTCAAGTCGCTAAAAAACATTAAGGACTTTGTATGGAGTGAGGAAAACTAGAAGGCTTTCGAAGAATTGAAGAAATACATGGCGCAGGCCCCGTTGTTGGCCAAGCCAGTTTTGAATGAAGTTTTATTCTTGTACTTAGTTGTTTCAGAAAGCGCCTTGAGTGCTGTATTGGTTAAGGAGGAACTGAAAGTCCAGAAACCCGTATACTATGTCAGCAAAATTCTGCATGGTGCTGAGTTGAACTATTCAACTATTGAGAAATTTGCTCTAGCCTTGGTAATGGCTTTGAGAAAGCTGCGTCCTTACTTTCAGGCTCATCAGATTGAGGTGCTAACGAATCAGCCCCTGAGAAATATCATTCACAATCCCAAGGCAAGTGGGAGATTGATCAAGTGGGCAATAGAGCTGGGAGAGTTCGATCTCAAGTATAAGCCACGAACGGCAATAAAAGCTCAGGCACTAGCTGACTTCGTGGTGGAATATACCCTACCCAACCAAGAAGTCGGGGGGCAGGAAGATAACATACCTCAAGACAAGAAAGTTGACAAGGGAGATAAAGAGAAGGTTAATAAGGAAAAAGAATACTGGGTTCTCTATTTTGATGGAGCATCAAAAACGAATTCAAGTGGAGCAGGTTTGGTTTTACAAAGTCCTGATGGGTTCTTAATTGAGTATGCCATGAAGCTAGACTTCTCAACCACAAATAATGAGGTAGAATATGAAGCTCTGATAGCCGGTCTTGGCTTAGCAGGGACACTAAGAGTCAAGAACTTAAAAGTCTATGGAGACTCGAAGTTGGTCATATCCCGGGTGAAGGGAGAGTTTGAGGCAAGGGATGAGACGATGGCTAAATATGTCCGCCTAGTAAGGGCCGTGATGACCTAATTTGATGAATGCCATGTTGAGCACATTCCAAGGGAGGAAAATACCAAGGCAGATGCGTTGTCAAAATTTGCTTCATCAGAGATGGAAGAAAGTTCTGGAAGTGTATACTATCATATTTTGAAAACACAGAGCATTTATTTTAAGCTTGTGGCTCCTATAGGCCTGGGGACGTCATGGATTGATCCCATTAAGGCTCACATTCAAACCGACTGGTTACCGAACGATGCTACTGAAGCACGAAAATTGGTTGTTCAAGCACTAAGATACTCTTTGATAGACGGAATTATGTATAAAAGATCTTTCATGGTTCCCTACTTAAGATGTCTCAGGCCTGATGAGGCTCGCTTGGCTCTTGAAGAAGTACATGAAGGCATATGCGGGCAACACTTGGGGGGCAGGGTCTTGGCTCATAAGATAACCCGTTTAGGCTTTTATTGGCCAGAAATGATGGCTGATGCCAAAGAATATGTGAAAAAATGTGACCATTGTCAGAAGCACGCACCAGTTGTTAGAAAACCCCCCGAGATGCTGACCTCTATCAACTCGCCCATCCCCTTTGCTATGTGAGGAATGGATATATTAGGGCCTTTCTCAATGGCCATAGCACAAAGGAAGTTTCTAATTGTGGTCATTGATTATTTCACCAAGTGGATTGAAGCCAAACCCTTGGCCAGGATCACAACTAAGCAGGTCACATAATTCCTGTGGGAAAGTATAATGTGCCAGTATGGAATTCCCCGTATCCTAGTCACTGACAATGGAACACAGTTCAACAACGAGGAGTTCAAGAAGTATTGTGAGGAAAATGAAATTGAGTTACGATTCACATCTGTGGCTCACCCGCAAGCCAATGGGCAAGCGGAAGTGGCCAATCGAATAATCCTAGATGGACTAAATAAGAGGATCGAAAAGTCAAGGAATAACTGGGTGGATGAAATACTCCCCATACTATGGGTCTATAGGACTACCTGTAGAGTCACAACTGGAACAACTCCTTTCATGTTAGCATATGGTGCAGAAGTAGTTATTCCTGTAGAGATATCACATTCCTCCCCCAGGATTCAAGCTTTCAATGCTGAGGAAAATGAAGAAGGGCAAAGGTTAGCCCTAGATCTAATTGATGAAATACGAGATGAGGCACATGCGAAGATAGTGGAATATCAGAAAAAAGCTTCATTCTTTTACAACCTAAGGGTTAAAGAAAGATTCTTCAAACAAGGTGATTTAGTTTTGAGGAAAGTGGAAGCTTCTGGTGTAGGGCAGAAAGGGAAACTTGCCCCAAATTGGGAAGGGTCGTACAAAGTCAAGAGCGTTCAGGGTAGAGGAACCTACAAGCTGGAGACTATGGATGGTTTTGAAGTCCCGAGACCATGCACAAAACCTGAAGGTTTACTATGTGTATGATAGTTAAAGTACGATTCTCACTTGTCAGTATGACAAGTAGGTTTAAAAGCACCTTGAAGTTTTGCTTGTTTAGGATTTTTCTATATAGAAGATATGTTTATCAGGGTTGAACCCATCTTAGATAAGGTATCCAGAATACCAAGTTATAATATAAAATCTTCGACTTAATCTTGGCCTATTAGATTTGATTGCATTGTGAAAGATAAAACTAAGTTATAAACTTGAGTTTGAAAAATCAAAAGAAAAATACGACGATACTTGGGCAAAATACAACTGAAAACATTAAAAGTCAATTACAAAGTTCAAATATTGTCTAATAAAGAAGAAATACATAAAAAAAACTTAGGCCTTAGAAGGCTGGGATTCTTCGGAACCACTATCCGAAGTCTCCTCGGATGTCTCAGTCGTCCCCTCGGAAGTCTCCGCGGAGGTGCCTTCGGAACTATCTTCGGACGCTTTGGATGCTGCGGGAGACGCTGCCTTTGGAGGCTCTTCTACCCTGGCCTTTTTTATAATGGGCTCAGGCTCCTCCTCGGAAGAAGTTTCCTCCTCCTCAGAGCTGTACTCGAGCTCCTTCCTCTTTTGGCCTTGACTCCCCGATGGGCCGTCCTTGATCAAGTCGACGAGCTTGTCTGCAACACCCCCAAGTGCTGGAACTTGCACAGGGCAAGGGAAGGAGGACTGCTCAAGGACTTCTGGAAATTCATCTTGAATGGCCTCCACCGCGGCATCCCAGCCTTCCTTATAGCTAACTGGATTAAGGAGGGCATCGTGCTCCACCATTAAGTCCTTGAACTCCTGAGTGTCCATCCAGCCATCGAAGGCTTTATCCTTTTGAGCCTTCAGGATAACATTTTCGGCCTGGGCCGTTTCCAGGTCAGAAGTGGAAGAGGCAAGTTGGGCTTCAAGGGCCTCTATTCTTTGGTTGGCCTCCTCCAGCTTCTTGTTTGCATCCTCCAGGCCAACCTTCCAAGCCTTGTCTTGGTGAATCGCCCCTTGAAAATGGGCGTTCGCCTACAAGAAACACAGCTAAAGTATGAGATGGGAAAATCAAAAAGGCAACTATGAAGGGCAAAGGAAAAAGACGTACCGTCGCCAAAGCCTGAGCTCCAAAAAGCTCGTTCCCCTCTAAGTCCTGTTGAAGGACAAAGTCTTGATAGTCAACCGGGGAGATGGAATGCTTAGACCATTCCTTGGCAAGCGATGTGCTGCCAACAATTGAATCATTGCCCCGGATTCCCCAAGCAGGTTGAAAGTAAGACCCTGGCTTTTTCTTGGTGCACAAAACTTGGCTGGGGCCTTCTTCGCCTGGTTCCATTGCTTGGAGTAGGAACTCCGGGAAGCGATCCCCAAGGTGCGGGTCTTTAAAGACCTTTCCAGCGCGCTTCATCCTGGTCGTCTCCAGTTCCTTAGGCTTTGTAGCCTCCTCAATTTTCTCAGCCACTGCAACAAATGAGATAAGTAAGATAAGGAACTAACAAAGTTAAAAGATGAAGGAAATGAAGAAAGAAATATATAAGGAAGGAAACTTATTCTTCTTAGGGACGGGAGAAAGGCCGCGTTCTACAAGAACGGTCTCCCTGATAAGATCCCAAGAATGGGAAGTCCCATTATCTTGCATCAGGAGGTTGAAAGCTCTGGCCTCCTCCTCAGACAAAATTATATCGTTTGGGCTCCTATCAACGGCTAGCCCAAAAGACGATCGAAACAGGGTGCCCCAATCGCCACCCTCCCAAACGACGAACAAGAAATCTTTCTTCTACCCCAAGTTGTTGTCAGGGATGGACTTTCCGTTCTATGTGGGGAATAGTTGGACGCTGGTTTAAAGAAACCCAACCCGGATTCTTATCAGGGCTATTCTTGAACTGAAAAATCTTTCTGAAAACAACAACAGAAGTGGGGACATTGTGTTTGGCACATTGCGACAGATAGCACAGAATGAGCCTCCAGGAATTAGGGGGAGTTGGCAAGGGCTGATGCCCACATCAGCTAGCAGAACGGGGATAAATGGGTGAAAGGGAAGCCTGATCCCTGTAGACGCATAATGCGTCCTTCCTCCACTAACAGGCCCTGTCGGCTGTACCTGCAAGAACCAGTTTGAAAGGATCCTTGATTCTGAAACAGCTACTCAACTTTTCCAACTCCTTTGGATCCCGCAAGGCACTAATATGGTCGTGCGCATCCAGATACGCATCAGACGGGTACTCGTCCCCTCGGGTGTTGATCATATTGATCAAGGAAGTGTACCTTGATCGAATAGGGAATTCATTGGACATTCTGGCCATATTCATCTTGGCCAAATGAGTCATTTTCTTATCAGCCATCTGAAAAAAGGGCACATAAAGAGATAATTTTAAAAGCGCGAACTATGCAAAAACAAGCACAAGAAGTAAAGGGAGAAATTTTACCTGAAGTAATGCTCTTAAAAAAGGCTTTGGGGCTTAAGATACTCCGACTTACTGTTATTGCTCTGAGATTCTTGATAGAAGAAGAAAGAAGAAAAATTTAGAAATGAGAAAGTGAGGAGCAGTAGACTCTACTCACTCCTTTATATAGGAGGAAAAGTGAAGTTGAAGGGACAAAAAGCCCAGTAAGGATAGAGGCCCAAAGAAAAAAGCCCAGAAAATGGAACATTCCAGAATATTCCAAGGGAGAAATTAAATAAAATTCCCGAGAATTCTAGAGAATTCTAAACAGGGTATTTTGACATATTAAGCCCAGATTAATAAGAGGCCCAATAAGAGTTAGAAGGCCCAAATCCAATTAGGATTTGGAAAAATACAAGGCCCAATAAAAGTTAGAAGACCCAAATCCAATTAGGACTTGGAAAAATACAAAGCCCAAATCAAAGCCCTAAAAGATGTAAGGCCCAAAAAGAAGATCAGGCCCAAACAGAGGCCCAATCAAAAATGGATTAAAAGGAAGCCCACAAAGACCAGGATTCAGGTCAAATTTCAAGTCGTGAATTCTGCTCGAAATCTTTTGAACAGACACCCGAAAATAACGGGTATAAAAAACTAGGATTCAGGTCGAACTTCAAGTCGTAAATTCTGCTCGAAAACCTTCGAACAGACACCCGAAAATTACGGTTATAATTGAACTGGATTGAGGTCGAAACCAAGACCAGGATCGAGGTTGAATCAAGGACCACGTTTTTCAAGTATAGGGTTCATAAACCTAGACTAAAATCCAGGTCGAAGAATCGACTAGGATTCTTGTCGAAGACCAGGTCGTGAATCCTAGTCGAAATCTATCGACCAGGAAGCATGAGAAAGCAAAGATTTTCGAACTAAATCTAGGTCGAAGGTTCGACTAGGATCCTGGTCGAAATCCAGGTCGTGAATCCTAGTCGAAACCTTACGACCAGGAATTGAAACAAGGGCAAATTTTCGACCTAGATCCAGGTTGAAAGTTCGACTAGGATCCTGGTCGAATTCCAGGTCGTGGATCCTAGTCGAAGTCCTTCGATCAGGATTGCAAAGCTCGCCCAAATATTGACTAGGATCCAGGTCAAAATTTCGACTAGGATCCGGGTCGAAAAAGGGCTGGAAATTTGAAAACATTTGTGAAAAATTGCAGAAAATTTGGAAAAATCCCGGGAAAAAGGGAAAATTCCTGAAAAAATACCAGAAAATTCCTAAAAATAGGGAGAAGGTAAGAAAATAGGGTGGGAAGTTTTTTAACAAACCCTGGGGCCGCGTACAAGGCAAATCGTTGTAAACGTGTAGGTCGCTCCACACTTTACGCAAAACGGTACCCTAAAAGGGAATGAACGAACCTAACTTTTTACGAAATTTGACACGATTTCCTAAAAGTTGGGGGGCAAATGATAGGGATAAATAAATCCTGATTGTGTAATTAAATATTACATTAATTATAAATGATTTGGGCTGCTAGGCCCAATAAGAAGATGTATGACATTCAGATCAAAAAGGTCAACACATTGATCAGGCCTGATGGACCAGATCAGGCCTGATGGAACAAAGAAGGCTCAAAAACCCTGAATATTAATTAATTTCATAATTAATTAATAAGGAAAAAAACAGCCTTTGAGAAGAGTCCCGATAAGGATATAAATCCTTGCAGATTAGCCTCAAAGGGACCTAAAAGGATAAGGAATCAGTTTCCTACTATTTAGGACTTCAAAGTCCATTCTAATTATGAGACTTGCCCACCAAGTCTCCTATATCAAGTCCAATTCAAGGACCACTAGCATCTATATAAGGGGCCTCACCCCACAAATAAGAACTACGTTTTTTGGCTTGATTCTCTAATTCACAGAGATACGTAGGCATCTCGTAAAGGCAGAGTTAAGCTACGAAACACGAGAGCAGCCATTAAAGGCCTTGAGCTCCCGAACCTTAGCAATAAATACAGCAAATAATAACCTTAGTTTTTTATCCATAACAGATATTTTTTATATTATAAAAAGTTTACTACTTTGGAAATTTTTGAAATATGAACAATTAGATAAGACATCCATAAAAGGAAAATGGGAAGAAATGGGAGGGACAGAGGGAGTAAATTTTAATTTAATACAAATTCACTTAAATAAATATTACAATATGTCAAATTACTACTTTAGTATTATGAATGAATATAAGTAAATAAATTTTATATATTTAGAGTAAAATTTAATGAAATTCACATTTATATAGTGGAATATTGAAGTATACATGCTTTAAAATTGGATAAAATATAATCAACTCGTTCCAATCTTAAATGCTTTATTTAAAATAATCTTAAACCTGAAGAATATGTTTTATAACATGATTAATATGCACAACAATTACTTTTATAAGTCGCGGAACTTTATTCTCTACAATATAAATATTAAATAGAACAATTATCTTAATGAATATTAAAGTTAAAAGATGTTAATAATGTTTAAGATAATCTATAAATAACAAATTAAATAAAATTTTATTAATGAATGATATTTTTTATGATTTGATAAATAAATTATGATTGATATTTCAATATTTCAACTTAAACATATAGTCCATAAAATTAATCTCTATATATTTATCATATTATGACTAATTGAAATATTTAAATAAAAATTAATAAATCCAAAAATTTATGTTAGGTTAAATATTAAATATATAATATTATACATGTCATAATACTATTTTAATTCTTGTAATATATATCTTTTATTTATATATTTTATATGTTAAATCTTTCTTATTACATTTAATTCATTTTATATATATTTTATTTTGCAACTTGGAAATATATACTATTCAAATATTTTTTTTACATATTTTTGATTTCGTGGTTGTAACATGTTCAATCTTTTAACCCTTAGAAATTTGTAAATAATTATTGTTATGATTATAAATATTTTTTAATAAGTTTATAATTATCTAATTATCTAAATTTTATTTACTATATGTTAACGGAGCAATTTGGTGCTAAAAGATTTCGGAGGTTGCTGGAATATCGAAATTGTGAAAATAAGGGGATTTGGGCTTTTGGGGCTGGACTTGGACTTTAAAGGTGTCTCGACTTATTATATGTGTCGGATCCTTTTCCAAGATGTGTGCTTATAAGATGTTCAAAAAGTTTGAAGCCCAAAATTCGATCGGATCCGATTCGGAAAAAAACCCGAAAAACCCGATTCGGTAAAAAAGCTCGGTCCGGTTCGGCCCGACCCGCAAGCCTTAAATGGGCCTCCTCTTTTCTTAAAAATCCGGCTCGGCCTGAAACTCGAAAAACCCGGATAAAAGTCCGAATCTAAAAAAGTCTGGATAAAAACCCAGTTCGGCCTGGATAAAAACCCGATTTTTTTGAAAAGCTCGATTAAAAAACTGAATTTTTATATAAATTTGAAAATATATAATATTTTTTATGATCAGTAATGATTTCGATAATTAAAGAGATAATGATACTAACAATGGTGATCATGCTGATACTTGTTTGTGTATTCTGATTAAAGGGATGCTGAATTTAAAGAGTATATACTATATATAGTGACTCTGAATTTGAATACCTTTGGGCCTTTTTCATTCTTGTTCTAGTTTGAGATGTCCTAATTGTAGAGTTCTAGATGCATGCATTGAAACACAGAAAACAATTGCATTTTTCGAGAGAAATCTTAC
This sequence comes from Apium graveolens, assembly GCF_009905375.1. Taxonomy (NCBI): domain Eukaryota; kingdom Viridiplantae; phylum Streptophyta; class Magnoliopsida; order Apiales; family Apiaceae; genus Apium; species Apium graveolens. Next base: position 13,255,614 of record NC_133653.1, read on the forward strand.
AAGTTAAAGATGGACAGGCCAAATTTCTAAAGGTGGATATGCCTTCAAATGAATTTGAAGTGAAGTAGTTTTCTGAAAATTGGAGGCTATGAGAATTATAAAAATGACTTGTAGCTTATGCACTTTAGTTAGTTATACATGGACTATAACCTTTGACAAATTTTATTCTTCAGAATTTGGAGATAAAACTTCTTTACGTTAAAATTAAGTTATAGAATTTAAACTACTCATAATTCGAGTTATAAAATATTTTTTTTTAATATTTTAAAAAAAGTCTGGATAAAACTCGGTTCGGCCAAATCCGGCACAACCCGTGGGCCTAAAACGGGCCTTATATTTCTTAGGAAGCCTGGCCTGACCCGATTTTTATAAAAGCCCGACCTGATCCGCTTTTAAAACACCAGGCTTTTTAAAGAATTGATAAAACCCGGTTCAGTAGGCTTTTTGTGTGACGCCCTCAATCTCGGGTTAGGAAATGAGGACTCACACACCTCTATTCTAATAATAAAATATGCATAACCCCCGATTAACTACTAACAGGATCAACAGGATAAAGTATGAGACAAGATTACAACTACCAATCATAAAATATAACTTACAAACCCAAAATATCATTAAATAATCAATATCGATTCCGGCTGGGAACCGACAGATAACCCGTTGTATCTTTAAACACCTCTTTCTAGGCGCGAGCTCACTCATAACCTGTACTACCTGCTCTGGCAACTGGAAGCCCTAACACGGTAGGGACCACCAGGTACGCTCTTACGAGCAGTGCGCCTAAGCCTGACCATCTTCTTGCTTAACTGCCATTGTTAGATTAAGACAAAACAAATGAGTATAAAACTCAGCAAGTAACTAAATAGCAGTTCTACAATATCAAATCTCAATATACTTTGAACAAACTAGGGCATTCTACTTTAGCTAATCTAGGTGGCAGATTTCAATATTTTTTTTTTGTTTTCTTTGGGATAAGGAAAAGGTATCCGAAGAATAGTTGGGCTTTCAAGAAACAAAGCTCGAAACAGGGCGAAAGCCGACATTCATCACAATTCATTATAGGATCAAAATAGATCTTTCGATAGAGGAAAACAACAGTATTTCAAGATATAGAATCATTCATATGATCAACAATTTCAGGAATCAGGGTTCTGAGCTTTAAGCTCCACATTAACATAATCAACTCTTTTCAAAGCAGTATAAACCATTTTCATTTCCAAAAATCAATTTACTGAATAAAAGTTTCAGTTCCCTTTTTAAATAATCATTTAGAACCCTTGATTGGATCACTTATCTTTCCATTTCATTATATACGGGTGATCAGCCCGTATCGACCTCCATTCCGGTCTTTAAGGTACCATTCGACATAATTTCAGCCTTAAATTGGACTAGTCCCACTAGCCTCTTACCATGACTGGACTAGTCCCACTAGCCTCTTACGTCTCAATCCAATCCATCAGGAATTCATTCGGAAAACCTTGAGTTGGAAAAACAAATAGGTTTTCTAAAATCCATTTTATCATTACCAAGCATTTGAAATCATTCGGACTCTTTCAAGTCGAAACTCATTCTTAATTCAGATTTTAAAGAAACAAAGTTCAGGGAGTGAATCAAAGATACCAAGGAACAATTCTCAAGAATTCTGTATCAAGGATAATAAGGTACTAAATTTGAAGGATCAGTAATAACTTAGGGATCATTAGGGCGATCAAGATAAACAGGGTATCATTCACAGAGTTATCCAAGATAATTAAAGGTTCAATATGATTCATGGCATTATAGGAAACTGGAACAAAAAGGTAGATTATCAAAGGGTGAAATTAATAGGATTATCAATAACAGGTTATCAAGAACAAGGGTACTTCAAATCAATATCAGGGTTTCATAAAGCAAGGGTTTTATACTTTAACAGTTCAATACTCTACATGGTATGAACAACATTTCCTTTATAATCATTTACACAAGTAATCAGAGTTACTTGCCTGAAATTGCTTTCCTGAGGGTTGAACTACTGCCACCTAGTATACTTTTCCCTTTCCTAGCCCGAATGCCCTCACGCTCCGAATCTATAATAAAAACCAAAAATCTTAATTAGATTCCCAACTCTCGTTCCCGGAACGATCTCTCTATACGATAACTCGATTATATCTTTGACTCGAGCATACGAACATAGCTTATACAAATAAGCACACAGCGCATAGCACATAGCACAATCCTTTCTCGAAGTTTTTATATCCTTATATACCTAGCAATCAAAGCGTACTCGCTTGACCTAGGCTATTTCTCAAATCACACTAACACGACTCTTTTACGAGTACTAGACCCATTTACAACCAAACATTTACGTCCACAACTATCACTTATATCTTTTAAAATCAACCAAATACGTATTTTAATTCATATAAACACATAGCTTATTCTAAACCATTAAAGAATCATTCTCCTTTCTTTTAATTATAAAAATTCGAACCATAATCATACATATACAATCAAATTTCTCAAAAATCACACCATACAACTTTAGTTCTAGCATGATTCCACATTTAAACTAGCACCATTTTCTTGATCAACAACCATTCGAACCAAAACATACATACATGCTCACATGCAATTCAATTTCAACTTATCACGATATCAAACACTTTATCTTTATCAAGTAAGCCAACTAAGTTCCTTAACACAATTGATTTTCACCTAAATTACAACATGCATCCATTCATTCATCAAATTAATCCATTTTAACTCTATTTCATTCGACAATAACTCAAATTCACATCTCAAGGACAAATCAATGACATGCACATCTTGATCTTTTTTTAAAACTAACATGCAATCACTTTTAGGCTATTCACACTTAGTGTTTACCAAGATTATCTCACAAAAGTCAATTTCCTTTCTTATTAACTCAAAAATTCGAACCTAAACTTAGCATGCAACAATAATTCATTCCTTATTAATCTAATCACCATCCATCATTACTTTAATCAAGTCTACTCACAACAAACCACTTTAAAGATTCAACCCATTCGGGTTTATCAAGAAAACACACATACAAAGATCAATCTTGACATGCAAAGTCCTTTATCACATTTTCAACTTGTTTTAAGCCTTAACTTAGTCATTTAACTCATTTTCATCAAGATTTCCGAAGCACAAAGCCAAACATCACCTAATGACTCAACCTTAATCAAATTATTCAATGCATGCATTCACTTAATCACAAATCAATCTCTTTTAAACCCATTTTCCATTCGGCAAACATTCAAAATTCACAATCCAAGAACCAAACATTGACATGCATCACTAACTCCTCTTTTAAATCAACATGCAACTCTATTTCCTACTAATTAAGCTTAGTTCATACCAAGATCAAGTCACAAAATTCAATTTCCCTTTTTATTAGCATAAAGCCGAAGCAAAAACTCACATGCACATCATCAATTTTGATTTTCTAAGCAACAATCACATGCACACATTCATTTTACAATCAAGGAAATCATTTTACCAATCACATACTCAATTTTCAACAAAAGAAACAAAACCATTTTTCAAGCTTTCAAGAAACCATAACATGCAACATTAAAATCCAACAATCACATCAAGGAAAACCTACCGGCTCTCCTTTGGATCATGGCCGGTGGTGGTCGAACTTGAGAGAGTCCATGACGGATCTCTTCTCGAGTTTATGACCTCCAAAACCTCTTAAAATCACTCTTATAGTTATGCTTCAAGAAATTGTTTTTCTTAACCACAATCATAGTGATCACTTCAACAAAACCTTTATAATCACTTACATGCAAGTAGGAATTGAAGTATATACCAAGAATAACAACTAATGGAAGCAATATCTCGGTGTTTGAGTGTGTTTTAATGGTTGCATGCGAGTGAGAGAGGTGAGAGATGAGAGAGCCGAGAGGGAGTGAGAGAGAGAGAGTGTGTTCGGGAGAAAGAAAGAAAAAGAGAGAAGAGAGAATGAGTGCTCGGGAAAGAAAGAAGAAAATGGGGAGGAAGGGGTTGATTTATACTCCACCAAAGCAAGGGCAAAATGGTAATTTAATAATTCCTTTTTGACTCACACATAGTTTCTCTTTTTACTTAAATGCAACAAAATTCAAATATAAAATATATCTCTCTCGGAAAGTCGAGAATTATTGAAAATGACAATTTTAACACGTAGGTCTCGAAATTAGCTTTTTATCCATTACTCATAATAAGAATTTGAGCGAACGGTTAATTTTTTATGAATTTCGCAAACTTGTTTTAATAAATACATTTTACACATAAAATCAATTTAAAAATGCAAAGATCAACAATCAAATTCACTTATCATTTTTATAAAGTCTCTAAGGTCTTTACAAGGATAACAGAACAAATCCCATATTTTTATCTTACTCGAATGATTTTATAAAAATGCACGAAGGTTAACTAAACCCTTATTTAAATCAAATAATTCCTTTAAATCCATAAAAAATGTCACAGAGCACACAGTCATGCACACAGGCTAGCAATCACACATATACGATCATATAACGACTCATGTCTGATCATAGAATCTATCCCTCTTTAATCTTTATCATCTTTTACGCGTACCGGGTCACGTTCAGCCTGACGGCCCGACGCTCAGCGTTTCGATTACGCTTCTTATTATATTTGCCAATCAACACGTCTCTTAAGACGAAATACTTTATTCATTCACTTCACATATAATTCACATTTTATATTATTTAATTCCATATTAGAACGGGTTCCGTTCTACCTAACGGCCCGACACCACAGCTCGACTTCTAAGCTGACTCTTTAAATTGAACGTTTTTATCCACGCTCCTTAACTCTAGTATACAGATAAGACAAATAATCACCGCTTAATCACATAATCTCATCACATAACACATACTTTACTTTCTTAATTATGACGCAAAATTCTCGGTCGTTACAATCTACCCTCCTTAAAAGGATTATGTCCCCAGAATCTAATCTAAGCAAATAGATGGGGATACTTTTCTTTCATTTCGCTTTCTAATTCCCAAGTCGATTCCTCGAATAGTGGATTTCTCCACAACACTCTAACTAGAGGTACAACTTTATTTCTAAGCGTCCTTTCTTTTCGATCCAAAATTCGCACTGGTTGTTCCACATAGGACAAATCTGGTTGGATTTCTATTGGTTCCAACTCGATCACATGGCTCGCGTCGGCATTATACTTTTTCAGGAGAGATATATGAAATACATTATGCAGATGTTGCATTTGCGGCGGCAGCGCCAATTCATACGCCACTTTCCCAACTTGTCGCAATACTTCAAATGGTCCAATGTACCTTGGACTTAGCTTTCCTTTCTTTCCAAATCGAGTTAAACCTTTCCAAGGAGATATCTTCAACAAGACTTTGTCTCCAGTTTCGAATTGCACATCTTTCTGCTCTTGATTCGCATACTTTGCCTGTCGGTCTTGAGCTGCAATTAATCTCTTTCGTATCATTTCAACTTTTTCCTTCGTTTGTTGCACTAGCTCGGGGCCAATTAACTTGCGCTCACCAACTTCATCCCAATAAGTAGGGGATCTACACTTTCTTCCATACAACGCTTCATAAGGCGGCATGCCAATACTTGCGTGATAACTGTTGTTGTAGAAAAACTCAACTAAGGGCAAATGATCGTCCCAATTTCCTTTAAAATCTATTGCGCAGGTTCGCAACATATCCTCAATTATCTGAATTGTCCTTTCACTTTGTCCGTCTGTCTGCGGATGATATGTTGTACTCATTTTCAATTTCATTCCCAAATGATCATGGAATTGTCGCCAAAATCTCGAATTAAACCTTGGATCTCTATCAGACACGATAGATACAGGAACTCTGTGACGCATCACGATTTCATCCAGATACAATTTGACCAGCTTCTCTAATGAAAACTTTTCGTTTATCGGTAAGAAATGTGCTGACTTTGTCAATCAATCAATTACCACCCAAATCGCATCATGATTAGACTTGGTTTTAGGTAATCCTACCACGAAATCCATCGCGATATGTTCCCATTTCCATTCAGGTATGTCCAGTGGCTGAAGCAATCCACTTGGCCTTTGATGTCCCGCTTTAACTCTTTGGCACGTGTAACATTTGCTTATCCATTCCGCAATTTCCTTTTTCATGTTTGGCCACCAAAAATTTTCTTTCAAATCCTGGTACATCTTCGTACTCCCAGGGTGAATTGAAAATCTCGAGTTATGCGCTTCTTGCAAAATCTCGTGCTTTAGTTCCACAACATCAGGTATCCAAATACGTGAGTTAACACGGTATATCCCTTTTCCATCCTTTTGAGCTTTAATTTCTTCTCCCGTCAACTTATTCCTTTCGCGATTCATCACTTGCTCTTGACAGCATCTAATCTTTTCCAAAATTTCAGGTTAAAACCGTATTGCATAAATGGCTTCACCTCCATATTCTGGAGTCTGCACCACTATTTCCATCTTTTCAAAGTCCTTGATTAATTCTTCTGATGACGTTAACATATTCAACTTTTCCTTTCGACTTAAAGCATCAGCTACCACATTTGCCTTTCCAGGATGATAGTTTATCGCACAATCATAATCTCTGATCAATTCCAACCACCTTCTTTGTCGCATATTTAGTTCTTTCTGAGTAAAGATATACTTTAAGCTCTTATGGTCCGTATAAATCTCGCACTTTCCCCGTACAAATAATGCCTCCAAATCTTAAGGGCAAATACAATTGCTGCCAATTCCAAATCGTGCGTTGGATACTTTTGCTCATGCGGCTTGAGTTGCCTTGACGCGTATGCTATTACCTTCCCGTGTTGCATTAACACGTATCCAAGTCCTTTATAGGAAGCATCACTGAATATCACAAATTCACCTTTATCATCTGGTAATACCAACACTGGGGCGGTTACCAATCTCTTCTTTAACTCTTGAAAACTTTCCTCACACTTTTCTGTCCAAACGAACTTCTCATTCTTTCTCGTCAATTTTGTCAATGGAACGGCAATCTTTGAGAAATCTTGCACAAATCTTCTATAGTATCCGGCTAATCCCAGAAAACTTCTGACTTCCGTCGGAGTCTTGGGTCTTTCCCAATTCATTACAGCTTCTATCTTGACTGGATCCACTTTAATTCCTTCTTTATTAACTACATGACCAAGAAATTGCACTTCCTTTAGCCAAAATTCACACTTTGAAAACTTTGTATACAGCTTCTCTTTTCGCAGAATTTCCAAGGAAATCCTCAAATGCTCCTTATGATCTTCCTCCGTTTTGGAATAAATAAGTATATCGTCAATAAACACAATCACGAACTTGTCCAAATACTGCTTGAACACTCTGTTCATAAGATCCATAAATGCAGCTGGCGCATTCGTCAAGCCAAATGCCATCACCAAAAACTCATAATGTCCGTATCTTGTTCAGAACGCTGTCTTGGGTATATCTTCCGCTTTGATCTTTAATTGATGATACCCAGATCTTAAATCAATCTTTGAGAAACACGAAGCTCCTTTTAATTGGTCAAACAAGTCCTCAATCCGCGGTAGAGGGTACTTATTCTTGATCGTCAACTTATTCAGCTCACGGTAATCGATACACAATCGCATACTTCCATCCTTCATCTTTACAAACAACACCGGTGCGCCCCACGGGGATACACTCGGTTGGATTACTCCTTTGTCCAACAACTCTTGCAACTGAGCTGCCAATTCCTTCATTTCAACCGGCGCCATGCGATAGGGAGCTTTCGACACTGGTTCCGTACCAGGAGCCAAGTCAATCGTAAACTCGATCTCTCTGTCTGGAGGTAGTCCAGGCAATTCATCAGGAAACACGTCTGGAAAATCTCTTACTACCGGAATATCGTCGATCCTTACAGATTCTTTCTCCACGTCCATGACATGAGCCAAATAAACCTCGCATCCTTGACGCATTAATCTTCTCACCTCAATAACCGTTAGAAACTTCTTATCTTGCCTTTTTCCTTTAAATATCACTTCCTCACCATCCTTGGTTTTTAACTTCACTTTCTTACTTTTACACTCTATTTGCGCCTCATGATTTGACAACCAATCCATTCCTAGAATAACCTCAAATTCTCCTAACTTAAAAGGAATTAAGTCAGCAGAAAAGTGCCGACCTTCTATAGACACATCACAATCGGGACAAATCTTATTAACAACAACTTTCTCTTGATTTGCTACCTCTATAATCAACTTAGACTCTAGAGGGTACGCAACACAATTTAACTTATCAAGAATGCTTTCAGAAATAAAAGATCTGGTTGCTCCAGAATCCATCAAAACTTTTACTTCTACTGAGTTTATAACAAGCATACCTGCTACCACGTCCACATCTTGCACCGTATCTTTCATTGACATGTTAAAGGTCCTAGCTCTGGGTTGAGCTGATGGTGCTGGGAGAGATGGCGGTCCAACAATTCTGAGAACATTAGCCTTCTGCACAGGCTCCTTGCAATTTCTAGCCATATGGCCTACCTTGCCACACTTGAAACAAGCCAAATCAGGCTTCCTTATTTCATTTGAACATTCCGAAGAATAATGCCCCTTCTGGTTGCACTTAAAACATGTTATATCCAGCTTATTACACCTCTTCGGGTGTCTCTTTCCACAGTTCCTGCATTCTTGCATCTGGGGTCTGCTTTCCTTTCCCGATTGTCCAGCTTTCTGGAAACGGTTCTTCTGAGCTCCATTCCTGGGTCTAAACTTCTGGAACTTTTTGTTCTGACCTCCACCATTCTTCCCAAACTTTCCTCTGAACTTTGAACTTCCTTGCTCTTGCTCAGAGCTTTCAAACTTCCTTTTTCTTCCTTCATTTTCTCTTCGAGTAGCTTCCCGCTCACCTTCCACTATCATTGCTTTCTGAACCAAAGCAGCATAGTTCTTGATCTCCAACATCGCTATTTGACTCCTAATCCATGGCTTAAGTCCCTGCTGGAACCTCTTAGCCTTCTTTGCTTCAGTATTCACGTACTCTGGTACGAACCTTGACAATTCCGAAAACTTCACCTCATATTCTGCTACCGACATTTCCTCCTGTCTAAGATCCAAAAATTTCATTTCCAACTGATCTTGCATATAACTTGGCAAATATTTTTCCAGAAACATCTCAGTGAACTTCTCCCAAGATAAGTCTTTGCCTTCCAACAACGCCTTAGAAGACTCCCACTAGAAACTTGCTTCATCCCTCAAATAATAACTTGCGTACTGAGCTTTCTTATCGTCCTTAACTTCGGATAGCTCAAAGGCTTTTTCCATCTCTCTCAACCACGACTGTGCTTTTATCAGATCTGGCAAACCTAAGAACTCCAGAGGATGAACAGATTAAAAGTGCTTGAAATTTCCAACTTTTGGGGCCACAGGTTGTTGCAAAAGCTGAGCAAGTATGCTCATCAAAGTGGTTTCTGGGTTTATTTTTGGGTCTTGGGTGGGAATTTCTTCTTCTTGGTGATCTGGTGAGTTGGCCATTTCTTACAAACCTGATTGAGCAATTATTTAGCAATACGATAGCATGGCATATATATAACAACAATTTTTTATGAAATCTCCTTTGTGGGTTTTAAGTTTTACCCAATTTGCACATGCAATCCTATTACTACATAATTCTCATATCAGTGTTGTTTTATCATGGCACGGAATAGGGTTTTACGATCTTTAGACATGGTTGTACGAAAACATAGTTGTATTAAAAACATGGCATTGAGAACAGTTTATAAGATAAACAAGGTGCACAAAGGAAAGCAAGATAATAGATTTATTTAAATCAAGGGTTATATAGGAAATATTCTGGATTTTAAGGTTCTGAAACAAGGTACAATAAATAGCAGGGTTAAACAGAGGAAAAACTGGAAAACATCCCCATATATACCCCTAACTTCCAACTACTACTACTACTACACTGGTCTGAAATACAACAAGATAAATGAAAAAGGGATCCCGGCATCTGACCAAGTATCCCAAAGCCTACCGGTGCTGAAAACAACAACAACAATCTACGGGCTCAACCAACAGTCCCGTCTAATCATCTAGGATCTCTCTCAACACAACCAACATCCAGCGAATGATCTTATGCAGCCTCCGGGCCTCAGCATCAGCATCACTAGTGGATGGTCCCTCATCCAATCTCTTCCTGGCAACCTGCTCCACCATCTTCACCCGAACTCGCCACTCATCATCCATAACAGAAACACTCTTCCTAGACTCTCTGGTTAGCCTATCCACCAAAGCTCCCAACTCAGGAATGCGGGAGTACACAAAGTCTCGGTCTTGGGCTAACTTGCCACCAACACTAATAGGAACAGTCTTAGGCATCTCCGACTCTGGCTCAGGGGCAGGGGTCTCTGAATCAGGCCTCAAGGGTGAAATCTGCATGGGGATCTCACTACTCTCAGAAGGGTCCTCCTCTGGGTCTGAACTAACATAAACAGGCTCCTCTGGAGAGGGTGGAATAGGGTCCACAGGGGTACCAGTCAAGCTAATCTCTGAGTCTGAATCACTACCACTACTAGGATCCTGAGAGAAAATATAAAACAGCAACCAAGAAACAATGTTAGGGTCAAATAAAGCTTCCAGCTAACTCACACCCTAACTCTAGTTTCTGCTTTACCAATCAAACACTTTCCTTAGACTATACCTAATAGTCTAACTCAACTCTACATGAGTCGAACTCTCTCGCGATATAGATATATTCCCAAAATACCCCTTTTTAAAACACAACTTGTCTCAGGGACCAGATCCTGTAGCTCTGATACCAACTTGTGACGCCCTCAATCTCGGGGTTAGGAAATGAGGACTCACACACCTCTATTCTAATAATAAAATATGCATAAACCCCGATTAACTACTAACAGGATCAACAGGATAAAGTATGAGACAAGATTACAACTACCAATCATAAAATATAACTTACAAACCCAAAATATTATTAAATAATCAATATCGATTCCGGCTGGGAACCGACAGATAACCCGTTGTATCTTTAAACACCTCTTTCTAGGCGCGAGCTCACTCATAACCTGTACTATCTGCTCTGGCAACTGGAAGCCCTCAACACGGTAGGGACCACCAGGTACGCTCTTACGAGCAGTACGCCTAAGCCTGGCCATCTTCTTGCTTAACTGCCATGGTTAGATTAAGACAAAACAAATGAGTATAAAACTCAGCAAGTAACTAAATAGCAGTTCTACAATATCAAATCTCAATATACTTTGAACAAACTAGGGCATTCTACTTTAGCTAATCTAGGTGGCAGATTTCCATATTTTTTTTTCTTTGGGATAAGGAAAAAGTATCCGAGGAATAGTTGGGCTTTCAAGAAACAAAGCTCGAAACAGGGCGAAAGCCGACATTCATCAGATTTTAAAGAAATAAAGTTCAGGGAGTGAATCAAAGATACGCAAGGAACAATTCTCAAGAATTCTGTATCAAGGATAATAAGGTACTAAATTTGAAGGATCAGTAATAACTTAGGGATCATTAGGGCGATCAAGAGAAATAGGGTATCATTAACAGAGTTATCCATGATAATTAAAGGTTAAATATGATTCATGGCATTATAGGAAACTGGAACAAAAAGGCAGATTATCAAAGGGTGAAATTAATAGGATTATCAATAACAGGTTATCAAGAACAAGGGTACTTCAAATCAATATCAGGGTTTCATAAAGCAAGGGTTTTATACTTTAACAGTTCAATACTCTACATGGTATGAAAAACATTTCCTTTATAATCATTTACACAAGTAATCAGAGTTACATGCCTGAAATTGCTTTCCTGAGGGTTGAACTACTGCCACCTAGTATACTTTTCCCTTTCCTAGCCCGAATGCCCTCACGCTCCGAATCTATAATAAAAACCAAAAATCTTAATTAGATTCCCAACTCTCATTCCCGGAACGATCTCTCTATACGATAACTCGATTATATCTTTGACTCGAGCATACGAATATAGCTTATACAAATAAGCACACAGCACATAGCACATAGCACAATCCTTTTTCGAAGTTTTTATATCCTTATATACCTAGCAATCAAAGCGTACTCGCTTGACCTAGGCTATTTCTCAAATGACACTAACACGACTCTTTTACGAGTACTAGACCCATTTACAACCAAACATTTACGTCCACAACTATCACTTATATCTTTTAAAATCAACCAAATACGCATTTTAATTCATATAAACACATAGCTTATTCTAAACCATTAAAGAATCATTCTCCTTTCTTTTAATTATAAAAATTCGAACCATAATCATACATATACAATCAAATTTCTCAAAAATCACACCATACAACTTTAGTTCTAGCATGATTCCACATTTAAACTAGCACCATTTTCTTGATCAACAACCATTCGAACCAAAACATACATACATGCTCACATGCAATTCAATTTCAACTTATAACGATATCAAACACTTTATCTTTATCAAGTAATCCAACTAAGTTCCTTAATACAATTGATTTTCACCTAAATTATAACATGTATCCATTCATTCATCAAATTAATCCATTTTAACTCTATTTCATTCAGCAATAACTCAAATTCACATCTCAAGGACAAATCAATGACATGCACATCTTGATCTTTTTTTAAAACTAACATGCAATCACTTTTAGGCTATTCACACTTAGTGTTTACCAAGATTATCTCACAAAAGTCAATTTCCTTTCTTATTAACTCAAAAATTCGAACCTAAACTTAGCATGCAACAATAATTCATTCCTTATTAATCTAATCACCATCCATCATTACTTTAATCAAGTCTACTCACAACAAACCACTTTAAAGATTCAACCCATTCAGGTTTATCAAGAAAACACACATACAAAGATCAATCTTGACATCAAAAGTCCTATATCACATTTTCAACTTGTTTTAAGCCTTAACTTAGTCATTTAACTCATTTTCATCAAGATTTCCGAAGCACAAAGCCAAACATCACCTAATGACTCAACCTTAATCAAATTATTCAATGCATGCATTCACTTAATCACAAATCAATCTCTTTTAAACCCATTTTCCATTCGGCAAACATTCAAAATTCACAATCCAAGAACCAAACATTGACATGCATCACTAACTCCTCTTTTAAATCAACATGCAACTCTATTTCCTACTAATTAAGCTTAGTTCATACCAAGATCAAGTCACAAAATTCAATTTCCCTTTTTATTAGCATAAAGCCGAAGCAAAAACTCACATGCAAATCATCAATTTTGATTTTCTAAGCAACAATCACATGCACACATTCATTTTACCATCAAGGAAATCATTTTACCAATCACATACTCAATTTTCAACAAAAGAAACAAAACCCTTTTTCAAGCTTTCAAGAAACCATAACATGCAACATTAAAATCCAACAATCACATCATGGAAAACCCATCGGCTCTCCTTTGGATCATGGCCGGTGGTGGTCGAACTTGAGAGAGTCCATGACGGATCTCTTCTCGAGTTTATGACCTCCAAAACCTCTTAAAATCACTCTTATAGTTATGCTTCAAGAAATTGTTTTTCTTAAACACAACCATAGTGATCATTTCAACAAAACCTTTATAATCACTTACATGCAAGTAGGAATTGAGGTATATACCAAGAATAACAACTAATGGAAGCAATATCTCGGTGTTTGAGTGTGTTTTAATGGTTGCATGCGAGTGAGAGAGGTGAGAGATGAGAGAGCCGAGAGGGAGTGAGAGAGAGAGAGAGAGTGTGTTCGGGAGAAAGAAAGAAAAAGAGAGAAGAGAGAATGAGTGCTCGGGAAAGAAAGAAGAAAATGGGGAGGAAGGGGTTGATTTATACTCCACCAAAGCAAGGGCAAGATGGTAATTTAATAATTCCTTTTTGACTCACACATACTTTCTATTTTTACTTAAATGCAACAAAATTCAAATATAAAATATATATCTCTCGGGAAGTCGAGGATTATTGAAAATGACAATTTTAACACGTAGGTCTCGAAATTAGCTTTTTATCCATTACTCATAATAAGAATTTGAGCGAACGGTTAATTTTATATGAATTTCGCAAACTTGCTTTAATAAATATATTTTCCACATAAAATCAATTTAAAAATGCAAAGATCAACAATCAAATTCACTTATCATTTTTATAAAGTCTCTAAGGTCATTACAAGGATAACAGAACAAATCCCATATTTTTATCTTACTCGGATGATTTTATAAAAATGCACGAAGGTTAAATAAACCCTTATTTAAATCAAATAATTCCTTTAAATCCATAAAAAATGTCACAGAGCACACAGTCATGCACACAGGCTAGCAATCACAAATATACGATCATATAACGACTCAGGTCTGATCATAGAATCTATCCCTCTTTAATCTTTATCATCTTTTACGCGTACCGGGTCACGTTCAGCCTGATGGTCCGACACTCAGCGTTTCGATTACGCTTCTCATTATATTTGCCAATCAACACGTCTCTTAAGACGAAATACTTTATTCATTCACTTCACATATAATTCACATTTTATATTATTTAATTCCATATTAGGACGGGTTCCGTTCTACCTGATGGCCCGACACCACAGCTCGACTTCTAAGCTGACTCTTTAAATTGGAACGTTTTTATCCATGCTCCTTAACTCTAGTATACAGATAAGATAAATAATCACCGCTTAATCACATAATCTCATCACATAACACATGCTTTACTTTCTTAATTACGACGCAAAATTCTCGGTCGTTATATTTTGTGCATCTCTATGTGCGTACCCTATATTTATAGGATCAAGCCAATGCACTTCTGTTAAGAACTGGTTTTTAATTCCTCTAGTTGTTTAGGGATGTATTGGTAATTAGTAAATTTTATCTTATTAGAATTATATTAGTGTTGGGATACTTTCTCAATTTGAAAAAAATCGTTTAGATACATTTTCTATAACTAGTGGAGATTATTCCTCATCTCAGAGGGAGAAATAATAATGTTAGGAATTTAGTTAATTATTAAATAAATATTAAAAAATTTGGGAGATTATTAAGGGGAATTGAAAATATGGTGTAACAACTACCTCTAGTTCTTCGATGTTGCTGGATAGACCGGAGAACTAAGCATACATCGATTGTGACGGCCTCAACCCTGGGGTCAGGAGTTGACGTCATGAATAACAATAACAATAACATAATATAACCAAATTCCTAATTAATACAAAAACATGACCCCAATCTTCCCAACATCTTTTTCAGGTTTAAGTTTGACTTAGATTACAAGACTATTAGAAACCAAATTTTTACAAAAAGCCTAACGCACTAACTTGGTACAACAACTCAACATACCACAACTGGTCTGACACAACTACCTCAGAGGAGTTTGGTACAAGAGGATCTGGAACTCTGCCCTGACTACGACGGAATGGTCTCATATGCATCTGCAATCTGTGTACAAAATATTCTACAGGGGTGAGCAATCAATTGCTCAGCAGTACCACTATACGAATAGCCATTAAAAATAGTTTATATAAAACAGTTATAGGAACATAAATCATAACTCATTTACGAAAAACAAGTAAAACATGTATAAACTGGATATCTTTAAACTAGCATGTTTCGCAAAACAGTAATATCAATGTGTGCTGTATAAATACCAGAGTTCAATTTTAGCATGCTATTTTCTTTTTAAACTGTCGTTCCATTACAGGAACCATAAAACCATCTGTTCCGTTATAGGAACCACTAAACTCAAAATCAGATATATAATTGGACGAATCCTAGGGACAGCTGATCAATATATCCCACCACATACTGTTCTGGAACTTAGAGACTAGCTAGGTCTCTACCACGCTGGACTAATCGGTTAAAACAATGTGCGCAACCGAATTAGCCACTTACGTAAACCCGCTGGACCGTTACTGGCCTCTTACGCAACCATCCAATATCTGATCCATTTTATCCAATTTCCAAAATCACTTTACCTATCTCTTTTAAACATTTACATCACAGCACACTTCACAAAATGTTTCCAATTTAATCACAATTTAGAGATAGGCATTTTCAGAAGTTACTTTTCCCCAAAACATAATTTAAATGAGTTTTAAATACCAAGGATACGTAACTTAAAACGTTCTATTCCAGTACGTAAAATAAATCATAAGCATTCATATATACTGAACCGTAATAGATTGTTCAGGGGTACTTGCCTTGAAGAGCTTTACAACTTATTAATGACTGACTTTGGACTGACTTGCACGCTCATCTTTATCGTCTAATTATCAGACTACCATGGATCCGACTTCAACACTCTGATCCTTTGATTGGAATCTTGTTAAGCTTGTCGATTGATCACTAGGCTATGTTTAGTCTAACGTCAACCTTCAGGTCCTCCGACTAGAACCTACAGAGGCGAACTATCATATGTTAGACAGCCAGTTATGCTTGACATATCCTCGCTACACACTTACCCAAACGATAACAATTTCTGACTCGTAATTATATGTACTATTATAATACATATAACAGTTAGGGTCCACACAATCAAAACTTGGTTCGGTACTCTTTTCGGGAAAATACCTATACTCGTCGTTTCGCCCAAATAGGGTTGTCAAATATTTGCAAAATGTTTTACCATGATCCGCTATTAGGTTTCGTAAAATACTTATTTATATTTATATAAGTGTATACGGTCGGCTGGTATTTCCGATAATTATAAGGTACGTTCCTAAATTTTCGAATTTAATTTTTCCGAAAATCGGGCATCGTCTCATCTGATTATCGATCTACCCGTCAAAATATAATTGACTCATAATCACAACCAAATCAATCATCTCAAATCCATAACCCAATCATCGCCATAATTAAATAACTATTATTCATTTCGAAAATATTATTATGAATTAAATTTATTTATTTTTATTTTAAGACTCAGAATAAAATCATCATCGTCTATTATCTGTCAGCTTAACGAGTTCATCGCTGATGGTGGCATAACTCTGACGGTGCCCGAACGGGTTTCCTGCCCGAGTTTCGCCATAAATTAACAAAAATCTTATATTAATTTGTTCGAATTAATCACAAAAACACAAATCAAAATATGAACTAATTCTTTAAATTGCACAGATTTACTTTCTCGAATGAACCACACAAAAATTAACAGCTTGACACCAGTAACATAACAATTCCATACCATACTTACACGAACACACACACTACACAATATACACACACATAACCCACATATATATACATATATGCGGATGCCGCAGATTCCGGCCGCCTCACCGGAGATAAACCAGCGGCAACCGGAAACGGGTGGGGAAGAACAGGAAGCACACAGAAGGGCGCATACACACACACAACCGAAACTAGACACAAGCCGAAAATAGGAACTCAAAGCGGCGGTACCGGAAACGAGCCGGAGTTGAGCACGGCGGCGGCGACTTGACTCGCTGGAAACTAACAGCGAACGGGATCTCCCGAAATAGGGGAAAACGGAAAGAAAATAGAGGGAAGAAAAGAAGGGGATCAAGAAGAGAGAAGAATGGAGCGAGAGAGGGTGAGATTGAGAGAGATTGGGAGAGATTTAGAGAGGTCGACGAGAGAGATGAGAGGGAAAGAGACAACCTGTAATGTTGGTGTGTGTTTTCTTTTATTTTCTTATTCTTTTTATTTGTTTTTAGCCAATTAAAGCTTGCCACGTATCTGGAATTTTCCAGAAATTGAACACGTATAATTATAGATAGGAATGAATTCCACGCAGCTCTGTTTTGGTCTCGCAATATACAAATTTTTACGGTTGAAAATTATTCAAATAGATCCTAGAATAATTTCAAAATTCCTGAAAGATTTAAAAACTAGTAAGTTAAAATTTTCATAATTTTTAAAGAATTTTTCAAACGCGCACCTGACCCGTATTTTATAATTAAACGAACAATCGAGCTGTTAAAATTACCCGCATTTTATAATTAAGTGAACAATCGAGCAATACGAGTCGTTATAGTCTTCCCCCCTTAAAAAGATTATGTCCTAAGAATCTCAACTAGCTAAATAAATAAGGATATTTGTCAAGCATATCTGACTCTAACTCCCAATTAGACTCTCCTACTCAAGAATTTCTCCAAAATACTATATTTATAGGAATCAGCTTATTCCTAAAGATTCACTCTTTAAAATTTAGGATCTGGATTGACTGCTCGACGTAGCACAAATCTGATTGTATCTCGCTTAGCTCATACTCAATGAGTTGGTTCGAATCAGGGATATACAACTTCAACATAGATACATAGAATATGCTCCAGCTGCGGGGGTAACGCTAGCTCATATGCAACCTTTCCCACTTTCTTCAGAATTTTAAATGGTCTTATATACCTTGAGCTGAGTTTGCCCTTCTGTTCAAATCGAACCAGTCCTTTCCTAGATGATACCTTCAATAATATCAATGATCCTATTTATTTATCCATATCCTTTCGATGCAAGGTTGCATTCTTTCTCTGTCTATTCTGACCTGTTTTTAATCTTTTTCGAGCCAATATCACTGCGTCCTCGTTTTGCTAAATATACTTCTGCTATCTCTTTGAGTAAAAAATTCTTCTTTAGTTAAATTGTCTAATTCTTGATTCATAACCCCTTCTTGGTACTTCTCGATTCTTTTTTTTACCAATTCTTACTGGGAAGTGATCTCATACCATGGCTCCTTAGTACCTTCTGGCAGTCAACTTCAAATTTCCAACTTTTCCAATCCTTACATTCATTCTTCCTTTTCTGCTCAAGGCATCCGCCACTATATTGGCTTTGCCTAGGTGGTAATTAATAGAACAATCGTAGTTCTTAATCAATCCTAACCAGAATTATACTTTGAAAACTTAGAATACAGTTGTTGCTTTCCAAACCTTCATAGAAAAATCTCCAAATGCTCGGCTTGGTCTTCTTTAGTTCTTGAATAGCTGAGGATATTATCAATAAATACACTTATAACTTATCCAAGTACTTGTTATACACTCTGATTATTAAATTCTTAAAATGAAACTGATGATACTTCGATCTTAGGTCAATCTTTGAAAAACAACACATTTCCTTAAGCTGGTCAAATAAATCAATCCTGGGTAGAGGATACTTGTTCTCAATAATCAACTTATTCAACTTCTGCTAATCGATACCTCACCTCATACTTTCGACCTTCTATAAACAACATTAGACATCCCACAAAGACACACATGGTCTAGTTCTTTCCTTGTCCAGCAATCTTTGAAGTTGTTGAATTAGTTCCTTTATCTCTACTAACTATATAATACAGAATCTTTGAAACTGGTTCTGCTCTAGGTACTAAATCGATGAGAAATTATATCTCATAATATGGGGTAACCTTGGTAATTCATCTGGGAAGATTTCCGGAAGTTCATTTATGACCGTCCTTCTTAGTACCTATTACACTATAGATATGCTTTATATTCCTGGTTTAATAGCTCTTTTACTCGCATGCTTGAAAGAACTTCTTATCGCGACCCTGCTCTTAATACTCATTCTAATATTAACTTCCATAAACATTACCGTTTGCTTTTTCTGACAATCAACCAATTTCCAAAATTATATTGAATTTTCTCAGCTTGATAGGTATCAGGTTAGTCATAAAAGAATGTATTAAGATTTTTATAGGATCTGCAGCGCAGGACTAACTTACTGATTCTTTATCTTGATTGGCCACTCCTATAACTACGAGTTCATTTAAATATTCCAACCTTTAATCTGTTCTACCCACATACACAACCTAGACACTCCAAAATCCATTACTTTTATATATAGCATTAAGGAAGAGTGTATATGTTACCACATCAAGGTCTTGAACAGTTAATCTTTAAAAATCCTACTCTTGAGTATACTGGATGTCGGACATTCCGCTGACTACTGCCTCAAATTATTTGAGAAATATTTCTACAGTTCTTAGCAAGATCCTGCCTTGATACAACTATAACACATGACTCTTGGTTTCTCCACTCTACACTTCCTCGCATAATGTCCTATTTGCCCGCACTTAAAACATTCAACATCTGATTTGCACACTCTAATAGGTCTTTTACCATATTGCTTACACACCGCTGATGGTGACCCGATCGACTTAACTTGGTTAGTTCTGGATGGGGTGGAAGCGACTGAAGTAACACTAGGCCTACCTTGGAAGAAACTTTGTTTCTTGAATCTTTTGTTCCTGTTTCGGTTAAAAGGTTTCTGAAACTACTGGCTGACTTCTCCTTGATTTACTTTGCCGAAACACCCCCCGACTTCCTATTCCTAATAACTTTTTCCTTGACGGCCAACTTCTGATCACTCTCAACTACTAGGGCGACCTGAACTACAGAAGGATATGCCTTGAGTTGCAACGCCATAACTCTACTACAAATTTCAGGCTTTAACCCTTGTTGAAACCTCCTTGCCTCTTGGATCCTCGTACTTACATACTTAGGAACTGATTGGGCAAATTTCGTAAACTTGGTCTCCTACTCCGACACATTTCTCTTATCTTGTTTTAATTCTAAAAACTCAATATTATGTTGACAATCTGGAAAATTACTTCTTCAAGAATAATTATGTAAATCTGGTCCACGGAATAGGACCTTCTATTTCCAACGTACGAGTGGACTCCCATCAATAATCTGCCTCACTCTTAAGAAAATAACTAGCATAGATTGTCTTAAGATCATCTCTTATGTGGCTGAGGATAAAAGCTTTTTTCCAACTCCTTCAACCAAATTCTAGCAGCAACAGGATTCCCTTCACCCTTAAACTCTAGAGGCTTCATAGACTAAAAAGATTTGAAATTAACGGTCCGGTTCACTCCTGGTGTTGTTGCTACAACAGTAACTGCTGTTACTGAACCTGTTGGATTAACTGTTGTTGTTGTTGTTGCTGGCGCATTAAATCCAAAATTTTGTTTATAATTGGGCCCTCAGCCAAACTACTATTATTTCTTTTAGACCGGGTAGCTTTCTTGGGTCATTTTCCTCAAATACAACATTGGGTTTATTCAAAATATAATGGAAATATATGATAGAAATATCCCTGTTTAAACGGTGCATCTGTATTAGGTTAATGCTGCCCAGACGAAGTACTCATGTCCTGATCATCGGGGCCTATTTATAAAAGATATATAGATTAATAACAATAGCAACAATGACAACAGTAGAATCAACAACAGTGTAGGAAAAACTGAAATACAACTACACTAACCTTCGTGACATGGCTCCTCCATAGTACAGTAACTGATTAACTTTCCACCCTTACTACGGTATCACAGCTAAACTAATCCAATATACAACGAAACTTGGTTGGCTATATCAATTACAACTACAAAGAGCAAACTGGTAAACTAATTCAAACTTAAAGAACTCTGGACTTTATTGGGCACACTAGTCCGAGTTTCGATCAATAATTCCTTCCAAGGCGATTTCCTATCACCCGCAAATGATTCGACCACCACTGAATTAACTTTTCCAAAATTGCATTCTTCATCATTGGATCTTGAATCCTCTCTACTACGTTTATCTCTGAAATAGCAACCTGTTATAGAGCCTTTACTTTCCTGGACACTTAAATTTGGATTTACTTTTAATAACTAGGACTGCCTAATGATAAAGGTTACTGAGGAAATTCATTGCCATGGGCTATCAAATGGTATTTTAAAATCAAGGAATCACTTTAAAGGAAAGAAAAGAAAGAGGATGTGGATATGAGTCTTATGACTGAGAGCAACCATATAAGTACATAAGATAGCCAATCTTAGTACCATACAGTTTACAACACATAATTCGGTGGCGTCCCACCAGACCCCTTTGTCACACAGACAAATAGTCAAACCATATGCATTATCTACCCCAATCAATCAATAGAATTATTGTGGTAAGAAATAATGTTTAAATAGAAAATTTATAGGTAGGAAAAAGAATATGGATCAGGATAATTCAACACAACCTCAAGGAAAGAGTATAGGAACGTATCTTAATGTTCTATCCACGCCTTATCCCGAAAATTCATCCAAAGCATTATTTCGGAGAGTCATCCAAAGCATTCCAAGAGATACCTGAAAACAAATATTCCAAATAATATTGTTCAAGAAACACACTCGCCCAAATGAAGTCGTATCCCTTAGAACGATAGGGGAATCAAAGGAACACCCTCGCTTAAATGAGGTCATATTCCTAAGGTGGTTAAGATAATCGAAGGAACACCCATACTCAAATGAGGTCGTATTCCTAAGATCTTCTTGGTGGGGGCCCGAAAGTACGGATTTCCAAGGGGGCATTCCGCGAAGTAAAAGGCTTTTGAAAGATGCCTTTTACGAAGAAGTGGCTTTCGTAAAATGTAATATCCGGGAAATATTGTGCAATTATTTTTATCAATAAATAATTATTATATGATTATTATCTGAATTTTTGGTGAATTATCTGATGATTGATATTGGTATTTGGATCCTATATGTGATAGAGTGTAAATATTTTGATTTTAATATGTCAAGAATAAGGTATAGATAATTATGGTATTTTTCTGGTAATTTTTGGACGGTTATATGATTTTATAGGGATTTATGAATTTATAATTATTTTCTGCATAATTGTAAAACTGTTTTATAAAGCTGGGAATCATCCAGTTTTAACCGTTTTTACGTTTTTACAACCCGAAACTCTTCCAAAAAACCCTTTCAAACCCAATGTGATTATTCCATACATTTTTCATGTTTTGACTTTTTCAATCCGGAGTACGGTTTGACCCGTACTAGTCCAAACGCAAATTTTTTGATACGCCAGTCATTTAGTAGATCAACAAAACCCGTATTTTTTAGAGACGGGATATTTTTACATTATTTTCTCGTGATGCGTTTTATAAGAAGTCCGGTTTTGATAATTATCCAAATCTGTTATCAAATTAGATCATTTTTGCAGTTACTTAGTGGCTAAGTAACTTATTTTTTGATCAAATACAATCCAATGGGTATTAATGTTCCATATTCTCGCATATTTAATTTTTGGGAATTTTTAACATAATTTTTATATTTATTGGATTAAAAATTATGCCCCTTTAATTATTTTTGAGTTAATTATTTTTATTAATTGATATAATTGGACCATAAATATTTTGGGAGAATATTTTTACAATTATAAATACATTTTATTTATTATTTAATTATATAGAAATCAGAAAAATAAACAAAAATACCAGATTTTCTCTCAAAATTAGGGTTAGGGTTTGCAAAGTGTTCTTGAGATTAAACGATAATTTTGGCTTGATTTGGAAAGCAAAACCACTGATGTTTATAGTCAAATTGACCCTCTCATCAAGCTCTATTCAATTATGCCGTAAAAAACATTCATAAAGGTATGAATTTCGAAATTCAATTTAGGGTTCTTGACCCGATTTGGGAATTTTTGATTCTTGAATTATTTGTAGATTTTGATGATTAAATAAGCTTTATTATATGATTTGCAATCGATTGGTATATAAATCATAATTGTTTGATCCATAAAATACTATAATCGAGTTCTTGAATATTTTTATTTTTGTTTTCGAATTTCTGAATTATCTATTGATTGGTTGTTAGTTTAGATGACATGAATCGATTACAAATGTTCTCAGCTTTGATTTCGTATTTTTAGTGTTGATTTTAGTTAAGAAACCGCGATTTTCGCGATTTGGACGGAAAAGCTCGGTTTCGCCGCTTTAATGGCGATGGTGATCGGACTTCGAGTCCGGCGGCAGTCTGGTGGGGCTGTTACATCGTTTTTGTTTCTGGAACAGTAAGGACAATGTTCATCTTCTATATAGATTCATTCGGTACTATTTTGCGTATTCCGGAGGTTAGGCGGAACCTAGCCGGCGAATCAGCCGGTATCGGAATCTGGAGAGATCCGGCCGGTTCTTGGTTGACCCAGAATGTTTTTCCCTGACCCGATTGCGACCCATCCTGACCTTGAATCCCCAATCCCTTTACCCAAATTATAAATCTGATTAGATATATTTGTGATGTCATGTCTAATCTGTTGTGTTTAGTTTCAGAACTTAATATCAGGACTTACTGGAAATCAGAACTTACTGAAGTCAGAACTTATATCAGAACTTAAGGCAGTCAGGATTTATATCAGGACTTAAGTGCGGATACTTCAGATAAAGAAAGCAGCTGATTTACGGGAAAGGATCGTGACTAAAACAATAAAAAAATATGCATGAAGAGTTAGAAGACTAGAAGACTTGTAGAAGATAATATTTGATTGATATATATTAGGAGACATAATTATATTCCATATCAATTAGAAGATATCTTGTAATTGTGTACTATATAAACACAGCTTAGGGTTTACACTATATGTGTTATCATTCACGAGAAAGATTATACATTGTAACCTAGCAGCTCTAAGTGATATTGTTCATCACTGAGAGAGAACAAATGTTCTATTTTAACAGAATTTATTGAATATACTTGATTACTGTTACATACTTGTGTTGATAAATCGATTTGATTGTATAAACACTATATTCAACCCCCTTCTATAGTGTTGTGTGACCTAACAAGTGGTATCAGAGCCTCTCTGTTAATTTACAAACAGTGAGATCCAGTTTACAATCATTGTCTGAAGAAACACAAACTCCAACTAAGCCCACCAAAACTAAAGATACTCAAAACAATCAAACCCAGAGTCGATATGAAACCATTAGGGTTCCTATACCGAGAGCATCTGAGTATCCTATATGGAAGGTAAAGATGGCTATGTTTCTGGAAGCCACAGATCCAGAATACCTTGATAGAATTAATGATGGACCATATAAGCCTACCAAGCTTTATGTTGCAGTTGCTGATCAACCATCAAAGATGATACCAAAGGAGAAAGGTGATTACACAGCTGAAGACATCTCATATATTGCCAATGATGTAAGGGTAAGGCATCTGCTGCATAGTGAAATTGACAATGTCATGTCAAAGAGGGTAATTGGATGCAAGACTGCAAAGGAGATATGGGATGCTTTGGAGACAAGATGCCAGGGAACTGATGCAATCAAAAAGAACAGGAAGACTATACTCTCACAAGAGTATGAGCACTTTGACTCAAAAGCTGACGAGTCATTAACTGATTTATATGACAGGTTTGCCAAACTCTTGAATGATCTGTCACTGATGGACAAGGAATATGATCTTGAAGATTCAAATCTAAAATTCCTTTTAGCTCTTCCTGAAAATTGGGATTTGAAGTCTATTACCATAAGAGATAACTATGACCTTACTGAAACTACTCTTGATGAAATTTATGGTATGCTCAAGACTCATGAACTTGAGATGGATCAAAGGAGCAAAAGGCATGGAAGAAAGTCAAAGACAGTTGCTCTTAAAGCTGAGGAGGAATCTCCTAAAGTTGTTGTCTCAAAGAGGGGCAAAAGAAAGGCTCTCATTATATAATCTGATTCAGAGTCATCATATTCTGATGATGATGATTCAGAATCTGAAAATTTATCTGAAGTGGATATTGATGCAGAGATGATGCAACTGTATGCTCTTATGGTGAATGGTATCACAAAGATAGCCTACAAGAAATTCTGAAAGGGCAAGAAGTTTTCAAGGAAAGGTGGAAGTTCTGAAAAGAAAGGATTCAGAAAGTCTGAAGGCAAAGGAGGAAAGTCTGATAGAGGAGACAACTCAAATGTCAAATGCTACAATTATGATGTAAGAGGCCACATCTCTCCTGACCGCAAGAAAGGAAAAGGTGATAAAGGCCAGACACTTATCACAAAGAAGAATAACTGGGCAGACACTTCAGATTCTGAAGATGAGGTGAACTATACCTTAATGGCAAATACTGATAGCAGTTCTGATGCTGCTGAATTAAAGGTACCTCAATCAACTCTTGCTTTTCATACTGATGATATTTCTGAGCTAAGATTATATCTGAAAACCATGTTCATTAGTTTTAGAGATCAGACTTTAACAAATGAAAAAATTAACATCTGAAAGTCTTGCTCTTAGAAACAAAAATAATTACTTAGAAAAGGAGTTAGTTGTGTTCCATCAAACTCAAAAAGAAAGAGATGAGGCTTTGTATGTTAGAGATGAAGTGCTAAAATTGAATAAATCTCTTAAATCTGAATTGAAAAAGGAAAGGAGATAATTAAAACTTGGACTAACTCTGGAAGAACAATTCAGAAAATCTTAGAAAATGGAAATTAGAAAGAAGGACTAGGTTATCTAGATGATGAAGAAGAAAAGGAAACTGTGTCATATAAACCAAACTTTACCAAGAAAGCTGAAAAGCCTAAAGTTAATCCTGTCAAATTTGTGTCAAATTCTGATAAGTCAAAATCTGAAATGATGATAGACTCTGAAACAGAAGTCAAAGAAAAGTCAACTTCTGACAAATTAAAACAGGACAAACCAGCTTCAGTAAACATAGGTTTAATGACAAAGAAGCAGCTTAAGCATAAGTTGAAAGAGATTAGAAATGTGAAAAAGGAAAAGGAAGCTAGGAAAAATAGGAATGGAAAGGAAGGTGTGAATAAAAGTAATAATTATATGCCTGTTCCTAATGCTCCTAGAAAGAAATGGTATAATTGTGGAAACTCTAACCATCTTGCTTCTTTTTGCAGGAAAAATAAAGATATAAACTCTTTACCTCCTAAATCAGGAGTTAAGAGTCAGTCTGTTAGGTTTAAACCACAAAATCCTTGTTTTCATTGTGGTAGCTTATGGAATTTTATTTATACTTGAAAGGAGTATCATAGTTTATACTATGATTATGATCAAATAAAACCTTCTTTGAAGAAAGTTAGTGTAATTCCTTCTAGTGTAAATTCTGATGCAAAGTCTAATATAAAATCTGATAAGAAGCAAGTTAGCATAAACTCTGAAATTAAATCCGCTGCAAATGCTAACAAACTTAAAAAGTCCAAAGGATCCAAGCAAGTATGGGTCCTTAAAACTAACCAATAGTGGTCTTTGTGATTGCAGGGCAACATGAAAAATATCCTAGTTTTGGACAGTGGATGTTCAGGACATATGACTGGAAATAAAGCCCTGCTATCAGACTTTGTGGAGAAAGCTAGCCCAGGAGTTTCTTATGGAGATGGCAACATGGGAAAAACTCTGGGATATGGCAATATCAATCTTGGGAATGTCATAATTGAATCAGTAGCTCTTGTCTCAGGACTTAAACACAATCTGCTAAGTGTGAGTCAAATCTGTGACAGAGGTTATCATGTGGATTTCTTTGAAGAACAATGTGAAGTTGTAAGTAATTTTACAGGAAAGGTGGTTCTGAAAGGTTACAAACATGGTAACATATATGAATCCAGACTTTCAACAAGTTCTGATGGTTCTGCAATTTGTCTGTTAAGCAGAGCCTCAATTAAAGAAAGCTGGAATTGGCACAAGAGACTCTCTCATTTAAATTTCAACAATATGAATGAGCTAGTAAAGAAAGAAATTGTGAGAGGACTGCCAAATCAGTATTTGCTCCTAATGGCCTTTGTGATTCATGTCAAAAGGCAAAACAGAGAAAAACTTCATTCAAGGGCAAAACTGAATCATTAATTCTTGAGTCTTATCACTTACTGCATGTTGATCTATTTGGTGCAGTCAATGTCATGTCCATTGCAAAGAAGAAATATGCTATGGTTATAGTGGATGAGTTCACAAGATACACTTGGGTGTATTTCTTGCACAAGAAGAATGAAACTGCATCTACTCTAACTGATCATGTCAGACAGCTGGATAAGTTGGTCAAAGATTCTGTTAAAATAATAAGAAGTGATAATGGCACTGAGTTCAATAATTTAATCATGGAAGAGTTCTGCAAAGAGCATGGAATAAAGCAGGAATTTTCTGCACCTAGAACTCCACAGCAAAATGGAGTTGTAAAAAGAAAGAACAGGTCTCTCATTGAAGCTGCACAACCTATGCTTGATGAAGCAAAGCTACCAACCTACTTTTGGGCTGAAGCTGTGCAGACTGCTTGTTTTACACAGAATGCTACACTCATAAATAAGCGTGGAAAAACACCATATGAGATGGTGAAGAAAAAGAAGCCAAATCTGAAATACTTTCATGTATTTGGATGCAAGTGTTTTGTTCTTAAGACTCATCCTGAACAGCTGTCAAAATTTGATCTAAAAGCTGATGAAGGAATTTTTGTTGGATATCCATTTTCCATAAAAGCTTTCAGAGTCTACAATTTAAGAATAAGGGTTGTCATGGAATCTATCAATGTATCTTTTGATGATAAAAAGATTATTGGACTTGAAGATTTCAATGATCATGATCAGCTGAGATTTGAAAATGAAGATTTAAATTCTGATTCTGTAAATTCCGATGACCTAAATCCTGATTCTGTAAGTTCTAACGGGTTAAACTCTGATGTCATTGAAACTGTGATAATTACTCCAAAGGAAAATGCACCTATTCAGGGGGAGCAAGTTAATGATCCTACCACATCTCAAGACTCTCAAGAAGCATCAGAACCTGTCACTGGTTCTTCAAGTTCTGATTCACCAAGTTCTGATGAGCTAAATTCTGATAATTCTGGAAACTATGATTCTTCAATTCCTGAAGGATCCAACTCAAATTCTGAAATTTCAGAGAGCATAACTTCAGGGGGAGCATCAGAAAATGCTGATGGAGACAACATGGATCATGGGGGAGGATCAGTTCTAGAGATCAACTTCCATCTTCAAGGAAGTGGACTAAATCACATACACATGACTTAATACTTGGAGATCCTGAAGCAGGTGTCAGAACTAGAATAGCAATATATAATGAATATCTCTATCATTCCTTTTTATCTCCGACTAAACCCAAAAAAGTGGAAGAAGCTCTTCAAGATGTTGATTGGGTGCAAGCAATGCAGGAAGAGTTAAATGAATTTGAAAGAAATAAAGTCTGGACCCTAGTGCCAAGACCAAAGAATAGATCAATTGTTGGCACAAAATGGGTGTTCAGAAACAAAACGGACAGTGATGGCATAATTACAAGAAATAAAGCAAGGCTGGTTGCTAAAGGTTACTCTCAACAGGAGGGTATTGACTATGATGAAATATTTGCTCCAGTTGCTAGATTGGAAGCCATAAGAATCTTTTTGGCTTATGTTGCTCACAAGAAGTTCAAAGTCTTTCAAATGGATATGGAAAGTGCTTTTCTCAATGGAGAATTGGAAGAAGAGGTATATATTGAACAACCTCCAGGATTTGTAGATCCAAAATTTTCTAATCATGTCTACAGACTTGATAAAGCACTTTATGGCCTTAAGCAAGCTCCAAGAGCATGGTATGAGACTTTAGCTCAATTCCTTCTGGAAAGTGAATTTAACAGAGGCACAATTGATAAAATACTGTTCTACCTCAACCATGGAAATGACTTACTTTTGGTACAGATATATGTTGATGATATCATCTTTGGTTCTACAAATACCAAACTCTGTGAAAGGTTTGCAAAGCTAATGCAGTTAAGATATCAAATGAGTATGATGGGAGAACTTAGCTATTTTCTGGGACTTCAAGTCAAGCAAAATGAAGAAGGTACTTTCATAAATCAATCCAAGTACACCAGAAATTTACTCAAGAAATTTTGAATGCAAGACAGTTCAGCTGCATCCACTCCCATGGCCATTGCAACCAAGTTAGATAAAGATACTTGAGCATCAGTAGATATTACTAACTACAGAGGTATGATTGGCTCTTTTCTCTATTTAACTGCAAGTAGATCTGTTAGATATATTTGATAATGTCATGGCTAATATGTTTTATGTTTAGCTTTCAGATCTTATTTGAACAGGATAAATCAGTACTTAACTGTTGATCAGTACTTATACTGGAAGTCAGGACTTAAGGATATCAGTACGTATGTTATCAGAAGATAATCATCAGAAGATAGATATCAGAACTTAAGTGCTGAAGGACAATCAGATAAGGACAGTAGCTGATTAAAGAAAAGAAGATCAAGATAAACATAAGAAGAGATATGCATGAAGAAGGAATTCCGTAAAGAATGGAATACTTGGAAGAAAAGATATCTGATTGATATATTTTAGGAAGCAGAATTATATTCCATATCAATTAGCGATTATCTTGTAACTGTGTAGTATATAAACACAGACATAGGGTTTACACTATAAGTGTTATCATTATTAGAAAAGATTATTCATTGTAACCCTAGCAGCTCTCGTGATATTTGTTCATCACTGAGAGGTAACAGTTCCATACTGTAACAGAGTTTATTGTTTCAATAAAGTTTGTTTTCTTTTACTTAAGTTCTTAAAGTTCGATTTGAGTGTACTATACACTGTATTCACTTCCTCTACAGTGTGTGTGTGTGACCTAACAATTGGTATCAGAGCCTATCTGTTAACATACATACAGTTAAAGATCCAAACACAATCATGTCGGACACAGAAACTCCAACTAAGCCTACCAAAACTGAGGAATCACCAAAGAAACAAATTCAGAGTCGGTATGAGACCATCAGAGTTCCCATACTGAGACCATCTGAATATCCCATATGGAAGGTAAGGATGACCATGTTCCTGGAAGCAACAGATCCATAATACCTTGATAGAATCAAGGAAGGCCCTCACAAACCAACCAAGCTCGCTGTTGCAGTTGCAGGTGAAGCAACAAAGCCCATACCAAAAGAGAAGAGTGATTATACTGCTGAAGACATAGCATCAATTGCTAAGGATGCTAAGGTACGACACTTACTGCATAGCGCCATTGATAATGTAATGTCAAACAGGGTAATCAACTATAAGACTGCTAAGGAGATATGGGATGCTCTGGAAACAAGGTGTCAGGGAACTGACACAATTAAGAAGAACAGGAAGACAATACTCACTCAAGAGTATGAACACTTTGACTCAAAGACTAATGAGTCATTGAATGATTTATATGATAGATTTGTCAAACTTTTGAATGATTTGTCATTGGTTGATAAAGAGTATTATCTTGAAGATTCAAACCTTAAGTTCCTGTTAGCTCTTCCTGAATGCTGGGATTTGAAGGCAACAATAATAAGAGACAACTACAATCTTGATGAAACAACTCTTGACGAAATCTATGGAATGCTCAAGACTTATGAGCTGGAGATGGAACAAAGAAGCAAGAGGAAAGGAGGAAAGTCAAGGACAGTTGCTCTTAAGGCTGAAGAAGAATTCCCCAAAGCAGCTTCCTCAAAGAAAGACAAGGGTTAAGCTCTTTTCATAAAGTCTGATACTGAGTCATCAAGTTCTGAGAGTGATGATGACTCAGATTCTGAAAGCTTGCCTGAGACTGATGCTGATGAGGAGATGATGAAGCTGTGTGCTCTTATGGTGAAAGGAATCACAAAGATTACATACAGGAAGTTCAGGAAGGGATAGAAGTTTTCCAGGAAAGGCATAAGTTCTGATAAAAAGAATTTCAGAAGATCTGAAGGCAGAGGAGGAAAGTCTGACAGAGGAGATTACACAAATATTAAATGCTATAACTGTGGTGAGAAAGGCCACATATCTCCTGACTGCAAGAAGGTAAAGGGTGACAAAGGCAAGGCTCTTGTCACAAAGCAGAAAAGTTGGACAGACACCTCAGACTCTGAAAGTGAGGAAAACTATGCATTGATGGCAAATGCTGATAAAGAAAGTGCTGAGAGCAGTTCTGAAGCTGCTGAAACAAAGGTACCTCAGACTACTTATGCTTTTCATACTGATGATATTAATGAGTTGAGAAGATATCTTAAAACCATGTTTGTTAGTTATAGAGATCAAACTTTAACATGTGAAAGATTAACTTCTGAAAATCTTGCATTTAAGAAAAGAAATGATTTCTTAGAAAAAGAGTTAGTCATGTTCCATCAAACTCAGAAGGATAGAGATGATGCTTTTTATGTTAGGAATGAAGTGCTAAAATTAAATGAATCTCTTAAAACTGAGTTAGAAAAGGAAAGAGAGATTATCAGGACTTGGACTAACTCTGGCAAAATAACTCAAAATTTGCTAAGTAATGGAAACTGGAAAGAGGGCTTAGGTTATGGAGAAGATAAGAAAGATAAAGGAACTGAAGAAATTAAGTCTGTTGATAAGCAAAAGCCAAAGTTAAAACCTGTTAAGTTTGTAACTGTAAAGTCTGAAAATGAAAAATCAGAAGTTACAAAGAAATTAACTTCTGACAAACTAAAACAGGAAAAGACAGCTGAAGTGAACATATGCTTAATGACAAAGAAGCAGCTTAAGCATAAGCTGAAAGATGTCAAGAATGCAAACAAGGTAAAATCGCCTAGGAAAAATAGGAATGGAAAGGAAGGTGTGAATAAAAGCAATAATTATAAACCTGTTCCTGATGCTTCTAGGAAAACATGTCATAACGGTGGAAGTTCTAACCATCTGGCTTCTTTTTGCAGGAAGAATAAGAATATTAACTCCTTACCTTCAAAATCAGGAGTTAAGAGTCAGTCTGTTAGATACAAACCACAAAATCCTTATTTTCATTGTGGTAGTTTATGGCATTCCATTTATACTTGTAAGAAATATCATAGTTTGTACTATGATTATTATCAAATAAAACCTTCTTTTAAGAAAGTTTCCATTGTTCCTTCTAGTGTAAATTCTGATTCAAAGTCTGATAGTGTAAGTTCTGATAAGAAAAATGTTAACATAAACTCTGATGCTAAATCCGCTGCAAATGTTAACAAACTTAATAAGGCCAAAGGATCCAAGCAAGTCTGGGTCCTTAAAATTAATAATTAGTGGTTTTTGTGATTGCAGGGCAACAGGAAAAATATTCTAGTTCTGGACAGTGGATGTTCAGGACATATGACTGGAAATAAGGCCCTACTATCAGACTTTGTGGAGAAAGCTGGCCCAAGTGTTTCTTATGGAGATGGCAACATTGGAAAAACATTGGGATATGGCAATATCAATCTTGGAAATGTCATAATTAAACAAGTAGCTCTGGTCTCAGGACTTAAACACAACCTACTGAGTATAAGTCAAATCTGTGACAGAGGTTATCATGTTGATTTCTTTGAAGAACACTGTGAAATTGTGAGTAAATCTAAAGGCAAAGTTGTTCTGAAAGGATACAGGTGTGGTAACATTTATGAAGCTAAGTTTTCAATAAGTACTGATGGTTCTGCAATCTGTCTGATGAGTAGAGCATCAATTGAAGAAAGCTGGAATTGGTATAAGAAACTCTCTCATTTAAATTTCAATAATATAAATGAACTGGTCAAGAAAGATCTTGTGAGAGGATTGTCAAACACAGTATTTGCTCCTGATGGTCTTTGTGATTCATGTCAGAAAGCCAAACAAAGAAAATCTTCATTCAAGAGCAAGACTGAATCATCAATTCTTGAGCCTTATCATCTAATACATGTTGATCTATTTGGTCCAGTAAATGTCATGTCTATTGCAAAGAAGAAGTATGCGTTGGTCATAATGGATGAGTTCACCAGATACACATGGGTGTATTTCTTGCATACAAAAAGTGAAACTGCATCAACCTTGATTGATCATATCAAACATCTGGATAAAATGGTCAAAGATTCTGTGAAAGTTTTAAGGAGTGATAATGGCACTGAGTTCAAGAATTTGATAATGGAAGAGTTCTGCAAAAACCATGGAATAAAGCAGGAATTTTCTGCTCCTGGAACTCCACAGCAAAATGGAGTTGTTGAAAGGAAGAATAGAACTCTCATTGAAGCTGCACGTACAATGCTTGAAGAAGCAAAGCTTCCAACCTATTTCTGGGCTGAAGCTGTGCAGACTGCTTGTTTTACTCAAAATATAACACTCATTAACAAGCATGGAAAAACACCATATGAGATGGTGAAGAAAAAGAAGCCAAATCTGAAATATTTTCATGTATTTGGATGCAAGTGTTTGTTCTCAAGACTCATCCTGAACAGCTATCGAAGTTTGATCTAAAAGCTGATGAAGGAATCTTTGTTGGATATCCACTTTCCACAAAAGCCTTCAGAGTCTATAATTTGAGAACAAAAGTGGTCATGGAATCTATCAATGTCTCTTTTGATGACAAAAAGATTACTGGTCTTGAAGATTTCATTGACCATGATCAGCTGAGATTTGAAAATGAAGACTCAAATTCTGATACAGAAAATCCTGACAGTCTAAGTCCTAATACTGTAAACTCTGATGGATTAAACTCTGATGTTATTGAAACTGTGGAGACTACGTGGGAGCATACTCAAGATCCTACCACATCTCAAGAAACATCAGAACATGCATCTGGCTCTTCAAGTTCTGATTCGTCAAGTTCTGATAGTGCTGAAAATCTAAATACTGAAGAATCCAACTCAGAGAGCATAGTTTCAGGGGGAGCATCAGAAAATGAAAATAAAAATAGCATGGATCATGGGGGAGCATCCAGTTCTAGAGAAAACCTTCCATCTGCAAGGAAGTGGACAAAATCACATACACCTGATTTGATAATTGGAAATCCTGATGCAGGTGTCAGAACTAGAATAGGTACTTCAAATGAATGTCTTTACAATTCTTTTCTCTCTCAGACTGAGCCAAAGAAAGTGGAAGAAGCTCTTCAAGATGCTGATTGGTGCAAGCAATGCAGGAAGAGTTGAATGAATTTGAAAGAAACAAAGTCTGGACCCTAGTGCCAAGACCAAAGAATAGATCTGTTGTTGGTACAAAGTGGGTATTCAGAAACAAAACTGACAGTGATGGCATAATTACAAGGAATAAGGCAAGGCTGGTTGCAAAAGGATATTCTCAACATGAGGGAATTGATTATGATGAAACATTTGCGCCAGTTGCTAGGTTAGAAGCCAAAAGGATATTCTTGGCTTATGTTGCTCACAAAAAGTTTACTGTCTTTCAAATGGATGTGAAAAGTGCTTTTCTCAATGGAGAATTGGAGGAGGAGGTATATGTTGAACAACCTCCAGGTTTTGTAGATACCAAACATCCAGATTATGTCTACAGGCTTGATAAAGCACTTTATGGACTTAAGCAAGCTCCTAGAGCATGTTATGAGACTTTAGCTCAGTTTCTTCTGGAAAGTGGATTCAACAGAGGGACAATAGACAAAATATTGTTCTACCTCAACCATGGAAAGGACTTACTTCTGGTCCAGATTTATGTTGATGATATCATTTTTGGATCTACAAATGACAAACTTTGCAAAAAGTTTGCCAAGCTAATGCAGTCAAGATATCAGATGAGTATGATGGGGGAACTTAGCTATTTTCTGGGCCTTCAAGTCAAGCAGAATGAGGAAGGCACTTTTATTTGTCAAACCAAGTACACTAGAAACTTGCTGAAGAAATTTGGAATGCAAGATTGTTCAAGTGCATCCACTCCAATGGCCACTGCGACAAAACTGGATAAGAATACCGGTAAATCAGTAGATATTACTGACTACAGAGGTATGATTGGCTCTCTACTCTATCTAACTGCTAGTAGACCTGATATCATGTATGCTACCTGTCTTTGTGCAAGATTTCAAGCAGATCCAAGAGAACCTCACTTAACAGCTGTAAAAAGAATCTTTAAGTATCTTAAAGGAACAGCTGCTCTGGGATTATGGTATCCTAGAGAATCAGATTTTAAACTAATAGGTTACTCAGATGCAGATTTTGCAGGTTGTAAAATTGACAGGAAAAGCACAAGTGGAAGCTGCCAATTTTTTGGAGGCAGATTGGTTTCTTGGTACAGCAAGAAACAAAAGTCAATTTCCACATCAACTGCAGAAGCAGAGTATATTACTGCAGGAAGCTGTTGTGCACAGATTCTTTGGATGAAGAATCAGTTACTAGATTATGGGTTAACATATTTCAAAATCCCTATTTACTGTGATAATCAAAGTGCTATTGTTATGACAGGTAATCCAGTTCAACACTCAATGACAAAGCACATCAGCATCAGGTACCACTTCATCAGGGAACATGTGGATGAAGGTACAGTGGAATTGCATTTTGTTCCCACAGATCAACAACTAGCAGATATCTTCATAAAACCACTGTGTGAAGCTACTTTTACACGATTGGTAAATGAACTTGAAATGGTTTCAGGTTCTTTCTCTAAATCTGCTTAGTCTTGTTCTGTGTTATCAGACTTTATGCTCAGTATTTACAGAATTAATCTCATTGTGTATTCTGTGCTTAATTGATAAATGTCTTTAAGTACTGACTATTGTCTGATATATGTTTCTAAACTCTGATAAGTGATATGTCTGTTCAAGTACCTATTCTATCCTATGAGGATAAGTGTGCTAGATACTGACCTAGTAGTCTTCAATAAACAAATGATTCCATGAAAGGAGTAATTATTTCAGTGAAAACCCTATGACACTAGCAAATTCTGATAATTGAGCTTAGTTAAGTTTACTTTGTATATCTTATTACTAAGTCATAAATTAGAATAATGCTACTCATCTGTTAAGTTCTGATACTAGTAAAACTGCTGAATGTACTAAGTGCTGATAAACCTCACTTATCAAAAGAAAAAAAACAAAACAAAAAGATCAAAGAATAAAATCAGGTACTCCTTTGAGATCTAGAGTAAAAATGTGGAAGGGACGACCCAAGTGCATTGCTGGTATTAAGTAGATATGCATTAGAAAAGCAAAATATTTTCTTGGTGACTTTTCACACTCTATGATTACTGGAGAAATACTCTGATAATAGCATAAATTCTGATAAACAGTCGTGACTCACTTACACTGAGAAGCCACTGTAAAATAGAATTTCAAAAGATGCATAAAATTAGCACAAAACAGTTGAGGTGGACTCAAGCATGAACTCATTCATCAGTAGGTTTCAGGACAATGACAGCTCTTTAGCAAAATTTTAGTTATGCCTTATTTCTAAGATGTACTGAAGTGAATCAGACTTTACTCTTTGTCTGTTATTTAGCTTAATGCACACACTAATCACTCCTTCTGAATGATGAAAATTTCTGTGGTGGTCTATGTTATTTTAGATAAACAGTCATTATGTCATTTTTGCACAAATTCTGAGGACAAGTTCCAGTTACATGTTCTGATGATTAAGTTCTGACGTCTATAACTCAGAACTTGTATGAGGAGTTACTAAGATGGGCATTTTTTTTTTCGAGTTAAGAAATTATGTTCTGATGACTGTTAAGTTCTGGTATAGGTCTAAGTTCTAATCCTTTACTTGGCTTATCTGTGAATACAATTTGGTAACAGTCTCAGTTCGAACTAGAATATGTTGAAGTGGAAGATTAATAGTCACTATGATTAGGATTAATGGTATTCGTCCTTGAACAGTCCACTGTTTCTTGTTTCTTGTGCATTTTAAACCATGATTCCTCTTTCCAATGAATGTTATTCTTTTTCAAAGTCTAGGGAGATGAGGTAGAATTAATTCTATCTGTCAGCATTCAATTTCTTTGCGTCTCATGCCATTCTCTTGCCTATATAAGCAGCCACTTCACATCAGTCTTTCCATCAAATTCTTCTCACACACTTATCTTCATACTTCTTCTTTCAAAAACACAATGGTCAGATACAACATGTTTTTGAACTACCAAAACTTCAATATGGAGCTAAGCTGTGCCGAGTGGCAGCAGGAATGGCATGTCACAGCCATTCCTGAGGAGATATGGGACTCTGTCCCACAGGAGGTACTGACACACCTTCTGTTCTTCTATATGGACTACCATCGCCATCTGGAGCGATTGGAGGAGGAAAGGCTGGAAGCTCTCCGCCAGCAAGAGCGAATCATCAAACTCGCCATTCTGTTTGTCGAGAGTAGGAAGAAGAAGATGACTTAATCTCGTCTTCTTCCTGTTTTTCTTCATCATCAGCTTTGTCAGGCTTCTTAGCTAGGACTAAGGCTGTTGATGTTAGTTTTAGAAGCTTAGGGAAAATCTTGTATAAGTATTGATGTAATTTCCATTTCATAAATGTATTGTCTTGATATATTAATAAAAGTTTTTTTTACTTCAAGATTTTGTCTCTGAGTTATTTTATCTTGTGTTGATAAATCCTGATTGATATTCTGATGACCATATAAATTTTGTTTTATATTAAGTTCTGATTCATTTTCAGCACTTACTTATCTAATTTATCTTGGTCATTTTCATGTGATGTATTTTCAGAATATCAATGATGCAGTGAAAAATAATTCAATCAGTGATAACGGTTTAAATTTTGAATTACAACTGTTTCTCTTGATAAATGGAACGGTTTTTCCTTGAAACTAGGCAAATGGATAAGTAATGATTCCTGTTTTCTCGAGCCCAGTAACTGTCCGTTATTACTGCATGTCTGACAGGTGTCCAACGGTAACATTTTTGTTCAGAGTATAAGTACAACAGAGAGAAGATTTCTTTAATCTTTTATTTTCTTTATATTTTATCTCTCTCCTTACTTTTACTCTCTTTCTCTTTATTTCTCACGTTGGTTTTTCATACAGACATTATCTCAAACACCTAACAGGCATACTTGAATCTCATTTTTTTTTCACATGGCACCAAAGGATTTAATCATTGATGGAGCTAAGTTTGTCCCCAACAACTATGCTGCAGTTCTTGATCACACTGAAGCTCCATCTGAATTGCACTTTGTGCAAGATCTTCTTGCACATAGTGAGGTTGGGTATGCATTAACA
This sequence comes from Apium graveolens, assembly GCF_009905375.1. Taxonomy (NCBI): domain Eukaryota; kingdom Viridiplantae; phylum Streptophyta; class Magnoliopsida; order Apiales; family Apiaceae; genus Apium; species Apium graveolens. Next base: position 13,294,184 of record NC_133653.1, read on the forward strand.
CAGCCTGAATTCTTTTCAAGCCAACAAGTTCTGAGGTTTTGGAGGACGGGACTTTTTGATGATGGTGGTCAACGTGGAACTCCCAGTATTATCTTCCAAGTGGGTGATTCATCCTTTGTAGTCACTCCTGGTACAGTACGCAGGGCTTTACATCTTCCAGAATATTATACTTTCTCAATTCCAGAGGACTCAGCCCTTCGGGAGTTAATGGCTGAATTGGGATATGAAAAGAGTCTGACGAAACTTAGACAGTTGAAACGGGCTAATATCAGAAGAGAATGGAGTTTCTTCTTTGATTGCATCACCAAAGCTTTTGGGAACAAATGTTCAAATTTTGATGTTATCCCAATTCTGAGTCAGCACATAGGGTATGCTATTATTCATCAAACTCATTTTGATTTTGCAACTGGAATAATTGGTTTTATTGGGGATAGGATGACAGAGGATCGAGATGTTGTTTATTTTGCTAGATTCTGTCAACTTATTTACTCTTACTGTACTGATGAACCTCATTTAGTCAGCACTCAAACCCCACCTTTTAAGGTTGCAAAACGATACTTTAATGACCTGGTAAATGCTGATAATAAGAAAAAACTGGTTAGACCATTACAGATTCCTAAGTCTGTAAAACAGATCCTGGTAAATGCTGATCCTGATACTTATAGATCTGTTTACTCTGATGTCCAACCAACTCCAAACACCCAAAATCCATCAACCTCAGTACCTACCTCTCATTCTACTCAACCTACCCTCAGAACATATCTCAAATCCTATCTCTCCACTTCACAGACTGTTCAACCTTCATCTTCAGCACCTACTGTGAAGCCTTCATCTTCCAAGCCAAAGAGGACAAAGAATGTTCCTCAAACATCTCAAAAGAGAAGGAGGATTGCATTGAGAGATGAATCTGATTCTGAGGAACAGGTTTCTTCTAGAGAACCTGTTGTTTCTGAAGCTAAGAAAGAGATTTCTCAGAAGGATTCTGAAATTGGGGGTTCTAGGCTTCTCAAGAGGCTTAGACGAATGACAGTTCCTGAAACTCCCAAGGAATCCACATCAACAAGGAAGTACAAGAAACAGAGGGCACAAAGGCCAGTTTTAGATGATGAAGAAGAATCAGCTAAGGAAGGGGATCAGGAATCTCTGATCTCACAAGATAAGGAATTTGCTCCAGTCACTTCTTCTCCATCAACTCCATCTCAGGAAGCTGCATCTGACAAGGCTAACTCACCATCTGTGTCTCTTGTTGATCCAGGCACAAGTGCTGATATTGATGTTCAACACTTGGTTGTGTCTGAAGTATTTCTCTTAGAAGCTCCAACAGCAAATAATCCTTCCACAATACCTGTTACTGATGCTGTTCAAACTCCAGAGTTATCAACAACACCTTCTCTGCATCAAGATGCTGATGATCAGACTTTAGGTGAGCATCAGGATATGGCTGTTGATCAGAACTTAGTATCAGATCAGCAATTAGAGGATGTTGAAGCCTCCATTGCTACTCACACTGTTGTCTTATCAGAAGATACTGATTCTTTAAGTTCTAATGCTGCAAATGCTGGAGATACTGGTGATGTTGCTCCAACTGTAGATGTTGATGAAGCAGGTCCTTCAGGACATACTCCTCAACAGACTCTTCCTAAGTCTGAACTGGTAAAGAAGTTTGTTATCGGGGCTGCACCAGTACCTTGGAGTGAAACTCCTGCAGCTCAGGAGTGGACTAAGGAATGGAACTCAGTTTCATGTGTTCCAACTGCAATACATCTTGCTGAGCACTTGACTAAAGCTGATGAAATGTTAAATTCTGATGATTTAAAAACCCAGCTTAGAGTCACTGCATTGAGTATTAAACATCTACAAGGTCTTCATTCAACTACTCATGCAGAGCTACACAAGATTCAGGAGAACTTTCTCAAACAAGAACAAGTTTGGAAAATTGATAAGAAAAAGTTCTTTCAACCTACCATTGACAGGATTGCTTATATTGAGAAAACTCAATAGAAACAACAAGCTCAGATTGATGACATTCTGACAAATCAAGCTTCTCAGCAATCGCAACTTACTGAAATCCAATCCTCAGTGGAATTACTTATCTCTCTTTTACTACCTGCTGATGCCAAAAAGGGGGAGAAGGTAATTAAGTCCAAATGCAACATTAACAAGACACTGCAAGGAAAGGATGATGGAAATGATGATCAAGGATACTCTGGAATGGGTAGCGGTCATAGTCAAGGTAGAAGGTTTACATCAAGACAAGCTAGTCACAGGACAAGTTCTGATACTGGGAAAAGAATAAGTTCTGCTGCTGGTAAAAGGATAAGTTCTGATGAACTTCTAGATCTTGATGAGGAAATGTCAAGACAGTTATTTCTTCAAGAAAATCCAGGAATGGACTTGGAAAGTTTAAAGGAAGAAGAAGCTAGACTTAAATCAGAGAAAGTCACATCTAAATCTGAAGCTTCTGGTAAAAATTTACTTCCAAAACTCAAAGGCATTGTGATCAAAGAAAGGACACATACTGAAGCAACGTTGGCTAGATCATAACCACAGATAGATCCAAGATCCAAGGGTAAAGAAAAGGTTGGTGAACCTATCAAGGTTTATGTACCTCCTGAGGAAGAAGAAATTACTGATGAAAAGGATGATCTTGCTCTGACTTCAAGAAAAGTTCTTAAAACAACCTCTGACATGGCTCAAGTTGTTCAGAGTCAAGAAATTGTAAGTTCTGATATTCAGAAGAAGAAAGTAACCTCTGACAGAGCTCAAGTTAACGTGATATCAGAAAATAGATCAAAGACACTCTTACCAGGATTCACTAAAGCAAAACAGACTCAATCTTTGAAGACTACTGCAAGTGGTTTTGAAGCAAGAGTAGTTACTGGAAAGGAAGCTAGAGATAAAACTGGATTGGGAAGTGCTGATGAAAGAAGAGTACACAACACTACCAATGATCCAACTTCCTTGAGTGAACCAGGTATTGGAGCAACTCCTGAGAGATTGAATCAACTGGAATCTGTACAGATGGTTTACCATACCTACTTGAAAGAATACATCATGTTGTATTTCATGACAGATGGTAGGGTTTATCATATAAGACAAAATGTCATTCCATTGAAGTATTTTGAAGAATTGGAGCATGTACTTTTCTTACTTCAAGTGGATGACAGAATAACAGAGACTGTTGCAAACTACTTAAAAGAACAGATTCAGAGACAGAAAAGGCTTTATTCTGTTAAGTCTGACAGCATATATGTTCCAAATACAGAGATCATAATGGTGATATTGTTGATATAAAGCCTAATACTGCACAGATCAGAACATATCTTGGTATTAAGGGACTTGAATTCAATCTAGAGTCTGACAAAGCTTATGTCATAAGACTAGATCAGGAGTTGAGAAAAGCAAAGATTAATGATCTCAGAGCTGCAATCTTTCAAACTGATGAAGATACTGCAGAGCTTAAAGATGTCAAAAAAAGAATGATTGATGAACTAAGATATGCTGAGAAATGTTTATTGAAGAACTATCTCAGAACAACTCCTGACATCAGAGAGATCAGAAAATGATGAAGCCAAGTCGAAGATCTACAACTGCTTTAATACTGATATTTATACAGACTGAAGTTGTTATCAGAAGTTGAAATTGGTAAAAACTTTAAGGACTGTAAGTTGTAGTTATCTAGTCTAATTCTCATGCATTTGTACTTAATGTTTTTGACATCATCAAATATCTGTTAAACTTGTATATTATGTTAATTTACAAGTTGGGGGAGATTGTTAGATATATTTGATAATGTCATGGCTAATATGTTTTATGTTTAGCTTTCAGATCTTACTTGAACATGATAAATCAGTACTTAACTGTTGATCAGTACTTATACTGGAAGTCAAGACTTAAGGATATCAGTACGTATGTTATCAGGAGATAATCATCAGAAGATAGATATCAGAACTTAAGTGCTGAAGGACAATCAGATAAGGACAGTAGCTGATTAAAGGAAAGAAGATTAAGATAAACATAAGAAGAGATATGCATGAAGAAGGAATTCCGTAAAGAATGGAATACTTGGAAGAAAAGATATCTGATTGATATATTTTAGGAAGCAGAATTATATTTCATATCAATTAGCGATTATCTTGTAACTGTGTAGTATATAAACACAGACATAGGGTTTACACTATAAGTGTTATCATTATTAGAAAAGATTATTCATTGTAACCCTAGCAGCTCTCGTGATATTTGTTCATCACTGAGAGGTAACAGTTCCATACTGTAACAGAGTTTATTGTTTCAATAAAGTTTGTTTTCTGTTACTTAAGTTCTTAAAGTTCGATTTGAGTGTACTATACACTGTATTCACCCCCTCTACAGTGTGTGTGTGACCTAACAAGATCTGATATCATGTATGCTACCTGTCTTTGTGCAAGATTTCAGGCTGATCCAAGAGAACCTCATCTAATAGCTGTGAAAAGAATTTTCAAGTACCTCAAGGGTACAGCTGATCTAGGATTGTGGTATCCTAGAGAATCAGATTTTAAGCTAATAGGTTACTTAGATACAGATTTTGCACGATGCAAAATAGACAGGAAAAGCACTAGTGGAAGCTTCCAATTTCTTAGAGGCGGATTGGTTTTTTGGTTTAGCAAGAAACAAAAATAAATTTCCACATTAACTGCATAAGCAGAATATATTGCTGCAGGAAGCTGTTGTGCACAGATTCTTTGGATGAAGAATCAGTTACTGGACTATGGGTTAGAATTTTCTAAAATACCCATTTACTGTGATAATTAAAGTGATATTGCAATGACAGGTAATCCAGTTCAACACTCAATGACAAAGCACATCAGCATTAGGTACCATTTCATAAGGGAACATGTGATGGAAGGTACAGTGGAATTGCATTTTGTCCCAACAGATCAACAACTAGCAGATATCTTTACAAAACCACTATATGAAGTTACTTTTACAAGACTGGTAAATGAACTTGGAATGGTTTCAGGTTCTTTCTTAAAATCTGTTTAGTTTATGTTCTCATGCATCAGACTTTATGATCAATATTTACAGATTGTCTTATCTCCATGTAATCTGATTAAATTGTAATATTTTAAATACTGATTGTTATCTGATGTGATTCTATATAGTCTGATAGTGTTTTGAATGTTCTGTGACTATTCACTCCAATGAGGATTATTTGTTAGATGCTGACTTAGTAGTCTTTAACAAACTACATATCCCATGTTTGAATTAGTTGTGATCCCTAATATATAGGTAGCATCGCCTAAATCTTTCATTGAGAAACTCCTTCCCAACCTAGTCTTAACAGCTTGTAGAGAAGGTATGTCATTTCCTATTAATAATATGCCATCCACATATAATACTAGGAATGCCACATGGCTCTCACTAACCTTTTGTAAACACACGCCTCATCTTCATTCTGCACAAACCCAAACTCTTTGACCATTTCATCAAAAATGAATGTTCCATCTCCTTGAGGCTTGCTTTAACCCATATATGGATCGACTTAACTTACAGACCATTCTTGGAAATCTAGGATCGACAAAACCACAGGTTGTGTCACGTACACATCCTCTTTTAAGCTTCATTTAAGAAAGCGATTTTAACATAGTCATAGTAAGCTTCTATTACAAGAAATATCTTGATGGATTTGACCATTGCACCGGTGTAAAAGTTAATCATAGTCAATACCATGAATTTGTTTGAAACATTTCACCACCAGTCGTGCTTTATTGGTCTGTACATTACCATCCATGTCAGTTTTTCTTCTTGAAAATCCATTTGCACTTTATGGGTTTAACCCCTTCAGGAGCATCAACCAAAGTCCATACTTGGTTCTCATACATGGAATCCATCTCAGATTTCATGGCCTCCAGCCATCTCTTAGATTATGGACTATTCATAGCATCTTGGTAGGTGAGAGGCTCATCATCCATAAGAATCAGATTGCCACTTTGAGTTAAAAGAAATCCATAATATCTCTCAGGTTCATGAAGAATTCTACTAGATCAATGAATAACCTGTGCTTCCTTAGCTATATTGTTCTCAACATTTTCAGACACAGTGTGTTCTTATTCCTTCTCTGGTTCAATGTCATTCCATGGTTCTCGATCCTCATCGAGATCTATCGTCCTCCCACTATGTTTCTTAGAAAGTCATTCTCTCTCAAAAATACAACAGTTCGCGTAACAAACACTTTGTTCTCGGAAGGATTATAAAAGTAATACCCTTTCATTTTGTTAGGATATCCCATAAAATTACATTCATCTACTTTGGTCATAGCTTGTCAGAGGTCAAACATTTCACAAATACTTCACATCCCCGTATTTTCATAAATGACATGCTATGACGTTTCTCAGTCCATATCTCATTGGTGTAGTTTGAACCATTTTTGTAGGAACATGGTTAAGTGTATGTACAATCATTTCTAGGGCAAAACCCCAGAAACTAATTGGAAGATCCTCTTGAGTCGTCACCATAAATCATACCATGTCCAATAAGGTACTATTTCTACTCTTAGAAACCCCTTTCTTACTTCATCTTAATATTCGTTGATCTTTTCAAGAGATTCGGATTTTTTATTCAAAAGATACATATATCTATATCTACTGAAATTATCAGTAATTGTTGGGAAGTAAATTCTATCCCTCGCCATCATACGTATATGACTACATACATCACTATGTATAAGTACTAATCATTTGGTGGCCCTTTCACCATCTTAAGTAAAAGGGGCTTTTATCATTTTACCAAATAAATAAATATTTGTATCTTTGTATGATATATAATTAAACTTATCCAAGAATCCATCCTGATGTAACTTGGAAATACGTCTCTTAAATATGGTCTAAACGACAATGCCAAAGATATTGTTTCATTTGAGTCATTTTAGAACATGTAAATTGTTAACTAATTATGCTACACTATAGGTCCTATCAATGAAATAAAATAAACAACAATTTTTATTTAATTAAAATGAAAAATCTTTCTTGTCTATACAAGAAACTAAGAAAATGTCTCTTCTAATAGCAGACACGTAATAACAATTATCAAGTTCTAAATTTGTCTTCTAGGCTAAAATAAGTAACAAGTTTCTCCAACCAGAGCAACAACTTTTGCTTAAATTCTAACTCAGTACTTGAAGCTTGACCCTTACTGGTCTACTTCAGATCCTCCAAAAAAGCATGGCAGTTCTATTCCATAACTTACTTTTTCCACAAAAGCGAGATTCGCCTTCACTAGCAACAACTCATTTAGGCCTCCAAACCTATTAGGGATTGAAATTTAATTTCAGGACATAATTAGATTAAATATTCTTCTTACCTCACAATTTTTCTTTCCCTTTCGCATTCATATATTCACAATCAATATGGGATTAGTCCATTCTTATCTTGTTGCTTACAGCAGTCCTCAACATGCTTCACAACTCAAAGGTGTTATATCTATCTCATTTATTCATAACAAATTATGAATAGTTATTGTTCGAAAAATGCATGATCAAATCAATATGAGTCTCTAGACCAATCTTGAAACACAAAATATCAAGGTACTCATTATACCCTATCATTTTTAGATGTTGTCCAACCTTATCTTACTCTCCCTACTTTTTAACTTTATAGTGCCCAATTGATATAACATATTTCTTGACGAGCATATCCCTTAAACATATCCTTTGAAGGTACTCAATCATCTCATAAGCATCCATATGCTCATGTTGCTTTTTAAGCTTAGCACTCATAGTTACAAGCAAGAGACATGAAACATCAGGTACATCATTAAATTGCTTCTAATAAGAGTTTTATTCAACACATGTTGATTATCAACTAGAGTTGTAAGGGATTGAATGACATCTTTGTGCCTAAGGACGATCCTCAAGCTCTTATGTTAATTTTGAAAATTAGTTCCTTTCAGCTTGTCCTTCTCCAGGAATGATTGCATAGAGAAGTTTTTGTGTTAATTGTCAATTCGATAATACTTAAAGTGCATAAATTAATCTAGATTGTGGATCTATTAATAATTATGTTTAAGTGATTATGGTATATCACAATGTACCTCCCAATATTTTTATCAAATTAATAGCCATAACTATTAATTCAAAAATAATTTCTCATAAGTCTTTCTAGTGAGCCAAGATCCATATTTCATCATACCAAAGGTCAACTTTGGCTTTACTCCCAAAATATGATTATTTAGGTAGACAACATTTATCAAATTATGTAACGCCCCCAAATCTACCTTACCTGGATTTAGGTCGTTACGGTATCATTCTCTACACCTGCACAATTTATTCCATACATATACTATATTTTATTAAGGGATGGGATTCCATTCCCCACAAGTCTCAAGATCTTTCATTACACTAACTTATTATTACATACCGAGAGTACGAGTCTTACAAATTTGTTTATGTGGGTGACTAAGTCAACCCGATAATTAAACTAGATACTGACTACTCCGAGTTACACCTTGCGGGTGCCTTCCCTTTTCGAGCCTTGGCTAACTGCTCGTCATTACCTTCCTCACACTTTATTGTTTAAGAACAATAATATACACAAGAGTGAGCATAATATGCTCAGCAAGTGTATCCAGTTCAACAATAAAATTAGAAATTAATCAAAACTATTCAATACAAAGTAATAGGGGATGAGTGCAAAATATCAACAGCATACATATAAATCATTTATCAGATTTACTCACACAACAATAGAATTCTCGAATTTGCACTGCTCAACTATTTATTTTCCACCTCAGTGCCATAACAAAGCGATCAACTATCGCCAAGCACCTTCACCCGCGAACTTACACTTGCCCGATCACGGCTCGTAGTACAGCTCGCATACATACATTAATATGGCCGACCTAAAAGGGGTTGACGTCTCAACCCTCGGCTATATTTGAGCTGATAAAATATATTTATCCAAATAACCGCTTCGTCTCTGTCTTGACGGTTGTGCGAGTTATTTTCAACTTCCGCGGGTTAAACCGCGTTGACCAGTTAGGAGGAACTCATCCCACAATAATCTCACACATTTGAATTATTTTAGAGAAAAACAGAAGATATGTTTCATAACAATAATAGTCCAGACCTGAACAATAGGTCGGCTCTTTATAATGGAATCGAATAGAATTTACCGGTACGAACTATATACCCGATAATTGGCGAAAGAGATGATTACCTCGAATAATTGAGGGAAATCAATTCCAAGGAAAAATTTCAATAACGCTGTTTTAATATACCAACGAGATGATTTTTAAATATCATGCTATATAGAGATAATTAGTTTGAATATAATTATTTATATAATATTATAATGAAATCATAGTCATGAAAAACCTTTAATTAACATAATACATACACCAATATATATATTTAGTATCAAAATATCATATATACTTTAAGTTGATCCGAATAATAGATGTAACTCGATGAGCAAAAATGTTCACACAACGATCGTAGTCGAAGTAATTAGGTGTATTTAACAACTTTATCCAGTAATAATAATAATAGTTTAATAATAATAAATATAATTGTAAGAAGACCATTAATAAAATAATTTTCACCAGTGGTTGCTATTTAAATTTTTAATTCCAATATATATTGAAGCTTGAAATCCATTGTTGAGTATAACTATATATAATATAAATAAATTTTTAAAACAATGACAATGTTTCAAACTAGATGTTATGGATTAAAAACTAATATATATAATTGCTGTATTTAATACTAAGGTTCGTGAGCTTCGAGGCTCGATTTGACTGCTCTTGTGTTTCGTGACTCAATCTGCCTTAACAAGATGCCTACGTACCTTGCTGATTGCCAAGGATCAAGTCAAAAAACGTAGTTCTGATTGGTGGGGGTGAGACCCCTTATATAGATGTGGGAGTCCTTGAATTGGACTTGGTATAGGAGACTTGGTGGACAAGCCTCTGAATTAGGATAGACTTAGGAGTCCTAGGAAGTAGGAAGCTGATTCCTTATCCTTTTAGGTCCCCTTGAGGCTAATCTATAAGGATTTATATCCTTATCGGGACTCTTCTCAATAGCTGATTTTTCCCTTATTAATTAATTATGAAATTAATTAATAATCAGGGCTTTTGGGCCTTTTTTATTCCACCAGGCCTGATCTGGTCCATCAGGCTTAATCTTTCTGGTCTGAATATTATACATCTTATTATTGGGCTTAGCAGCCCACAGCTTGTACAATTAATGCAGTATTTAATTATACAATCATAATTTATTTATCCCTATCATTTGCCCCCCAACTTTTGGGAAACATTGAATAGGTTTCGCAGAAGTTAAGTCTATTTGTTCCCTTACAGGGTTTCGTTTTTTCGTAAAGTGTGGAGCGACCTACACGTTTACAACGAATTTTTCCTTTTAGGAATTATTTTGATTTCCGGGAATTTTTCCCTTATTTCCGGGATTTTTCCCTAATTTCTGGAATTTTCCCTAATTTTTCTGGGATTTTCCCTAATTTTTCTGGGATTTTTCCTTAATTTCTGGATTTTTCCCTTAATTTATGGGATTTTCCCTAATTTTCTGGATTTTCCCTTAATTTCTGGGATTTATCCTAATTTTTCTGGATTTTTCCCTTAATTTCTGGGATTTATCCTAATTTTTCTGGATTTTTCCCTTAATTTCTGGGATTTATCCTAATTTTTCTGGATTTTTCCCTTAATTTCTGGGATTTATCCTAATTTTCTGGATTTTTCCCTTAATTTCTGGGATTTATCCTAATTTTTATGGATTTTTCCCTTAATTTCTGGGATTTATCCTAATTTTTCTGGATTTTTCCCTTAATTTCTGGAATTTATCCTAATTTTTCTGGATTTTTCCCTTAATTTCTGGGATTTATCCTAATTTTCTGGATTTTTCCCTTAATTTCTGGGATTTATCCTAATTTTTCTGGATTTTTCTTCCTTTTCTTTTTTTTTTTTTATATAATTTTCGACCAGGAATCCATTCGACCAGGATCCTGGTCGAATTAACCCCCATATTGCCCTGGTCGACAGCTTTTCGAGCAGGAGTGTTTCGAGCAGAAGTCCTGGTCGAATTTCGGCCAGGATTTTTTCCCTTAATTTTTTTTTTTTTTTTTTTTTATGCAGATTTCGACCAGGAATCCATTCGGCCAGGATCCTGGTCGAATTAACCTTCAGTATGCCCTGGTCGACTGAATTTCGAGCAGGTTCTATTCGATCAGGAATCCTGGTCGAATTTCGGCCAGGATTTTCACCCCTTCCTTTTTTCTTTTTTTTTTTTTTTTACAGTTTTTGAGCAGAAAATTTTCGAGTAGGAAATTTCAATTTCGGTCAGGATTTTCGGTCAGGAGTCCTAGTTTTGACCGAATTAAATTCCCTTGGTTGCCCAGGTTGATAGAAATTCGGGCAGGATCCATTCGACCAGGATTTGGCCTTGCTTTCTGGTCGACAATCTTCTCTGGGTTAAGAAAAGAGGATCAGGATTTCTATATAATTCTTGGTCGAATAGGTTTAAATTCTGGTCGAAATAACCATTTTCTTTAGCCCTTGTCGACAGAATTTCGACCTCAACTCTTTGGATTAGGAATGTATCTGGGTTTATCTGGGTTTTGCATTTGGGCCCTAATTCTTTAATTAACTGGGCTTCTTTGGGCCTGGGCTAGTTCATGTCTTTCCAATCTGGGCCTTTTTCTGAATCTGGGCTTCTTGTACCCACAGGCCCAATAATTCTGGGGCTGGTCTAAAAAAAATTTTAGAACCTTCTGGAATTTTCGAGGTTTTTATGGAATTTCCAAATGTTTCTGGATTTTTCTAGAAAGTTTCCCTTAATTCTTTCAATTCCTTGTAGAACATTCCAGAATATTCCTTACTTTGGGCCAAAATGGGCTTTTTAAGGCCCATTATCCACTTATTTCTCCTATATATAGGTGGGATGAGAGTGTGCTTCTTCACACCTCTCATTTCATTTCTCTTCATCTCAAACTTTCTAATCTTCTCCTCTCTCAAATCCACTCCTTCCTCCTCCCAAGTCTTTTCCAGTCTTTACTAGATGGCTGACAAGAGTTCCGAGAGGGCGGCCAAGATAGCCTCGGCTTCAAAACGAGGTAAGGATATCGAGATCCGCTCTTCATATATGTCTTTAATTGATATGATTAATACTAGGGGGGATGAATATCCTTCCACTGCACATCTCGACTCCTTTAATCACTGTAATACTTGGCATAACATAGATTTCAATAAACTAAATGCTCGTTATAACGTCCCTCCCCTCTTTAGACTAGTTCCAGTCTCTGGTGGTGACCGTACTTGCCACTGGAGGCCCGATACTCTCTTCATCTACACCGACGCCCTTAATGCTGGGCTTAGGTTCCCTTTCCATCCTTTTATCCCTCATCTTTTGGCTGACTTACAAATCAACCCGTGTCAGCTTCCTCCAAACGCCTGGAGGAATATTCTATGTTTTATGGTTTGTTGTCTTAGGGAGGGCTTTCCTCTTTCTGTAGCCGTTTTTAGGAAAGTCTTTCAATGTTACAATAGTTCTTCCAATATTTGTGGCTGGGTTTATGTCAAACAAAGGCCCAAAAGCAAACATATCTTTAATAGCGCCTCTATTCCTGATAATAATCCAAATTGGAGGAATAGTTTCGTTGGGTTACGTTGGGAGAATGGCGACTGGGGCACGCTCTTTCGATCTTCCTTCGGGAAGGTCAGTGATGGTAGCCTCAAATCCATTCACTTAATTCCTGAAGAAACTATCATTTACAATGGGCTCACTCAGGATGATGGCACCACCACCAGCTGGACTCTTTTAGAAGAGTTTTCCCTGATTCATGTGGGACTATCCTCTGTTTCTCAACAGGGTATTTCTCTTCCCTTCTCAATTTTTCTTTATTTCACGCATTATTAACATCACTTATTTTGTCTTTTGCTTTGTTTCAGCTGCTAAGGAGATTAACGAGGACAATGTCCCCTTGGTCGAGGAAACAGCTAGGATGAAGAAAGCTCGGTTAGCAGGCCTAGACACCCGAGAAAAGGCGACAGAGCCTATCTTCTTGAGAAAGCACAAGGAGCCTATGGGGGAGGCTTCAACTGAAGGAGCTGAGGGCCATAATGCTCCTATCACTGCTACTGCCCCTGCTGCTGCTGCTACAGGCGCCTTTCAGCCTCTCTGGGGATTCCGCCGAGGGGATACCGTGGTTGGTTCCACGAAGCATGCTTGGGATTGGTCCTACCATAGCGTGACTCCAAAGGACTTTACTGATGTGGTGGCCACCCCTGACCTTGAGAGGATTAAGCTCATGGGAGCCCAATCTCTGGCTTCGGTATGCCTTCTCTTTTTTAAACTTATTTCTCGTTCTTGTAGCACTTTCTTGCCTTATACTTTGTTAATTGTTTTGTTTCAGTCTAACGCCTACTTTCAAGGCGCTGTGAGGCAAGCCGAATCATGGAAGCGGGCTTCTGATAAGGCCGATAATGCCCTCAGGAGGCAGCAGAAGAAGTATGCTACCCTGGAGAAGAAGCTCAAGCGCAAGGAGGAAGAACTCGGAGAGTCTAACGCCGAGCTGGTGGTACTTCGGGCGGATAAGGATAAGGCTATAGACAACTATCTGGACTCGGAGGAGTTTGCCCAATCTATGAGGATTAGGGATGATTCAGTCTTTCCCGAGTTTTTTAGGACTGGTTGGGACACGGCCCTTGGGACCGTGAACGGGGCTTGTCCTGATATTAACCCGGCGGACTATATCTGCCCTGATGACGAGGCTTTGCTACAGAGGTTTCGTGCCCGAGTAGTTGTCTCAGACCATGTTCCTCAAGATCCACTCCTTCCTCCTCCCGAGTCTTCTTCCAGACCTGCTGAGGACGACAGCTCTTCCTCCTCCTCCAAGACGACAGAGACATCCAGCGAGAGTGGAGAGGACGATGATATGGATGCCGAGGGTACCTCAGCTCCTTAGAGCTTTTTCAGCCCTGCGTGGCTTTTTTTATTTTCGAGACTTTATTTATCAAACTTTTGTAACATCTATCAGATCTATTTCATTTATCACCTTTTATGCTTGCATCCATGCATTTGATTTTTATTTGTTAGGCCACAAACATACTTTGAAGAACTTATGAATTTCATAAAATTGTCTGGGATTCGTCCCTTACACAAGTCTTAATAAATTTCGTAATAAAACTAAAACATATAAATCCTAAGCAAGCAAAGCTTCAAGGTGCTTTTCAACCTACTCGCCATCCTGACGAGTGAGAATCGTACTTCGATCATCTCACACGTAGTAAACCTTCAGGTTTTGTGCGTGCCAGGTTCTCGGGACTTCAAAACCATCCATAGTCTCCAGCTTGTAGGTTCCTCTACCCTGAACGCTCTTGACTCTATACGGCCCTTCCCAATTTGGGGCAAGCTTTCCTTTCTGTCCGACACCAGAAGCCTCTATTTTTCTCAAGACTAGGTCACCTTGTTTGAAAAACCTCTCTTTAACCCTTAGGTTGTAGTAGAATGAAGCCTTTTTCTGATATTCTACTATCTTTGCGTGTGCTTTATCTCGCACTTCATCGATTAAATCCAGGGCTAACTTCTGCCCTTCCTCATTTTCTTTTTCATCAAAAGCCTGAATCCTTGGAGAAGAATGTGATATCTCCACGGAAACTACTGCTTCCGCCCCATATGCCAACATGAAAGGAGTTGCATTTGTCGTGACTCTACAGGTAGTCCTATAGGCCCACAATATGGGAAGTATCTCATCCACCCAATTATTTCTTGACTTTTCGATCCTCTTCTTTAGTCCATCCAGGATTATCCGATTTGCTACCTCCGCTTGCCCATTGGCTTGCGGGTGAGCCACAGAGGTGAACCGTAACTCAATTTCATTTTCTTCGCAATACTTCTTGAATTCCTCGTTGTTGAATTGTGTTCCATTGTCAATGACGAGGATACGGGGAATTCCATATCGGCACATAATGTTTTCCCACAGGAATTGTGCAACCTGCTTAGTTGTGATTTTGGCCAAAGGTTTGGCTTCGATCCACTTGGTGAAATAATCAATGGCTACAATCAGAAACTTCCTTTGTGCTGTGGCCATAGGAAAAGGCCCTAGAATATCCATCCCCCACATAGCAAAGGGAATAGGTGAGTTGATAGAGGTCAGCATCTCGGGGGGTTGTTTGGCGACTGGTGCATGCTTCTGACAACGATCACACTTCTTTACATATTCTTTGGCATCAGCCATCATTTCTGGCCAATAGAAGCCTAAACGAGTTATCTTATGAGCCAAGGCCCTGCCCCCCAAGTGTTGCCCACAAATACCTCCATGCACTTCCTCAAGAGCTAAGCGTGCCTCATCGGGCCTGAGACACCTCAAGTAAGGAACCACGAAAGATCTTTTATATAGAATCCCATCTATCAAAGAGTACCTTAGTGCTCGAACAGTTAACTTCCGTGCCTCAATTGTATCGCTTGGCAACCAACCGGTCTGAATGTGAGCCTTGATGGGATCAATCCATGACGTCCCCAAGCCTACGGGAGCCACAAGCTTAATACCTATGCTTCGTGTCTTCAAAACACGGAAGTACACACTTCCTGAACTTTCTTCAATCTCAGATGAAGCAAACTTTGATAGCGCATCTGCTTTAGCATTTTCTTCCCTTGGAATGTGTTCAACATGGCATTCATTAAATTGGGTCATCACAGCCCTTACTAGGCGAACATACTTTGCCATCGTATCATCCCTTGCTTCAAATTCTCCCTTTACCTGGGATATGATCAAC